>NC_141150.1:130523971-130879971 GCF_053477565.2 Lygodium microphyllum | reverse complement strand
TATGACTGTCAAACTTTGGAACAAATTTCTCCTTGGCAAGAGCTGGATGAGGGGAAGTCAATCCACAAGACGTTTTAGACATCTTCCCCCATATGAATCCATGTTTCCCGACCTCTAGGAACTCCAACAAGATTATGAGCTTCTGCAAGAGGTCCATCCCGTACCCAGCCTGTTGCATGGGCCGCTGGAGCAGGGATCACAGGTTTGCGGGCCGGGGGCCTTTTTTTGGTGTTTTGGGTGGTGGTGTGTGTATGCAACTGCGATCCCCGCCCTGACTGCACCATGCTACGTATTTTGTGGCTCTCGTGAATGAGCTCATCATGTTGACAGTACTATAATGGGGAAACGACTGAAAGCTCTTGTCTAAGCAATGGTGCACTTCTGCATGATTAATCTTTGTCTTCTAATGTTACAGGTGCATCATGCGGCGCTGTGGCTCTTTTGCAGATTGTGCTTCAAAGACGGAGGACACGTTTACCGGTCCTCCTTGCCCCCCCCCCCCCCCCCAAACCTCTTTTTCTTCCCATAGAATACTTTCTGATGCTGATGTACAAGGAGGAGGAAAACGTTTTTACCAGCCATTCTGTGTTGTAAGAAGACGGTAAAATTGCCTGTCCCAGCAGCAACTGCGCATCCAATGTTGACAATATCCTTGTCTCTTTGTTCAGAACCAGCTACAGCAAATTTACTCATCAGCTTCCGCTATCACAATTATGTTCCAACTATCCACGAAAAGGTAAGCTTAAAATGGTCCAGCACGCAGCACAGGAGACACACACACACACACACACACACACTCTCTCTCTCTCTCTCTCCCCGTCCCCTTCCCTTCGCCTTTTTGCATGCAAGAATAGTGTTGTTTGGCCATCCCGAACGAGCAAATACTCTCTCTCTCTCTCTCTCTCTCTCTCTCTCTCTCTCTTTTCTGCATGCAAGCACACTCTTGTTTCGCCATCCTGCACTTATTCCACTTATATTTCGTCGCTTAGGTTTTTAATTGTCATTAACTGAGACATTATGTACTTGCGCTGTTATCAGCACAATTATGGAGATAAATGGCTTTTTTTTAACATTTAATTCTGATAAATTATGTGATGCTTTGTTAATTAATCAAACCTTCGATTTTTAAGTAGGGTGTAATATGATGTACGAGTTTCATCTATAAAATATTTAAAGGAAAATCATATACTTTATGTGATTCTTTATCACACTCTAATAAAAAGATTTCAGCTTTGATTGCTTCATCAAGTAGAACTAGTACATTAAACACTTGTACCTTTTTCCTCAAGAACTTAAAGATACATAGGTTATCTTGTCTAACAAGCTTAAAGATATCTTGAGCATTATTTTTTCCTCTCCTTCCTCATAAGTACCCTATTACTATTATTCCAAATGTTATTGATGTCTAATGCCCTAACCACATTCCACAATTTCCAAAGTGTGGCCATCTAGGTTATCTTAACCTCCAAAAAGTGATGTCAACGTTTTAATCATGTCATTCATGTCACTTATTTATTTTGCTTATATTTAATAGATTGATTGCATTGATTTTTTTTTTAAAGATTGGATATCATCCAATAAATGAGGAGTGGCTAGCCTAAAAGAAATTTATAGCTTTTTGACTGTGATATTTGCACAACCTATAAAGCCAAGTACTTCATCTATTTTTTGTTATGCTTTGATGCTCCATTCAATTGCAAGCATCTTGTTTGTGAATGCCAAGGATTGCAAACTTCTAAGATCTCTCTTTGTTGTTTGATACAATTGTGAGGCATCTAGATAAAATTACAACTTAAGAGAAAGAGCATTTGGAATCTTCCTTAAAAACCATATGTTTATATAATTTTGACATTTCCTTGATACAATACGAATGATAAAGTTTTACAAAATCACCTAAACTTTCAAAGCCTCTTGGAGGGTTCCCTTATTTATTTGAGCGTTACATTTAGCAACAATAGGTTAAGAAATGACTTATTATTGAATGAAAATCATAACTTTCTAACATGAATACAACCATTACGAGTCTCAAATCATTACTAGGATTCAACTAGTTGTATGAAGAGGAACCCTTTCCACTTGTTATCATTTATGGTAAATAGTGGTTTCCATTAGAATTCATCTTTTCTAAAGTACTTAATATGAATGCTAAGCATTTCAATAAGTATAGTTTTATCAAAATTTACTTGGGCCAAAAATTGGAAAATGAAATATGAAATTTTAGCATGGGTGGCTTGAATAATGTGTAATGTTCCATATCAATATGTTTCTATCCATGAACTCTAAATCTTTGACTTGGGTTAGCTCCAAAGCTCATAAGAATACCCAACGATATGAAGCTCTTAGCATCAAGGATATCAATGCATCCTTGATCCAAGAGTCAAGGGTGGGGTGGTCGAGGCTAGAGAGACTTAGACTCTTGATGCCATTTTTATTGGGATTTGGTCTTTTATACACTTCTAAAAGGACCTAATAGGCTCCTCTTCATTGTGCATGTACCATTAGTATTGTTCGTAAACTAATTAACCACCATGTCTCTATTTCAATTAGGGAGAGCAATACCTTTAGGATTACTAGTATGCACTTTAGTTTGTATGGGATGACCAAGAGCATGTGCAACAATTACAAAAAGGATCAGGCAAAGGGGAACCCATGACATCTATGACCCGTTTGAGAACACAGGCTTCTTTCATCCTCGAGCTAGTAAAAACATAGTTTTAGATACTATTTGACAAAAGTAATGAAAAATGCCAGTTTGAAAGTTCATTATTCATTATAGAATGAAGTTCAATTGTTATATGATTCTTCATCAAAGTTGTAATTAGCAATGCAATTTGTGAAAGTTATGGTTAAAAGTTGTAATAAGCAATATAGTTTGGGACACTTTTATAACCTTCGATTGTCTTATTATAAAGTTTCATTTTATCTTACTGTCAACTTTTCAACAACAAACCCTCTTAACCTCTTTTCAACTTCACCTCAAGGTTGGCAACACTTTATTGTTTATGGCAAAATACATTCATTTATTGGCTTTCCTAAGGACCCTTTCACCTTATGTTCTCAAATACAAAGGATGTCATCTAATCCACAAGGTGGATCATAAACATGATTGCCATTTACATTACAACCACATGCATTATTGCCTAGAGCTTTTGTTGATTAAAGCTAAACTTTGACACCTTATGACATGCTTAATATGGTTTAATTGCAATGTGCATACCAAATCAAATAAGAAAGTAACAACACTCTAGATTATGGGACCATATACATCACTAGCTACATGTATACCCATGAGATTTGACTCTAACCACGAGCAAAATCATAACACACAAAAGCATTCATTTCAAAAATCAAGTAATCAAGTAGACACATGTCATGCTAATCAAATAACAACTATATAGTGGACACTAGGTATGTATAGAAAAGGTAGGCATAGGACTTTTGAAGCCAACCATAGGAGATATATAATTCATTAAAAGAGGTGTGTCATCACACAAAGGTGTTACAAAACTAGTAGGCCAAATGAAAAAAAAGAATCATAAGAGGCAAGGCATTAGAATTGCAATCAATGATGAACATGTGAAAAAATTTAAAGTATATATGTTTTTCTTCCTTGGAGTTGACATTACATATATTGTTCCATTCCTAAATAAACAAAAACATTATTGTAATTAGTTTTAAGGTCTCTAGTATGCACTAAGTAAGAGTTCACAACATGACTTGTATATTTATAGCATCTTCTTGATATCATAGCCCATGAACTCCTCTTAAATCAAAAGGATATATTTTATTGTAACTAAGCTCAATGCTCAACATGGCTACCCCTAAGATCTCCTTCAAGGATATCTTACTAGAAGGCTTCCTAGAGAGACTTTCATCACACACACACACACACACACACACACACACACACACACACACACACACACACACACACACACACACACACACACACACACACACACACACACACACACACACACACACACACACACACACACACACACACACACACACACACACACACACACACACACACACACACACACACACACACACACACACACACACACACACACACACACACACACACACACACACACACACACACACACACACACACACACACACACACACACACACACACACACACACACACACACACACACACACACACACACACAGGGGGGAGGGAGGGAGGTAGATTTAGAGAAGAAGAAGAGGAAGAGAGCATAGGGTATGCACCAAAGACATAGATTTCACCTAGATTTGCAATTAAGCTCCTCTTTTGATTAGATTTGAATCACCTCCCCTCTTGGTATACTTCTTTCAACTTATGCTTCGTTTAGACTGGTTTAGCATAGGCATATTGCACATAACTTATTTGAGTAACTATTTGTGTTGCTTGTATTATCCCCACCATCTCTAGTGTACAATCTCTATGGTCATTTGCATTGCTATGGCTACCATATTCAATTGAGACTATATTTGATTTAGTTGCAATATGGATCTAAAGATGAGCTTTGGTCCTGGCTTTGGTCCTCCCAATCAAGCAATTGCTTTGCTTGCTCTTTTCTTCAAGGCCAAAAGAGCCTAATAGTCTAATGCTCTATCTTATGTCAGGATGATGATGCAATATATTAATAGAAGGACCATAATCAACAAACTAAGAGTGGCCATCATTATCTATGCTAACATTGTGTATCTATTTAGAAGTGCTTGAAAGCATGGCCATGCATTCTAATCGAATAAATTAATCATAATTAAAGTGAAAAATTATTGTGGTATGTATCAATTCATGTGTATAAGGGGGGATCTAGATAACATGGATAACATGAAGCATTAAGACACCCAAACTCGTAGAAGCGTTACAAAAAAGTACCTTTTATGGTGTGCTAAGTAATTTATGGACTTAATTCAACAGAATTCAAAGAAACAAATTTTCTAATAGCACGTTGAATGTTTAATGGGTGCTCTCTCTCTCTCTCTCTCTCTCTCTCTCTCTCTCTCTCTCTCCTCTCTCTCTCTCTCTCTCTCTCTCTCTCTCTCTCTCTCTCTCTCTCTCTCTCTCTCTCTCTCTCTCTCTCTCTCTCTGTGCATGTTTGCTCAAAGAAAGCTTACTCACTACTGTCGATTTGTGAAGAAGAATGGGCCCTAGATTGTTTTGAATTATCTCATCATTATTAAAAAGGAAATTTTGAATTGGTTGATGGTCAAACATAGTAATACCCTTGAACACTTTAACCGAGGCAATTAAGTTAGTAAAGGATGCCTAGAGAAAATTTACCCCTATCCAACCTTGTTTTTTTAAGGGCTTCCTCATTTTGTTTATTTGTTAAATTAACTAAATTTTCATTATATAAGGACACTACAATATATGAAAGTTATTTCAATGCTAGATTCCAATAAGATATTGACAAATATACCTATTCGATGTTGAAAAACTTATTGACGGACATGCCAACACTATTCTCGACAACCATACAAAGGTAAAAATTACCAAAACCCAAAAGTTTCCCTACTCTATTCATTCTTCAAGGTAAGTCCACGAAATTTTCATTGTTTATTGGTTCCATAGCATGCTTTCTCTCTTTGTTCTTGCTTCTTTCATGGTTGCACTTGAGTTATTATGCAATGTAGGGTGGTTGATTAAGTTTTTGTATTGGTAATATGTGGGGGGAGAGAGAGAGAGAGAGAGAGAGAGAGAGAGAGAGAGAGAGAGAGAGAGAGAGAGAGAGGGAGGGAGGGAGGGAGGGAGGGAGGGAGCATGTGTGTGTGTGTGCTAAGAGGGGAAGAGAGAGAGTAAAGACATTAAAGTGGGGAGGGAGAGAGAGAGAGAGAGAGAGAGAGAGAGAGAGAGAGAGAGAGAGGGAGGGAGGGAGGGAGGGAGGGAGGGAGGGAGGGAGGGAGGGAGCATGTGTGTGTGTGTGCTAAGAGGGGAAGAGAGAGAGTAAAGACATTAAAGTGGGGGGGGAGAGAGAGAGAGAGAGAGAGGGAGTAGAGTATAGAGAGATTAAGATGGGAAGAGGGAGAGATGGAAAGAGAGTAGACAAAAAGAGAGAGAAGTAGAGAGTAGAGTGAATGAGAGAGATTGGACAAAGAGAATAGAGTGAGAACAGAGAGTAAAATGAGGAGAGAGAGAGAGAGGGTAAAATCTAACTTACCCTCACTATAGCATAGCATGGCTTGGCATAGCCAAACCCAAACTTAGCATAGGTGAGCATAGCCAAGCCTAGCATGGCTTTGGCATAGTTTGACCTATACTTAGCCTACACCTGTGCTTGGCCTAAGCTTAGTGAAGCATAGCCTAGCTTACCCCAAGCATCACCAAGCCTAGCATGGTTTGACATATTGTGGCTTAGACTTAGCTTACACCTATGCTTTGCATAAGCATGGCTTGACATAGCGTGGCCTACACTTATGCTATGCATATGCTTAGCAAAGCCTAACCAATAGCCTAGCCTAACACCATTGGATTTCATTTATCATTAACTAGCTACCATATCCATCCCTCAACCAATCTCTACAATAACATGGTAGCAAATGATGTGGTAAGTAGTTGATGATATGATAGACTATTGATGATGGATCACATCCTATGGTTTGCAAGTGAGGCTTGGCTTGGCATAGTGTATCCTACACATAGTTTATGCCTATTTAGCACCTAAAAGTGGGGGTCTTAATTTGCCTCAAAATTAAAAAACTAATAAAAATTTTATCTTGATCCAAGAGATATTTCAAAAGTCTTTGTAACTCTTGCCCTTTTTGCATGCATTCCTCTCATAACTCTCATTATTTTAGTACTTCAACTCCTTCAAAATCCTTTTTGCATTACCTCTATTCTTCTCTAACCTCATTTCTTGTCAACAATATTTTAACCTCATTTCTCATCAATACTCAAGACTTCTTCTTCCACACCTTCTTCTCAGCAAACCATGTAACTCTATACAAATGTGTAATGCTACAATATAAAGGATGATATGTGGTATCCAATAACCTACAAGCTCTGTGATTGGATAACAAGGCTTTCTCTCATAATGGTCCTCATAAGATTAACAAATATAAAGTAGAAAATGTGAGAATTCATTGCAAAGTATGAATGCTAGGATTCCAATTATAGAATAAAAAATGGCATGTAAACATCCAACCTATGTAATCTACAAAGGATATTCACTTGGCACCTTTTATACAATAATATTTTTAACTGTAATTTAAGGAAACAAAATTTAAATTTCAAGAAACATTAGTGTCTAATGTGTGTCTTTTTATTTTAGTTTTATCATTCTACTTGACATTAAGAATAAATTTTTAAAGTTTTAGTGTGTCTTGTTACTTTTTAATCCTCAAAATTCTTCCATTACTTTTTCTAGGAAACCATATAGCTCTATATGATGGATATACACAACTCAAAATACAAAATGCAATGATATGTACTATCTAACAACTTACTAGATCTATGATTGTACAAGAATGATCCCCTCTTACAAACATCCTCACAAGATGAATAAATAGAAAAGAGATAATGTCAACTTTCACAAGAAAGGATGAGTGTTGAACATCAAATTATAATATGAAAAGCAATATGTAAATATCTGACCTATACAAAAGTTCTTTACCTATTGCCATTTATTCATAATATTGTGCACTTTATTATAAAGTAATAATTGTGTTGGTTATTTATGTTGTTATTATTGTAAGTGAAACTCAGGTCTAACTGTGAGAACTTTGTGTAGATATAATCCTATCAACATGTGTGGAGTGGCAAATATTGAAGTCGCTGTGACAAGTATATTAAGTACCAAGCATGCAAAATTTGGCTATCTTATTCTCCTTAGCTATCATTCATTTTTCTTTCTTAAAAAGAGTTGATTCTTTACTTTGAAATATATATTCTTCCAACAAAGGTACAATGTATGGAAGGTTGAAAGAACTCTCTATACCCAATCTTAGTTTACTTACAAATTGGGGTATGCCTAATGATGGACACATCTGGGCTTGCAAGCCATGAAGACCAATCAAAGATTCTTTGTCAATGTTCCTTTAGGGTCCTCCTAGGGGATGATTACTATAAATCGAGCAAACTTGGAGTGAGCAGCTTAAGAAATAGAGCATGAATTGACCAATATCATGCACATGAAAAAATCAATGCAATAGACTATTCTTACACTATACTTTTTTAAGAATATCACATTTACTCTTCTATACATGCCAAAAGCATACATCTATGCCATAAGAATATCTATAGTTCTACATACTTTCATTAAGCGAAATGCATTCTTATCTTACATAACCAAACATGTTAACCTATGATAATCAATATATATACATACACTAGAAATAGGAAGACACAAGAAAGTTGAGTGTATGCTTTCCCTTCAAAATTTATTAGCGAGCCCAACTAGACCAAAATGTGGAATGTATTGCATGCTTATCATTAAACCCAAGTTTCACTTTCAAATACAAACCATTGTCTATACCCTATCCATAGAAGGAACATTATGATGCTTTGATAGCGTTTGAGTGATCTCCAACTTTGTTAGAGCTACTTGATGCATACATTTATGAATCAAGGGCTCCAATTCAAGAACCCCAATGAATATAAAATATGGATGACATAAGGTGTCTCGGGCTTCTTCTTTGATTCTCATATGGTCTAGTGTAATGCTCTCCATTTCTTTTGGAATCAATCTTTTCTCTTTTGCTTCTATAGGGCACCAATCTATACACGCTCATACATCCCACAGTGTGCCCCTATCATACTCTCCTCCACATGTAGGTCATCGTTGTGATCCTACTCACTACTCATTTGGGTTTGTGATTGCATACATCTATGGGTAAGGATTTTTCATATCCTATAATAAACAAGGACTTTGGCAAGATTCATACCTTCTTTTTAGGCATACATAAGCTTGGGATTGAGTATAATAAGAGGAGAAGCATCATAACTTGGGCCGCTAACTTCAAGATGCAAGATGGTTCATTTGTCTTGCATCTATCTTAGATGGGTCTTTGGGTGGTTTGAATGCTTGCCTTAAGTTCTAATTTTACTCAGTGCTTACCTTGTTTTCAATTCTAATCACCTTTAGTCTTCTATATTCTACATCTGAGGATCTTCACCTTCATGGATTGAAAGGCATCTAGCCTGCTCGGATTTGGAGATTGTGTGTAGGTTCATTGTGGAGGATATTGTTCATACATGGGTGATGGTGATTGATGGTATCTCCATTCATGTGATTTTTTGTTGTATGATATCTTTCTCATTTCCTAATTTCTCCATGTGCTTGTGTTGGTATATCATGATAGATGGACGCATTCCTCCTGCACATGCTTTGATGTCATGGGGTCTTGGCTTCTACAATACAACTCATGGAGTGCTCAACATTGGCACAAATATTGGGTGTAGACTTTTCTTGGCATGTACTTCAACACTACTTTCCAGATAAAGGGAGAATGAGGGACATTGGAGAGGAACCTTACCTTAGAATAGGTATGCAACGCAATGTTGGCTTTGTGTAGAGTTTTTTGGACGCATTGTGTCCTCCTTGGGGACTAGATTTGGAGATGGGTTGTGGTACAACTCCATTGATAAATGCATGCATGACTTTTGGGCATCTATGGTATTCATATAATAGTGACCTTGATATTGTTAATCGCATTGTGTGGCCTTTAATAAAGAGATCTCTTCTAGCTCCTAGGGGTGACATCAAGAATGATGGTATGGAGAGCGACTAGGAGGATGAGGCTTTTTTTATTAGTATATCTCACTCTTTTGAATGCTTAACTTGCTCATAAAATATTTAATGGTTTGTGCCATTCAATGCACATGATAGTTATCTAATATGTGAATGACTTTCGTTGCTTTGCATAGTTTTTTTTATAGGCATGGAGATGCATCATCGTGGTTGCTACTTTCACAACAATTAATTTGCTTGCAACTTTGTATAAGGTTTATAACTTGGAGACTTTGCTAGTATCCTTGTAGTGCATTTCCTTTCTATGAGGAGACAATTGTGACTATCATGAGTATGGATGTACATTATGACATAGTCCAACTGAGGACTTGAAGTAGACACTAGCTAAGCCAAAAGTATATTGACAATGAGAGCAAAGAGTGTTCCTCTTGTTATTGTGCTATTGAAGGAAGACGTCTTATATCAAGATGGATTGCATATTTCAGTTGATATGTTATCTTTGCAATAAATAATATGTATTAATTTCACATTTTGTCTATCAACGGTCTTCAAATTTTACCAAAATTGCATGCCTCTATCTTTGCTTAATCGTACTATGCTTGGTTCAAAGTTAAACTCCCCTAGGGGGATATCCCATATGATGTCTAATACTTTTTTGATGTGCCCTTTATACTCGCATTGGTTCTTTTGGACCTCCTCTCCTTTGGTATCCTTGGGGGACTTTTCTTGTCTTTGAAATTCACTTTCCCTTATCAAGGTCAGGTGATAAACCTAACAGTGTCTCCTTTGCAGCAATTTGATGTAAACTACATAGATGATACCATGCATACTAAAAATAACGAGAATAAAATTCTAATAACTAGATAGATCACTTATAATCATCATCTTCTTTATAAGCATACATTTGCTTTTAGAAACCTCCAGGCATTTGTTATTCCTCTCCATCCGTAAGTATTATTATCTAACTAGTGAGAATTTAAGAGAGTACAAGGTTATTTCTTTATCCCTTTCCAAATGGGACTCCTTTAGTGTAGCATACACTCTTAAAATCTATTTAAATTTTTATTGGGATCTCCTTGGAAGAAAGTAATCAACCACATTTACCTAAATTAGAGATGAAGTATTGTAACACTTTGGGAGGAGCTCAATGGACAACCAAGATCAGAGGCTATAAGAAGAATTTAAATAGTTTAATAATAATTATTATTTAGTATATATTTAATTTAAAAATAGTTAGTATGTACCCATTAAAAAACTTGGCTACTCATGATAGTGTATCATGATATAATAAAATTTTCTACTAAGTCTTGATAATACTAAAAGATACCAAAAGTACTACGAATTTTGTTCAAGCAAGCTTCAAAACTACTCCAACCTTCATTTGCATTTAAATAAGCTAGAGATTAATTTTCATTAACAATTTTGATAGGGTCCTCTGAGGTTTCTACATGACTTCCTATCTCCTCTCCTATATCTGGATCTTAAAGAGGCTATATGACCAAATGGTGTGGTTTCTTTCTTCTTCTCTAATACCTGCGTTTGAATAGAACAGAGAAAAAACATCTATAGATAGGGTAAATGAGAAAAATTTGGACTTGAAATTGACCTCAACCTACATGTGCTAGGGATGAATCTTCCATTGTTGGATTGCCTCCTAGTGGACCATAGGATCTGAGTGCAAAATAACACAATTTTTTTATGTTCAACATGTTTAAAGACTTTTCACTCTATGTAGATGTAATTGTGAATGCTATATATGAAAAAATAAAATAATATTAAATAGAAAATATGATAAATACATTCCTAATCTTAACAACAAGTGGTACCTGTAATGAAACCTCTCACAATTGGAATTCAGCTACAAAAGTATTTATCCCCAATATCCCTAGTAAGTGTTTGATAAGGTGATATATTATATATTGCATGGTACATTGAAGATTTTGTTGGCATTATTAAAGAAATAGGTTTGCCCACCTTTGTAAAGAAAGAAAAATAACTTATTACTTAGCAATTCCTCTCTATTGACAACTTCTTATCCAATATAATTGTCCTTCATGCTAGGGTCCTCTAAGGCTTTGGCACTAACTCTTATTTCTTCTATATAAAAGTGACATCAATTACTTGGAGAAATAGATAATTGCTTGAGCTAGTATTACAATGTATAAGGAATATGATAAGGCTACCAGAAAAAGGTAGTATCATCAGCCAAAATCTAGGATGCAAGGTAGATACTAGTAGAAATATGAAAATTCTTGATGCAATTTTCTTTTGGTGAGAATCTTGATCATTCTAAGGCTATAGATGGGTTTAGAAGGCCCATGTTAATAATTTTGAGTACAAACGTGACCCCAATCTAAGCTTTGGAGTGAAAGTCATAGCATTTTTCATGGTGCAATTGGGACCGGAACCCAATCATACACACAATACCAATCAGACTAGGCTGGATTGCTGATGTGCATACCGTAGGGTTCTACCTAGACTAGACCACAAAAAGAAGCATAACTTTCACTCCAGATCTTGGATTGAGGTCATATTTGTACTTGAAACCATTGAGACAAGCCTTTTGAGCTCATCTATGGCCTTAAAATGGTCAAAATCCCCAACATAAACACTACAAGGATTTGAGCTAGTAGCGACGCCGATTAGCGAGGCGGGTAGCGGCGTCGCTATTGGCGTCGCTATTCGCAAATAGCGACGCTCCACAGGGAAAAAAAGCGGGTCGAAACCGAGTGCGGTTTCATTTCGCATTTGCGGCTTGTGTATTTTGAGAGCGAGAGTGAGGGAGAGAGTGACCGTCGTGAGAGAAGGGGAGGAAGAAGACTTGCTGCCGCCGCCACCGTTGTTCGCGAAGGAGAGGAGGAGCCTTCATCGCAAAGAGGAGCCGCCCCACACTCGCCATATCTCATCAGTGAGTCTCCCTCTCTCTTTCTTTTGTTGTTTAAGGTTTAAATTACTTTCTCTTTTGCTTGTTTAGCAGAGGAAATGAGAGAGAAAGAGAGGGAGAGGGAGAGAGAGGGAGAGAAAGAGAAAGAGAAAGAGAAAGAGAGGGAGAGGGAGAGGGAGGGAGAGTGCATTCTCTCTCTCCCTCTCCCTTTTGCTTGTTTAAGGTTTAAATCACTTTCTTTTTTGCTTGTTTAGAAGAGGAAATGTGAGAGAAAGAGAGAAAGAGAGGGAGAGGGAGATAAAGAGAAAGAGAGGGAGAGGGAGAGGGAGAGGGAGGGGGAGGAAATGAGAGAGGGAGAGGGAGAGGGAGAGGGAGGGAGAGTGCATTCTCTCTCTCCCTCTCCCTTTTGCTTGTTTAATGTTTAAATCACTTTCTTTTTTGCTTGTTTAGGAGAGGAAATGAGAGAGAAAGAGAGGGAGAGGGAGAGAGAGGGAGAGAAAGAGAGGGAGAGGGAGAGGGAGGGGAAGGAAATGAGAGAGGGAGAGAAAGAGAAAGAGAGCGAGAGGGAGGGAGAGTGCATTCTCTCTCTCCCTCTCCCTTTTTCTTATTAAAGGTTTAAATCACTTTCTTTTTTTCTTGTTTAGGAGAGGAAATGAGAGAGAAGGAGAGAAAGAGAGGGAGAGGGAGAGGGAGAGGGAGAGAGAGAGAAAGAGAGGGAGAGGGAGAGGGAGAGGGAGGGAGAGTGCATTCTCTCTCTCCCTCTCCCTTTTGCTTTTGGAGAGTGTTAAGATATATTGTGAGAGGGAGAGGAAATGAGAGAGGAAGAGAAAGAGAGGGAGGGAGAGGGAGAGAAAGAGAAAGATAACATATATTGGAATGATAGCATATCCATGATTATGGTAATGGTATCCACTTTGCTTTTTTTATGGGTACCATTACATCGACTCCTTAAGAGGGCTAAAAATTAGTCATACACATTATAAAGTCTAATTAGGAGATTTAAGATGCACAATAATAGACTTATTGATAATGGTATGCAATGTGCTTTGCCATGGCCCACATACATTGGTGACTCTTTAAGATGGCTTAAAATTGGTCATGTCCTTCATAATGTCCAAGTAGGGGATCTAATTGTGATATGCATAATTCATTGTTTTTGTATTAACTTTATAGGCATAACAAATTAGAAATCATGCCAACTAGTCAATGGAAGGACTAAAAGAAAATGATACCCTAGCTAATGGTCATTACAGTACTTCATCAAAATGAACCCAAAAGTATTGTTATAGAAGAAGCATCCCTTAAATTGAGTATAGGATATTTTCTCTCAGGTCTTATGACTATGAGTAGATTTGATTGAAACAAATTTTATTACTATAGTTGATAAATTTCATAGATGGCATTAATTTTAATACGCGATCCTAGGACAAAAAAACCACATTTCTAAGATGCTTTTTGTTGAGACTGATTTATTATTAGACTAAGAGATCCTCAATGATGCTCATAAATGGATTACTTGTATTCAAAGCCCTCTAGTGCAGTTTTTTACAATAATGAATAATTATCTACCGGGACAAACAAATCCTTGAGCATGATATAGGGCCGAGATATAACATCAATAAATCTCTCTACTACTATGTGCAATGCAAGATTTATGGTCAACTTGCAACTTGACATACATCTCCATAAAGCTATCCATTTAAGCCTCGTTTGCTGTAATGTAGATAAGATGGAAAACGAAGAAGGTCTTATTGTTCAAGATCGCGAGGCGTGTCTTAATCAGCGTATCCCATGTCCTTGCTCTCAATGCAAGTTGGCAATTAGACGAAAATGTCGATTGTCTATAGAATACGTACGACGATTTGGCGAGTTTCAATCTAAGATCATTGATCAGGCGATTGCGGATTTTCAGCAAACGGTAATTTGAAGTTAATATTAATCATGCATTGTACTCTCAAGCTAATTGAAAACCATACACAATAAGATTGGGTCTTGTTGGCAAATTTTCTATCCAGGGGGTGATGTCTCGATCCAAGGGGGAGTGCACCCTTTGCGGCCAATTAGAAGAGTTCGTGGACGTGCGATGGATGGATTGCAGGAGCCAATCCACCACTCACAAGGCCCATCTATACCGTCAATGCCAGAGGAGACAGACAACCTTCTCGACCTACCTACAATCTTGGAGCCTGAGATGGAGGCAATGATCGATGCATTGATTCCCATGGATGTCGAGACATCTGACCCGCTTAAAGAGGAAGCATCCATACCATTATATGATGGGTGCCGAGTATCTCGGTTGAAGACATTGCTTGCACTCTTAAGTGTGCAAGCAAAATATGGGTGGAGCGATACGAGTGTGACCGAGTTATTCAGGTACCTTGCACATAGGCTTCATTGATTTATTTTTTTGAACACTATTATTACAAACATTTGTGCTTTTTCAAGGTGTTTTATGATTTTTTTCACGTTATTGAAATATCATATATTACCACCTGCAAATACCATGCCTGAATCTCGTGATGATGCACGACATGTTTTACGGAAGCTTGGCATGGACTACAATAACATCCATGCATGTATCAACGACTGCATACTATTTCGAGATGAATATGAGACTATGGAGACATGTCCAAAGTGTGGTGCTCACAGGTATCGACAGGACTTGCAAGGGCAAACCATTCCTCAAAAAGTTCTCAGACACTTTCTGCTCATCCCCCGCATAAACCACATGTTTCGCACGTCCGGCATGGCAAGCTTGACAACGTGGCATGTGCAGAATAGGTCCACGGATGGAGTTCAACGAATATCAGCGGATTTGCGCGCATGGAGCCACATTGACTCTACCTTCCTAGGCTTCGCGCGAGAGCCAAGGAATCTTCAGCTCGGTCTCGCAATGGATGGTGTGAACCCATTCGGTCTTCACTCAACTTCTTACAGTGTGTGGCCTATAGTGCTTGTCAACTACAACATCCCTCCATGGCTTTCTACGAAGAAAGGACATCTCATCCTTAGCTTGCTCGTCCCAGGCCGCTACAAAGTAAAAAATATGGACGTGTATCTTCGTCCATTAGTCGATGAGCTTAAGATTTTGTGGGGGGAGGGGGCCACTGTTCAAGATATGAGCAGGCGCGATGGTCGGCGGTCAGCCAACATTCGAGCCATTCTCATGTGGACGATGCATGACTTTCTGGGATTGGGAGAGTGCTCAGGTGAGCAGACCTCCGTTCTCGCTGGTAATATCTATATTTTATCTCATTCAATCAAGTATTCACTAGGTCGTGGCTCGCCTTATAGTTCTGGTTACCTTAGGTTATCATGCATGTCCATTGTGTGGGCCACAGTTAGACTCCCGAAGGTCACGAACCATGAAGAAGATGGTATATCAAGGACACGCCGCTTTCTTGCCAGAGGATCATGAACTCAGGGAAGGCTTTCTTAGATGACCTCCAACACGTATGAACGCCGCAAGCTGGTACAAGCTGAAAATGGTAAACCCGGAATCACATCCAAATGGAATGCGACGGTTCTATGTTTTCTACGAGTTGCCATATTGGACCCACTTACAGGTCAACCACTTGTTGGATCCCATGCATATTTTCAAGAATGTGGGCAGCTTGCTATGGGACCACATCACAAGAAAGAGAGACACTATAGGGTCACGAATGGATTTGAAGGAGGTAGGTAAGGTGGAGGTGCTTTGGCCGCAGTCGAGTGCTGATGGTGGAGTGCAGCTTCCTTGCGCTCCTTGGGTTTTTTCCACCAAAGAAAAGTGCATTGTGAAGCAAGTAATCAAGTCTATCCACACTCCGACGGGTATGATGCGTTCTCTTAGGTCTGCATTTTCTAAAGATGACCAATTGTCGGGGCTAAAATCCCATGATTGGCATAAGATATGTCAGGTTTGTGAACAGAATGGATTGTAATTAGCGTGGGCATTTTGCAATTTGAAAAGTGGACATTATTCATAATGCTTTCTCATTTGTGGCAGTTTGTCCTACCGATCGCGATTGCAGGATGCCTTACTCCAGAAATTCGCGGGGCCATTTACAAGTTGTCGACTTTGATGCAATGGATCTCATAGAAAGAGATTAAGACGTCCTCTATTGAATCCGCGAGGTGGGGAGCAGTGGAGACGGTCAGTCTCTTTGAGAAATACCTGCCCACTAGCATGCTCACGATACAAGTCCACCTTCTTGTGCATCTTGTGGACGAAGTGGAGATTGCTTGACCTGTCCATACGCGATGGATGTTCTTCCTGGAGCGCTTCATGAAAACCCTGAAAGGCTGTGCGACAACGAGCTCGACCAGAAGGTAGCATGGCCGAAGGTTGGTTGGTGTCAGAGGTGCTAGTGCATATCTCACAATGGCTACTAATGGTGGAACCAGACAATGAAATGCTATGGACGCTGAAGGACGATGATAGATTGACTGGCTAACAATGATGGAAATACAGGAGTCCAAGAATTTTTTGAGAATGAGGCAGACTCATTCTTTTGTGGTGACATGTCTATTGACCTTCCAGTGTATGCAGAGTTGTGTCAGGAGATTAACATGGGACCATAGGATACTTCATTCTTGGAGAATTGTATTACTCAATTCGTTGTTTAGATCTCTTATAAAGGTACATAAGATATGCATTTTAAGAGGGATTTTTTAAAAATGATTTATATTACTGTGCTTTGTATAGTTTAAATTGATAATTCTAACACCATTTTTTATCTGTGTAGGTGACATTTTCAGGATGAGTCGAGGGATGAGCAATGAGGAGTTTCAGGACATAATGGCACGCATGTCTCCAGACTAGCTCGCGAGATTCAGAGAGATGGCAGAACAGGAGCTGTCTCGTTCTTCGTCAGGGTGCTCTGCTAGATCTACTTCAGCGCGATCAGATGCTTCAGCTTCGAGCAGACGATCTCGACGCTCACGACTTGGGCTAGAGGGAGGGACTGCATTGGGATCAGGGGGATGCTGCTGTGGAGACACGGATGTGGTGTCTTCGTCTCGTCGTTTAGCTGGAGCTGCGTCACCTCCAAGATATGTCACACCTGTGGGGATGTCTACTCCAGTTACTCCGGCTTTTGCGCAGCCGTCAGCAGGTGGCACCCCTTTGAGTGCCACTCCGAGAGAGGTTACCCCCGTCGGTACACCGGATGTAGAGGGGTCTCCTGGATATGCCCAGGAGCGTGAATGGAGATGGGAGAGGACCCATCTTAGGCAGACTCCTAGGGGTTATGGATATCTGGTTGATAGTAGGTCAGGAGCCATCATCATGAATGATGAGGGGAGGAGGGTGATGGCTCGCATGAGAGAGTTGTGCCAACAAGTTTTTCGGCACAACGTCTTGGATCATTGGAAGAACATGCCGGAGGGGAGCAAGGACTACATAGTAGCATCCTTGCACAAGGAGTTTCCGGTGCCAGCCGCAGTAGATAGATTCTTTACGGGCTAGATGATGGATTGCATGCGTGCATACATGTCACATAGATGATCCGACGCACGCAAGGCAATCAAGAGTGGGGCTGCAAAGCCCGAGTGGTTAGATGCAGACGACTGGCGCCGACTGAGGGAGGAGGCTACAGATTTGCCAAGACGTTGGAGTCAGCAGCGGGAGGCGACGAGGGCACGACTCGAGGCCGGAGTGGTCCATCATCTTGGGAGTGGCGGCCACAGGACATATTTGGAGGACTTTGTAAGTTTCTCTTTTGTTTTGCTTGTTTGTTTTTTTGAAATATTCTTTGTACTAACAATCATGTTTCTAACGGTTAGCATTTTGTTTTCTTTGCAGCACTCCATTACAAATCGCGATCCGCAAGGCCTTGAGACTCGATATGCAGAGAGGCATAGTCTCAATGCATTGATCGACTGATTGTATAGACGCGGCGGCCTTGTAAGTCACTCATCTTTCTTGTTTGTAGTTACCATGAGATATTTGAATGCATTATTGTATGGTGGATTGATGTGTTGTTTCTTTTTCTGCAGAATCCGTTCGGTGCTCCTTTGCGGCGGGACGAGCTTTCGGGGGACGAGGATTTGTAGCTTGCTATTGGATCCTTGGAGCTCACACACCTTTATTTTTTAGTCACCTGATCTATGTAGACATTTTCTATGTATTAGTGATATCCTGTCATGATTGTACCAATCGCTTTTTATGTGATCATGTATTTATTTCATGTATCAGTTTTATGATTTCAGTATACATTCTTTTTGTTTGCAAGCGCTTTGTATACAGTAGTGCAGAAACTATTTTGTATGGCTCTCATACAGCACACAGTGCTGCTGCCCTGCCACAAATTTTTTTTTCCCTGTTACCGTCGCTATTTGTGTCGCAAATTTATTGGTTGTGTCGCTATTGGCGTCGCTATGTGCATCGCAAATTTACTGGTTGCGTCGTTATATGCGTCGCTATATGCATCGCATATAGTGACGCATATAGCGATGCCAATAGCGACGTTTCTATGGCGTCATAAATAACGACGCTTTTTGTGACGACTGGGGCAAATTTTGTTGTTTGTATTTTCGTCGCTTTAAACGTCGGTATAAGGTCTATATCTTGTAGTGAAAACTTATACATTAAGAATAAACTTACTTTTACTAGTATAGTCTTTTGTCTCAAATTTTAGCTCATGAAACTTCCTCCAAGAGTAGTTATATTCTCTTAGTGTGATGAAGTTGTAGTCTACTATATAATCCAAGTCTATCACTATATCATCTAGTCTACTACATCATCCAAGCCTAGGTATTCAATGTAGCGTGCACACACACACACACACACACACACACACACACACACACACACACACACACACACACACACACACACACACACACACACACACACACACACACACACATTCTTCCCCACCTGGATGCTACGATGCACAAGGATGGAATTTGGGGTCATTGAAATAGCCCCACATGCACTGTAAAGAATTAGAGATTAGAAGAGGATACAAGAGTAGTCATTGCAAAGCCTTTAGATCTTGACATTAGGGAGGACATCTATATTGGAGAAGAAGTTAGTGTAGGAGATAAGTCCTCACCAATGGAGAGGTTGTTCTCCTTCCATTAGAGAGTTGGGAATAATGCATCCTTTGAGAGTGCCAAGCCAATGTTCAATGCTCCCTTCAATACAAAAGAGGTTAGAATGTCCAACATATACTTTGTGGAAGATGTGTTCAACACACCTTTAGGGACTTGGTGGAGTCAAAAAAAGATTGAAGATTCCAAGATATTCATATGCTACCAATAGGAGGAAAGAAAGTATTATCAAATCAGAGTTGTAAGGAAAAGGCTCTAACAACTTCTTGAGGATTGCATGAAAACATTTTAGTGCCCATTTCACACAAAAGGAGTTGTGAGCTATTTGAATTCTACTCTATGTTTTTGAGATTCTTAGCTTTCAAGAAGAGCTAGTAGACCCAACAAAGCTTCACTAGGCTTTTCCACCTACAAGAGAGTATTTGATGTTGAGGATGCTAACATGCATATGGAGAAGGTCCTGCACATTAAGGAAGGCAATGTGCTTTTTGTCAAAGGAGCTTGACGTAGTCAACTTGAAAATTGGTAATCTACCTAGAGAGGAGCATTAAGACATGCCAATTTCTATTGAATCCCTCACTTTGGCAAATATCCTCTCGTTTTCCATTCTAGGTTAGGAGTTCTTTTTGTTTAATGATATCCAAAAATTCATAGGGCTCCAAAAATGACTCATTGGTCACTTCTTAACAATAATTACTCTATGGTGATAATTACTTTCTAGCTTATTTTGGTGACATAAGAACCACATTTGGGCAAGATTTTGTCCTTGCAAATTAGCTTCCCAAGCTTGATCAAAGAAGCATGAAGAATTACATCATAAAGTCTTTCAACAAAGCCAACAATGTCAATATTTGTTCTCAAGACTTTGTCTGGGGGTATTCCAATATACTTGCAAATAGAGACAAAGCCATACTAATTGAAAAGTATGCTACAATTATGTATTTTGGCTATGGCTCGAGACATGAAGGTTGAAGAAGTGGATACTTCTTATGGTACAACAGTTATGCCTTGGTAGCTAATTCTCAAAAGAACCTCCCATTGTAAGGCTACAAGAGGCAAAGATACCTCGTGTAGAATAAGGGGAGAAAATTTTTGCTTGAAGACAAAGAGAACGATAGCGAAGCAAAAAGTAGCAAAAGAAGATGATGTTTTGATTAACTTGTGAGCAATACAAAAGAATAAAATCATCTGTATTATACAACCTTTATTGTCAATACAAAATGTTACTTGAGTGACCTCTATAAAATAATGTGATTAGAATCATATGTCTTGGATAAAACAATTATACTTATAAGAAGCTTCATATTGAGTTAGATTTGTATTCTTTGTGGTTTCTTTAGTTTGTTATATAGTATTAATTGATTTTATACATCAAAGTTGTTTGCTGTAAAAATTATTGACCATTTCGTAAAGAGATTTTGTTTTTCTTTGTCCATGACCACATCTTATGGTTCTAAAGTAGTCAAACTTCTCCATGCATTATGTATTCCACATTGATGATGGTCTATAACTTTCAATAATGTATGTTTTGTATCTTAACAAAATGAGTTGCATAAGAAAAGAAACTAGTTAGGACCATGAAAAATATCCGTTTGAGATAAAGTGGGAGAAAATCATACTTACCAAGTAGAATGGGATATCTTGTTTTGCCCAAGAGTACAATTTCTTCCACAAACTTTTGTAGCCTTCTCAAAATCTAAACAATATCTTGCATTGCATTGTTCTTACTTTGCCTCAAAGTCATACTAAGAAGTTATCAAGAAAAAGAGAGTTGGAGACAACTAATACAAGTACAAACACAAATAGAAAGTACCTTAGCAAGTTTTTTGCTTCTTTCAATCCAATTGGCACACCAAGTTTTTTTAAATAAAGTATATGAATATACAAAAAGCACAAGAGGAATAGTAAGAAAGAAAGACATATAGCAATGAAAAACATCTAAAACCCTTACAATTAGTAATCCAACAACTTTCATAACTCTCTTGCTTCTTCCAATCCAATAGATATGGTAAAATTCTTCCAATAGAGTATGCAAATACATAAAAATAGCAATGGTAGTTGTCTTAGAAAGAAAGAAAAACAAGAGAAAGGCTTGTAGCAAATACACAAAAAGAATAAGACTTTTAAAATTCTTAACAATTTATCTAAATGAAGATGATACCTCAAGCTTGTTTCAATGTTGCAAACATTATATCTCAAGATTCTATAATGACATGAACAACAAAAAGAAAGGGAAATGTCAAGAAGAGAGAGAACTAAGAAGAAAAATCAGTTTAAAAAAAACAACATAATATGTGAAAATGAGAAAAGTTAAAATTTGAATATTTTAAGCCCAAAAATGAAATGTAATTAAAACTTGAAAATTGAGCATCTAGAGGTCATGCTCGAATTTCTTTGAAAATAGGACATTGTTTTTGAGGTCTTAGTCAAAATCCTTGGGAATGAGATTATAAAACACGAAAGTAAAGGGAAGAGAGAGATACCACCATTATTTAATGTTAATTTGGTCCTAAAATTAGAGAAAAATGAGCAATTACTAATGTGTCCTTTCTTTCCTACTTTTATGTTGTTAGATGTGATTAAGAATTAATCCAAGTCTTTACAAAGCCTATTTGGCCTCAAAATTGGCCCTAATGTCAATGGAAGGTTATGGATAAGTAGCCATCATAGCCTAGTCTCTTTAACCACAACTTCCAAAGAAGCCCACATCCAATACAATTGGAAAATGGAGGGCAACCAATAGCCTCACTATTTTGATGAACAATGCATCTTTAATTTTACGTTCCTTTCTCAAGCTTTCACTCTAAAAGCTAAAAGCTTTGAAACAAAAAAGGCTACTTAAAATCATCTTTGGGGAAGGGCCTTATTAACTGTGGCTCAAAGGTCTATAACAATAATCCCATAATAACCTTGCTAACTAGAGCTATGACAGGCTGAGGTGGTGCTACCCATCCAAATCCAAATGTGCTACCATGCTACCCATTCCTCCTATCTTTCCTCTTCACCGATGTCTTGTAGCTATCCTCACAAGTCAACATCCCTAGCATTTGGTTGGTGTTTCAAGATGGCCAATGTTTTTTAAAACTATTTTATTTTTTAAAAGTTTCAAAGCCTTACAATTTAACGCTTAATCAAAATATAACTTAGGGGCCCCCTATTATTAACAACATGACCTTGCTCACTCTTCAAACATCTAAGGACTTAACCTTTTAATATACAACATGCATGTATAATAACCCACAAGCTATATCACACTCGTCAATGATTATATTTGTAAGGATTCTTACTTTTGCATGGCCTAATGTATATATGAAGCAGCTAGACAAGGAGAATGTGTTATGAGGCCAAACAAGAGTGAAGTAATGAAAGGCTTCCAAAACGTGTGCAACTTCCTTTGAACATCCACTACCACTCCATCCAAAGCCCACACGTAAACTTTGAATGATATTAGTTTAGATTGTAAAGGTATTGTATATCCTCTTTATCCTTAATGATTCTTTGAGATGATAACATATAGCATACAAGTTACTTAATTAGGCAAAGGTATTGTATATCCTCTTTATTCTTGATGATTCTTTGAGATAATAACATGTAGCATACAAGTTACTTAATTAGGTAACTTTATAAACTAAACTAATATCATTTAGAGTTTACGTGTGCGCGTTGGATGGAGTGGCAGTGGATGTTCAGTTGAAGGAAGTTGCGCATGTTTTTGAAGCCTTCCCTTGCTTCATTCTTGTTTGGCATGATATAACACATTCTCCTTGTCTGGTTGCTTCATATACCCATTAGGCTATACAAAAGTAAGAAGCCTTGCAAATATAATCCTTGATGAGTGTGATATATATATATAGCTCCAAGAGTTTTAATACTTTGTTAAAGGATAAGTATAATAATTTTAATTTTATTAATAAAAAATAATAATAAGGGTAATAATAAATCTTAACTAGAAATAACTCAATAAATTTTTTCTTGATTGAACCTAAGAATAAGTTCATTAAGCATAAGAAGGAAAAGTGCTAATAATAACACTTATAATTTTTTTAAAATTAAAGAGTTAAGGATTTAAAAAAAGAATAACTATTTAGAAATTTTAAAAAACTAAGAATGCTAATATTTTAGATTTCTTTCAATAGAATATAAAATTTACATACATATATTAAACCATTATTCCTCGATACCATTTAAAAAAAAATTAAGACATGATTGCCTTAAAGCAAAGAAACCCCAATTAAGATAAAAATCTCAAACCAATGAAAGTGTAAGGCTATTACATTCAAAAGAAAATGTTATATTAGAGCATTGTATTCAAAAGAGGAGGCTAAAAACACTAAAAAGTATTCAAAGAGATAAATATATTATAGACAACTTTGTAGACAAGTCGCAAATTCACAACCACAATGCATTTGAATCAGACTTTCCTCCTCATTCCCAAATTCATAATATTACTCTATATTAGTTTACTAAAATACTACTACTTGAAGTGATCCTTGACCAATCAGACCATGCACTCAATATTATAGGTATTTTAAAAACCATTCTATTGAAGAATCCAAATGGATTAGAAAGTAATCACTAACTACGATATATGATTATCTAATATTTGCATGCCACTCATAGCCGCATTAATGTTTGATATGTGCAAGTTTGACATAGAAGACAATGTTTTGTGAAAATTCATGGCTGTTTTATTTTCATAGGGATGCAAAAATTCATTGCATTACATTGATAGTTTCTATTATCTTGTTCATGTAGTATAGATTCACTACAAGGATATGGAGGCATAGCGACTGTGCTTTTCGACGTAAAATAGTGGAGTCACTATTAGCATCGCCATTTGCGACGTAAATAACGACAGTGCTCAGACGAAAAAAAACGCGGGCCAAAACCCGAGCGCGTTATTTTACGCAAGTAAACGAAAGAGAAAGCAAAAGGGAGAGCGAACTCCATCTTGCATTTGAGAGGGAGAGGGAGAGAAAGAGAGAAAGAGGGAGAAGGAAAGCTTCTTATTGCCACCGCCACCGTTCGCGAAGAAGAGAAAGTGTACGGAGAGCAAAGAGAAGCCGCCGAATCCATCCTCGAGCCTTTACGATGAGTACATTGTTCCTTCTTGCTTTGTTTTGGTATTTTCTCTTTTTCTTTTACTAGTTTTTGTTAAAAATCATGTGTATTGAGAGAGGGAGAGAAAGAGAGAAAAGGAAAGAAGGAACGAGAGAGAGAGAGAGAGAGAGAGAGAGAGAGAGAGAGAGAGAGAGAGAGAGAGAGAGAGAGAGAGAGAGAGAGAGAGAGGGAGAAAACATTAAATATAATAGGGAAAGAGAGAAAGAGAGGGAGAGGGAGAGGGAGAGGGAGGGAGAGGAAGAGAGAAAAGGAAAGAAGGAACAAGAGAGAGAGAGAGAGAGAGAGAGAGAGAGAGAGAGAGAGAGAGAGAGAGAGAGAGAGAGAGAGAGAGGGAGAAAATATTAAATATAATAGGGAAAGAGAGGAAGAGGAAGAGGGAGAGGGAGGGAGAGGGAGAGGAAATGAGAGAGGGAGAGGAAGAGAGAAAAGGAAAGAAGGAACGAGAGAGAGAGAGGAAGAAAACATTAAACATAATAGGGAAAGAGAGAAAGAGAGGGAGAGGGAGAGGGAGGGAGAGAGAGGAGGAGGGAGAGGTTGTTGTTATTGTTATTGTTGTTTTATTTTTTCTTTTCTTTTTTTATTGTTTGTTGTTATTGTGGTAGTGGTAGTGGTAGTGGCAGTGGTAGCGGTAGCAGTAGTTATTGTTTAATTTCTTTTTTCTTGTTTGTTGTTTTTGTGGTTATCGTAGTAGTAGCAGTAGCGGTAGTTTAATTTCTTATTTTCTTGTTTGTTGTTGTTGTGGTAGTCGTAGTAGTAGTAGTGGTAGTGGTAGTGATAATAGTAGTTATTGTTTAATTTCTTCTCTTCTAATTTGTTGTTGTTGTGATAGTCGTAGTCGTGGTCGTAGTCATGATTGTAGTAGTAGTACTAGTAGTAGTAATAGTAGTTTTCTTATTTATTGTTATAGTAGTAGTAGTAGTTTTTTTTCTTTTCTTGTTTATTGTTGTTTAGTTTTCTTGTTTGTAATAGTAGTAGTTTTTTCTTCTTTTCTTGTTTGTTGTTATTGTAGTAGTTGTTATTGTTATTGTTTTTTCTTCTTTTCTTATTTATTGTAGTTGTAGTGGTTTGTTGTTGTGGTAGTGATAGTCATAGTCGATGTAATCATGGTTATAGTAGTAGTAGTAGTAGTAGTAGTAGTAGTAGTAGTAGTAGTAGTAGTAGTAGTAGTAGTAGTAGTAGTAGTAGTAGTAGTAGTAGTAGTAGTTTTCTTGTTTGTTGTTATTGTCGTAGTAGTAGTAGTTGTTGTTTTTTTTCTTTTCTTGTTTATTGTTGTTTAATTTTCTTGTTTGTTGTTGTTGTAATAGTGGTAGTAGTAGTTTTTTTTTTCTTTTCTTGTTTGTTGTTGTTGTTGTTGTTGTTGTTGTTGTAGTAGTAGTTGTTGTTGTTGTTGATTTTTCTTCTATTCTTGTTTATTGTAGTGGTAGTGATAGTAGCAGAGAGAGAGAGAGAGTTGTTGTGGTGGTCATAGTCATGGTCGTAGTCATTGTAGTCGTGATTGTAGTACTAGTACTAGTAGTTTCTTGTTTGTTGTAGTAGTAGGTTTTTTTTTCTTTTCTTATTTATTGTTGTTTAGTTTTCTTGTTTTTTTTGTAGTAGTAGTAGTAGTTTTTTATTCTTTTCTTGTTTGTTGTTATTGTAATAGTAGTAGTAGTAGTAGTTGTTGTTGTTTTTTCTTCTTTTATTGTTTATTATAGTGGTAGTGGTTTGTCATAGTCGTAGTCGTGGTTGTGGTCGTAGACGTAGTCGTAGTCGTTGTTATAGTAGTAGTAGTGGTTTTCTTGTTTATTGTTGTTGTTATAGTAGTGGTAGTACTAGTAGTTTTTTCTTCTTTTCTTGTTTGTAGTAGTAGTAGTAGTTGTTGTTGTTATTGTTGTTGTTGTTTTTTCTTCTTTTCTTGTTTATTGTAGTGGTAGTGGTAGTGATAGAGAGAGAGAGATGTTTTGTTAAAGGAAATTGGTAGTAGAGAGAGATATGTTTTGTTAAAGGAAATGAGAGAGGGGGAGGAAGAGAAAAAGGAAGAAGGAACAAGAGAGAGGGAATAAACATACAGTATAATAAAGAAAGAGAAAAAGAGAGAGAGATGGAAGGAGAGGAGAGAATGAATGGATAAAAAACAAAGAGAGAGTGGTGGCGAGGTCCGGTGCAATACCTTCTCAAACAATTTAAGAAAGAAAAAAAGAATGGTAACAAAAACAAATTGTTTATTGTAACGTAGACAAAACAAAAAACGATAAAGGTCCTGATGTTCAATATCACGAGATATATCTTAATCAGCGTGTCCCATGTCCTTGCTCTCAATGTAAGATGGCAGTTAGACGAAAATGTCGATTGTCTATAGAACACGTACGACGCTTCAGCAAGTTTCAATCTAAGATCATTGATCAGGTGATCTTATATTTTGAGCAAACAGTAAGAAAAGTTTATATCAATTATACATTGTATTTGCAAGCTAATTGAATACCATATACAAAAAGATTGGGTGTGGCTAGCAAATTTTCTATCCAAGGAGGTGACGTCTCGTCCCAAGGAGGAGTGCACCCTTTGTGGTCAATTAGAAGAGTTTGTGGGCGTGCAATGGATGGAGTGCTTGAGCCAATCCACCACTTGGAAGGTACTACCCAATCTATACCATCAATACCAGAGGAGACATGCAGCCTTCGAGACTTACCTACAATCTTGGAGGTTGAGATGGAGGCAATGATCGATGCATTAATTCCCATGGATGTTGAGACTTCTGATTCGCTTAGAGAGGAAGCATCCATACCATTATATGATGGGTACTGAGTATCTCGCTTGAAGACACTGCTTACACTCCTAAGTATGCAAGTAAAATACGGGTGGAGCGATGCGAGTGTGACCGAGTTGATCAAGTACCTTGTACATACACTTCGTTGATTTCTTTTCGGCACTATCATTAAAAACATTTGTGCTTTTTCAAGGTGTTTTATGATTTTTTAAAGGTTAGTGAAGTATAATATATTACCACTTGCAAATACCATGCTTGAGTCTCGTGATGATGCACGACATGTTTTATGAAAGCTTGGCATGGACTACAACAGCATCCATACATGTATCAACAATTGCATACTGTTTTGAGGAGAATACGAGACTATGGAGACATGTCCAAAGTGTGGTTCTCATAGGTATCGACAAGACTTGCAAGGGAAAACCATCCCTCAAAAAGTTCTTAGACACTTTTCGCTTATCCCCTGCATAAACCATATATTTTGTATGTCCACCATGGCGAGCTTGACAGTGTGGCATGCACAGAATAGGTCCACAGATGGAGTTCAACGAATATTAGTGGATTCACGCACATGGAGCCACATTGACTCTATCTTCCCAGGCTTTGCCCGAGAGCCAAGGAATCTTCGGCTCGGTCTTGCAATGGATAGCGTGAACCCATTCAGTTTGTGCTCAACTTCTTATAGTGTGTGGCCTATAGTCCTTGTCAACTACAATATCCCTCCATGGCTTTCTATGAAGAAAATACAGCTCATCCTTAGCTTACTTATTCCTAGCCGCTACAAAGTCAAAAATATGGACGTGTATCTACATCCATTAGTCAATGAGCTTAAGATTTTGTGGGAGGAGAGGGTCACCGTGCAAGATATAAACAAGCGCGATGGTCGACGGTCCGTCAATATTTGAGCCATTCTCATATGGACGATGCATGACTTTTCAGGATTCGGAGAGTGCTCATGTAAGTAGGCTTCCATTCTCATTAGTAATATGCATCATAGCTTGTTTAAGTTTGTATTCACTGGATAGAGGTGTTTGGACAGGTCTGGTTACCTTAGGTTATCATGCATGTCCATTGTGCGGGCCACAGTTAGACTCTCGAAGGTCACGAACCATGAAGAGGATGGTATATCAAGGACACGTCGCTTTCTTGCCAGAGGGTCATGAACTTAGGGAAGGTTTTCTTGGATAACCTCCAACACGTATGAATGCCCAAAGCTGGTACGAGCTGAAAATGGTCCACACGAAGTCACATCCAAACGAAATGCGATGGTTTTTAGTTTTCTACGAGTTGCCATATTGGACCCACTTACAGATCAACCACTTGTTGGATCCCATGCATATTTTCAAGAACGTGGGCAGCTTGCTATGGGACCACATCACAGGAAAGAGAGACACTCTAGGGGCACGAATGGATTTGAAGGAGGTAGACAAGATGGAGGTGCTTTGGCCGCAGTCGAGTGTTGATAGTCGCTTGCAACTACCTTGCACTCCTTGGGTTTTGTCCTCTAAAGAAGAGCGCATTGTGAAGCAAATAGTCAAGTCTATCCACACTCCGATGAGTATGATGTTCTCTTAGGTCCGCGTTTTCTAAAGACGACCAATTATTAGGACTAAAATCCCATAATTGGCATAAGATATATCAAGTTTGTACTATGAATGGATTGTAAGTGGCCTGCATATTTTGCTATTTAGATTATAGTCGTTGTTCATAATGCTTTCTCATTTGTGGCAGTTTGTACTATCGATCGCGATCGTAGGATGCCTTACTCCAGAAAAATGTGGGGCAATTTACAGGTTGTTGACTTTAGTGCAATGGACCTCACAAAAGCAGATTAAGACATCCTCTATTGAATCCGTGAGGTGGGGAGCAGTGGAGACGGTCTGTCTCTTTGAGAAATACCTGCCTACCAGCATGCTCACAATACAAATCCACCTTCTTATGCATCTTGTAGATGAAATGGAGATTGGTGGACCATTCCATACGCGATGGATGTTCTTCTTGGAGCGCTTCATGAAAACCCTGAAAGGCTTTGTGCAACAATGAGCTCAGCCAAAAGGTAGCATGGTTGAAGGTTGGTTGGTGTTTGAGGCGCTAGTGCATATTTCACAATGGCTACCAACGATGGATTCAGACAACAGTATGCTATGGTAGCTGAAGGACGATGATAGACTGACCGGAGATGTGGTGGTTGGAAATGGGGTAGAAAAAAGAATGGATGCTGCAATGGAAGAGAAAGTGAATCGCTTTTGTATGTTGCACCATGTCTCTATGGAGACTTGGCTCGCTAGGTACCAGCAAGCTAGGAAAGATTGAGAGGAAGCATGATTTGAATTTCGACGTAGTGTGCGCCATCGATCAATTCGATATCCCGAGGACATGGAGGAGATGCCGCGGTTTATGTCAACGCGATGGTTGCATGGAGCTTTGACTGCAGTGTCTCACGAAGGGGCGGAGGTCTCAATCGAGGAGTGGGAATTCTCGAGGGGATGTAGTCCAAAGGTGATGACGTGTTTAGAGTTTGTCGTATCTATATTTTATATGTGATAATTAATTGAGTGTTTCAATGTACAGTACAAAATATATAGTGTAGTTGGTCGCGTGGACGACATTTCCACGTGGAGCATATTGACAAAATGAGCTCCACAACATATTGTGGTATCATGGCAAGGTTCGAGCAAGAGAGCCGACGACGAGCAACAGATCTAAACATGGTTATAGATGAGATGGAGTATTTTGGGAACTTGCAAAGTATTTTTACGGTGGATTATCGTAGCTTCTCCATGATACTATTCGATGTGGTGTGGTTCAAAGTGGTACTTGAAGGAGCTAGAGCAACAGTTTGACGAGGTCCATCCGGATTTCTCGAAATAGATTTCGAAAAAAAATAGATAGATTTTGCACGACAGCTTTGTGTTTCCGGCCCATTGTGAACAGGTGCATAAACTCGTTTGTTTTTTAATTGTATTATGACATGGTACATGTCACAATAGTTAAATCTCTCTTGTACGTGATTGTGAACAGGTAATCTTCTATCCAAACCCCCGACAACCTCAATGGTGGTATGTTATACATTCAGCTCCCCGAAGTGCGAGATTATATGATCAAAGCGATGTTCCGAGCATAGATGAGGACAATATGCAAATAGAGGGGTCGATATTGTAAGGGGTGGAGTCCACCGAAAGCTAGCATGTAGAGGAGCCAGCATCGGGTAACAATGATGTAAATACAGGAGTCCAAGAATTTTTTGAGAATGAGGTGGACTCATCCTTTTATGGTGACATGTCTATTGACCTTCCAGTGTATGCCGAGTTGTGTTAGGAGATTGACATGGGACCATAGGATACTTCATACTTGGAGCATCCACCTACTCAATTCGTTGACGAATCGCTTATAAGGGTACACAAGATATGCATTTTAAGTAAGATCATTTTTTAAAGATTTATATTACCATGCTTTGTATGATTTAAATTGATTATGCTAACATTATTTTTTGTCTGTGCAGGTGACCTTTGTGGATATTTAGATCATCAGGATGAGTCGAGGGATGAGCGATGAGGACTGCATGAGATCTTCACGCATATGTCTCTAGATTAGGTTGCGAGATTCAGAGACATGGCGGACCAGGAGCTGTCTCGGATACCATCAGGCCACTCTATTAGATCTACTTCCATGCAATCTGATGCTTCAGTTTTGAGCAGACGAGATCAACACTCTAGACTTGGGCTAGACGGAGGGAGTGGTTTAGGGGGATGTTGCAGAGATCCGGATGCAGTGAGCCTGCAATTGGCCCAGGATACAGATGCTACACCTTGCTCTCATGGTAGTTCAAGAGAGCGTGGCTCAGGTAGTTGCTGTGGAGGCACGGACGCGTTGTCTCTGTCTTGTCATTTTGCTGGAGTTGCATCACCTCCGAGATTTTTCACACCTGTGGGGACGTCTACTCCACTCACTTCGGCTTTTGCTCAGCCGTCCGCAGGTGGAACCCTTATGGGTGCTACTCCGATAGATACTACCCCGGTCGATACACTAGATGTACAACGGTCTCCTGGATATGCCCAGGAGCATGGCCACAGGTGGGAGAGGACCCATCTTAGGCATACCCCAGAGGGGTATGCCTACCTTGTAGATGATAGGTTAGGAGCCATCATCATGAATGATGAGGGGAGGAGGGTGATGGCTCGCATGAGAGAGTTGTGCCAACAAGTTTTTCGGCACAACGTCTTGGATCATTGGAAGAACATACTGGAGGGGAGCAAGGACTACATAGTAGCATCCTTGCACGAGGAGTTTTCGGTACCAGCCATAGCAGATAGGTTTTCTACAGGCTAGATGATAGAGTGCATGCGTGTATATATATCACACAGACGATCGGACGCACGCAAGGCACTTAAGAGTGGGGCTTCAAAGCCCAAGTGGCTAGACGTGGACGATTGGCGCCAACTCAGGGAGGAGGCTACAGATTCTCCAGGATGTTGGAGATAGTAGCGCGAGGCGACGAGGGCACGACTAGAGGCCAGAGTAGTCCATCATCTTTGGAGTGGCGGCCACATGACATATCTAGAGGACTTTGTAAGTTTTTCTTTTGTTTTGCTTGCTTATTTTTTTGCAATATTCTTTGTATTGACAATCGTGTTTCTAACAGTTATATTTTGTTTTCTTTGCAGCACTCCATTACAAATCGTGATCCCACCAGCCTTAAGACTTGATATGCAGAGAGGCACGGTCTCACTGCATTGATCGACCGATTGTATAGACGCGGCGGCCCTGTAAGTCACTCATCTTTCTTGTCCGTCGTTACCATGTTTAATTAGAATGCATTATTGTATGGTGGATTGATGTGTATATATATATTTTTTTGCAGAGTTCATTTGATGCTCCTTTGCGGCGAGACGAGGTTTCAAATGGCAATGATCTATAGCTCGCCCTTGGATCCCTAGAGCTCACACACCCTTCTCTTTTGGTCACGTGATCTGTGTAGATATTTTCTATGTAGTAGTAGTATCTTGCCATGATTGTACCGGTTGCTTTCATTATGCGATCATGTATTTATTTCATGTATCAATGCTATGATTTAAGTACACTTTGTCTTTATTTACACGAGCATTATACACATTTCTGAAACTATTTTGTATGGCCCAAATAAAGCACATAGTACTGCCACATTTTTTCCCCTATTACCGTCGCTATTAGCGTTGCAAAGTGTCGTTATCAGTGTCGCTATTTGTGTCAGTATCAACGTCGCTATTTGCGTCGGTATCAGCGTCGCTATTTGCATCGATATCACGGACGCAAATAGCGGCGCTGATAATGACGCTAATACCGATTGTTCTATGGCATCGCCAATAACGGCACTTTTTGCGACAACGGAGGCAAATTTCTTTATTAACATTTTCATCGCTTTTAACGTCGGTATAAGGCCTGTATCTTGTAGTGATTTATTGTATGAGGCAATGCTAGCACATGGTTGATCACTCGTGCAGCTTTGTTTATCAATCAACTAAGGACACTTGTTATTGAATCCCTAGCAAATGTTGTGATGATTGCTATGGGAGGGAACTAATATGTTTTGTATTGTGATGAGCAGATTATTAGATGGAGTTATGCATATCAATTAATTAGAGTAGAGTACAATTTAGCACACATGAATATATTATTTTTTAATATCTTATTAACATGAAATTATTATCTTTTTGGGTATTCTCTAGCATGATGATACTACATAATTTGCACAATAGGTGGTCCCTACCAGGTTCTATAAAGCCCTTAGGCTGCTCCATGTGAATCTCATCGTGCAAATCTCCATGAAGAGAAGTCGTCTTGACATCCATCTGATAAATATCTAAGTCAAGCTGAGCAGCCAAAGCCAATACCAAGCATAGGGTAGTCATCTTCACAAATAATAGGAGAAACACTTCATCAAAGTCCACACCATGCTCTTGCTGGAAACCTTAATAACCAATCTAACCTTGTATGCCAGCTTGGAGCATTTAGGGGTACTTTTCAACTTGTACACCCACTCGCATAGCAAAGCACACTTTTCACTAGGCAAAGCAATCAAATCTCACATATGATTTTTTTGTAGTGAGTCATACTCTGACTACGTGGCCCTCTCCCAAGAGTGACTATCACCTCTGTGCATGGCCTCATCACAAGTAAGAGGCTCATCGGAATTTGTCACCATAACATAATTCATAGAGGGCTCAAACCATGCATGTTGTCATCTATCTCTAGTAGACCTCAACATAGGTTGTGAAGCCTGTACATCCTATGGAGCATTAGGGACTTGGGCTATTGGAGCATTAGTTGCTACTGTAGAGACTGTCTAGCTTGCTATATAGTAGCATGAGGCTCCTCTAAAAATATCACCTTACATATGTTAACAACCTGCTCAGGTTGCTTATGCATTTTCTCCTCATGGAAAACAACATCATGGCTATAGATAACCTTCCAAGCCTGTGGATCCCACAGGCGATAGCCCATCTCACCTACATTTCCATAACTAAGATATATGAATTTATTAGACTTAGGATTTAGCTTATTGTGCTTGTCCTTGGGAACATGGCAAAAAGCCTCACAACTAAAGGCACGCAAATGAGCATATGAGGGAGGCTTCCCAAACTATACCTTCTCTATAATTGAATAGTCAAGGGTAGTGCAAAGAGACCAATTTATCAAATATACAGTAGTAGTAACTGTCTCAGTCCAAAAACGTTGTGTTAAGCTTGCATAGCTAAGTATACTACGGACTCCTCCTAAATGGTCCTATTCATGCACTCAGTCATATCATTCTAGGGTGGGTATACAAGGCAATCAATTGATGCTTAATATCCCTCTCATTACAAAAATGCTCAAAGGATTTAGAGATATACTCACCCCATTATTAGACCTGAGGCATTGTAGCTTATACTCGGACTATAAAGCAAGCCAATGTTGAAATGTAGCCAAGACTTGTGATTTCTTCCTAATAGGATATGCCCAGACCTTATGCATGAGTCATCAATGAAGGTAATGAAATACTTTGCGGCACCTAATGACTTGCAGGAAATGGAACTATGTACATCCAAATAAATGAGAGCTAAAAGCTCACCCATGTGTGTCATACTAGACTTTTTATGCATATTACATGTCTGCTTGCCATATAAACAATGATTACAAAGGCGATGAAGCCAAAGAGATACATGTGGATCTACATCCACTACCAAAACATGATCACCTGATCTAGATACAAGCAAGGGGCAGAGAATATTGGACTTAGCACCACATGTAATAGCAAGATTTCCACAGGTAATCTTTCATGAGAAATCACCAAAAGAAACTACATAACCTACATCATCCAAAGTGCCAGCAAAGATGAGGCTCTTGGTGAGAGCTAGTATATAACGTGCATCATGAAGAGTAAATATACTACCTAAACCAAACAAACTATAGTTGGACATCACTAATGCCAATGATCTCTAGTACTAGGTCATTACCCAAACGGACACATCCAATCAAACTACGGTAGAAGTGGAACCACTCTTTATGAGGGGTCACATGAAAGGGAGCCTCTAACACCGAGTATACCCTCACAAAGCATTAGTCAGATATGAAGTATCAAGAGAAGAAGTTGCAAGTATAAAACCATTATCAGAATCAATCTACATGACATTAATCTCTTCAATCTTCACATTAGACTTGCTAGGGACAATGCTGCAATCATCAATTTTGTTTTGTACTTTATCCTTTCCCTTTTCTTTGCGCTTGTCCTTGTACATTTTATAGCACTGTGGTTGAATATGTTCTACTTTCCCACAGTAATGAAAAGTCAATGAGGACCTACAACCATGGGACTTATTACGAGACTATCCACATGACTGTGAACGAGATTGCTAAGAGTTTCTCCCATGGTGATTATTACTGCTCCTACCATTATTGCCTCTAGCTATCAAAGCATGAGAGGTGTGAAAAGCATTGACATTCTTTCTGTTATCCTCTTCATTCAAGAGTGCACCCTCTACATCCTGTAACTTTAGTCTATCAATAGGCATATTTACATAAAGAGCAATACAAAATGTATCCCATGATTTAGACACTGTAACCAAGAGGAAGAAAGGGATAAGATTACCCTTGAATTCAATCCCCTACGAAGACAAATGGTTGAGAATAGAATGACACTCATTTAAGTGGATTGACATGGAAGTGCCCTCCTTCATGTGAAGGCCCATGAGTTGCTTTAGCCAATACAGCTAAGAAGCGGGGCTCTTATCATAGACATTGCGAATCTTAGGACTACCCATCACAGAAAAAATTATAGAATACCTGATTAAAGAGGGACAAAATGATGGTGGGCTTACATAGCTCATCCAATTCAGCCTAATTTCTTGCATCAATATGTTTAGGCTTGACAACCTCATGTTTCAAAGAGTTAACCTACATTTTTTGCACTAAAACTTGCTAGATTTGGGCCTTCCCAACAGCTGTAGTTGGTGCCATCCAACTTATCAATATTAAAGATAGCACTATCATCGGAACCACTAGCCATATTGAAACCAAGAAAATGCACAAAAGGGCAAAACAAGGTGCTGTAATAACTGGCAAATTAAACCCAAAACCTTTGCCAAATCAAGTTGAAAACAAGGGATATTGACCAATTAATGAGTTGTCCATAAACTCAATGCAAAGAATTCTTAAATGGAGGTGACTGCTCGCATAAATAGTGTAGTAAACTACAATTACAACATACTGAAAATGAAGTATACCAGTTAAAGAAATCAATGCTAAAGAGGGGTAACCAATGATGCAAGACGAATTGCAAGTGCTAGGGGAATAACTCCAACTAGTAGTGAGGGAATATGTGATTGGCATCGAGAACTGTGAAAGGATCAATGTGCTAAAGTGAGAATAAATCCCATAGGCATAACCCTCATGCATAGAGTAGGTCTCATAGGTAATAGAAGAGACCAACCAAAGGCATAACGAACTGAGCAATGTAATGGAAGCTCAATACATAGCCAACCAAGATGCATAGATCACTAACCATATCTAACAGAGATAGGTGCTGGCCCAAAAGCAATGTCATATCAGCCCACTAAGAATCAATGGTGTACATAAAGCATGATAAGAGTATGTACCTGTCACTAGGTCCCACAATTGCACTGTAAGACCCTCAAGCTCAATTGTATAGCCAAATGCTCAATGTAATATCCTAGTGACAAGTAGCGGCTCCCACTGGAACAAAATTTGAATGCCATATGAGAAAACAAAGCTCAAAACATCATGTGGAAGACATCAATACATCCAAGATCCAAGTAGCATATAATTGAGAGCATTTGATCCAAGTAATTGGCAAAGCTCTTATGGTAGCATCAAATGACCATAATAACAGTGAATGACAATCAATGTCAAGTGTCAAAGCTCCAATCTTAGCTCAAGAGCATGTAAAGAGCATAACCAAGCATGTAAGATCAATGTTATACCCTAGTATAACATCCAAAGTGCTCGAGAAGAATAAATAAGCAATATGTATGAGGTTTCTCTAATAAAAAAACATTCAGTCTTGCTTATTATAGCAATAAAAAACTTCCATAGAACTAAGAAAATGAGTTCTCAAATAGGTCCATAGCATTCCAATACATTGATATAGCATTCCTAGATGATCCCACAGCAAATAGACATCCCGAGAAGCATGATTGACCTCCAGATAATGAGGTAATGTTGTCTGAACTATATGATAGCAAACTATCACAAACTCTAAATCAATGACTGATCCTAGGAGCTTCAAATGATTTTACAATCACAAGACTAGTGTTGAGGAAGAGTCCTCAAGATTTCCAAGTGCAGGGAGTAGTGCCAGGAGCTGAAGGATGGGCCTCAGAATATCAAGAAGTGGGTAGCAACAATGGATGCAATTCACATTGTTATTACTTCTCATGTTGCTACTTGTATTGATGGGAATGGGGTTGGGAAAGCAGCTCAAGGGGCTTAGACAAGTCTACCCTTGGCTTGGAAGAAGTTAATACAAGCTAGAGGAAGCGGGAGATCAAATATCACCTCGAATGGAAGAAGTCATGGCTGCCATTGAAACTGTGAGTTGAAGGTATCCTCCACAAGTTGCCATTGAAATAGTAAGCTTGGGCCGCTTAAGCTCTTAGGGAAGATGACTCTGATACTAGTTGAAGGGAGTGATTTTTCAAGTGGAAGCGTGGAGCAGAAGTAAGAGCTATGGTGGAAGGAGCAAGAGCAAGAGAGAGAGAGAGAGACACAAGATGTGGGAACTCCAACAGTCACAATGTGCGACCAACCTTCCCTTTATTCAAATATCATTGAAAGAATAAAGAATAAAGTGACATTGATGGGTGCCCACCACTTGCAGTGTACAGTTGTGTGGGTAACTAATACATGGTGTGGGTATTGTCAGTGTAACTAATACACAGGCAGCTTGCTCATGTGCCTTTATCCCCAACACATAGAGGATACACATGAGAGCAACACCTCTATCGATGATGAAGATGATAGTAATAATGGTAAGGGAAAGAATATTGTGGGGAGAACAAGGGTGATGAAGATGAAGATAGGAAGGAAGGGGATGGCATTGAGAGGCCCTAGAATGATAGATAGGCTTGATGTAACAACTCCGTAATAGAAATACCCATTCCGCATATGAATTCCCTCTTGGGAAGGGGTCATAGGGATAATCATAGGGATGATATTTTTTGAATTAGGAAAAAAAAATTATTCCCTCCTTCCCCCAGCCGACTATTGAGCTGGGGGAGAGGGAGGGAAGGGTGGACACTAAGCTCCTTGCTGGAGCTTGAAGCAAGGGAGACTCATGCGCCTCGACACATGGGGGAGGGAGGATCTTATCCCCTCCCCTATTTAAATTGAGGGGGCGCAGATAAAGGGAGGTGGAACTTAGTCTCCATGATGCCATCATGATTGTGAGGAGGCCGTTGCTATAGAGCTTGAGAGGAGGGGGAAGAGCCCTGACTCTGAGCAAGAAAGAGAGAGGTGGATGCTACCTCAAGTACAAGGGAGTGAAGAGTCTAGCCGTGAGAGGGAGAGGAGGAGTGGAGAGGAGGCACTGCGGATTGTCACCAGGAGGCTGTTGTCATCCGTCTGTCGCCACTCAGCTGCCGTTCAACCTGCCGTTCGTCATGTCGCTACCGCCATCTCACAGTTAAGGCCCCCCCACCCCATACGTGCTCTCTAGAAGCTTCTAAAGCTTCTAAGGGGGGCTCTATAAGCCCCCTTTCCCCCCTTAAGAAAGCTTTACTTAAAAAGGGCCTTCACACAACCCTTAAGCCCTTCCTCCCACCCCCTCAAAAATTCCTCCCTAAGGGCTCCCTTGGGCCCCTTTTTCATCCCGACTTTTGCCGCGAGGGACCCTCCTATGGACCCTTAAGTTTTTGTTCTACCCTAGCAATAATTCCCTCCTAAGGTCTCCCTAAGGACCCTTTTATACCCTTTTGTTTTACCCCCTTACAAAAAGAAAAGAGGGTATTAAGGGTTTTTTGACACCTTCTTTCCCCATACAAAAGCCCTCGTAAGGGTTTCTACACCTTTTATTCCCCTTTCTTGTGAGTCATTAAAAGGCCATTAAGCCTTTCCCATGGCTTTAATGGGCCTTATTCGCGGAGGATTTTGAAACACCCCCTTCTTGGTTTTGAACTCTTTTCGTGGTTTCTCCCCTCCTCCACAAGTATCCCTTCAAAGAGTTTCTACGAAAGGAAGGAACAGAGGACTCATAAAGGACGGTGGTATTTCAAAAAGGGAGTTCGCAAAGCTGCATCCACGACGGAAAGGTTGCATTCGCGAAGCCTCCTAAGAAAGCCCAAGGCGCAACTGCAGGAGGATCATCTCCTAGCATCCATGTGGACATCTCACCCCAAGTCCAGGTTTTCCTTCCTAATTTTTATTTAGTATTGTTATAATTCAATCGTGCGAGGATAATTGTTGAAAATAGGATGCATTTTTCATCTTAAATGTTTTAGAAAAATTAGCTCACGACAGAGGAATTTAGTCATTAGTATTTTCAATAAAACGAACAAAAATAAAGTGAGCAAGAAAATTGATATGCATTTAGTCCATATTTACACAAATGGAATTAAGATAGTGCACTCCGTTTAGGCATGAAAGTATAAAATTGCATGTCACATTATTAGGCCATATCTTCTTCACAATAAGTCATCATGGGAAGTGCTAAGAATCCATAGGAAAGTGCAAGGCATGAAATGATTCCTAAGTTGCATAAATGGATCAATTATCGTTGTTCAACTATATATTTATTAGAAAAATATTGCTTGTTTAGCATGAATCTTATTCGCAAATTATAGGATGATTAATTGGAATTAGGTTATAACCTAACCTATGCTTGATCTTAAATCGATAAGTTAGGGTTGAAAATCAATTTACCCGTAGACAACGAGTCATGTGTTTATGGAAATGATAACGTAATTATCTTCAATAATTAAACAAATTGGCATAAACCTAAACACCTAAACCCGTGGAGTACTCATTTTAGAAAGAGTTAATTCAATTCCAAAGAACTCACTAGGATTTAATACGTGACCTAATCGCACGTATTGCTAAAACTGAAACTCCTATACCCTAAATACTTGCCCACATTCACCGAATGTAGGGACAACGGAACATACTTGAAAAGTGATCTAGGGTTTGTCCCTAATAATTTTTCGCTAAAAAGATGGAACTTGGAACCCTAGGACTGACAACGTCAGCCTAATGTAATCAGGAACAGATTGTTTCGTAACTCCATTTGATGGGTAGAATAGTCCCATAGTTCGATGTGACACTTGGGCAACAAGTGCAGAGTCGTATGATCTTGTGATTGGATCACAAGGAAATGGCCAATTCTTGGACTAAGGTTGGCAGATTCTTATGCAAGTTATCTTGCAAGAGGATGAATAATCGTCCTAATATATCTTTCTGGGGTAAAGATAATTGCTTGGAGTAAAGGACAAACCAACAAATTGGAATAACATATGAACTTAAGGTATTGACCAAGTCGGGTTAATAGGGTATGACCCTAACCTAGGATATAGGGGATCTTGCCAAGTTGCAAGTCATCCTGGATCGAGTGCTGGACGGATTCGAAAAGAAGGATTCACTCCTTAGCAGTTGGCCAACAATAAACGACCAATGGAAATGTTTGTGCTTGTTACAGATTTAAGAGCATTGTTTTGCTTTGTTTGATCAATGAATTAAAAGATAAATGGATATCTAATGCTTCAGCTTGAAGGCCTCAAGGGAGAGGCAGCTTCAGTTACCCTCGAGCCTGCCTGACCCTAACCAAGGGGGTTGTAACTGCGTCGGGAAGGTGGATCGAACCCATCGTGAGAGGTCTCTCCGTTAAGCACTACTTGGAGCAGGAGGACACTTGGGTGCCAGGGGGGGCTCTGGCCATAAATCCCTCGCCTTCCGGGCCCTGCACAAGAGGCTAACGTGACTCGGGTTGGATTTTGAGGCCCACATACTAGTCTACGGGCGGAATCTTGGATTAGTGATCCCTGAGGATTGCTGGATAGCCTTCGGGCGGATTGTAGATAAGCCTACGGGTTGGACTTTATGTATTTCAAAGATAAATATGATAACCTGTTAAAAAGGAACTTGTTTGACATTGCTTTTCTATGTCAAGTGATATGATTACGTGAAAGAACCAATGCCTAACGGGCTAATTAAGGAAGCTGATTGATACATGCCCAACTAAATGTGTTAGGTAATTAAATAACTAAAACAACCTGAGGAAAGTGCGATGTATGGGCCATAGGTCCTACGGATGGGTGGTCCCGGTTGGCCAGGAACTTTTCTCAAATCATGATGGACAGCCAGAAGATCATCAAAGAACACAAACAACAAAAACATTGACCTAGAGTTATAATTGATCCCGATTTACGCTGTTTTAGGGGAACGGAATGGGACTATGCCTTATGGCAGAGAGGTTGAGCTTCGCATCCCTCTCATTTCCCATTCTCCTTGAACCAAATGCAACGTGAATCCGCTTTGAACCTGGCGTTTCTGCGTAAAGTAGTTCGCTTGGGTTCGATGTTAATTGCCGTTAGGAAATGACCAATAGGAAAACCCTAATTCAGGTCGGTCCTAAATGGGAATGGCCGGAATACTTCCGCTAGGTGGCAGACGTGGAAAGTCCTAGATCGCAAACCCCGTAACATTCCATGGGAGTGTTGGGCGGAGCTTTCTAGACATCCTTTCCGATGGACTGCTAAGACGTGTCCTGAAGATAACAAGTGGACACGTTACACTTGAGGTGAATACAAACATAACTGAAGGGTGTATGTGGCTCAAGGGTCCCATGTGATGCTATAAGCTACAAAGAAAGCAACTTAGAGCACTTCCTCCTTTTTCTCCTCAACTAGCTAGCTTCGTTGCTATGGGAACTTCTCACTCAACTACCAAGACCCCCAGACCGCTTATTGTTTCAAGTATTTCAAACCAAGTGCAATGGCTACCTCTGACATAGCCATATGTGCTCTCACAACTACAAGTGTAGTGAGCTTACCTCCATGCTCGATTGAGTTACCTCCTCCCTCAGGCACTCTAGTAGCTCCCATAATCCAAGGTGCAAGTTCAAGCAAGCTTGATCCTCAAGCTCCAAGCTCCATGCTTCATTGCTGCATGCAAGACAAAAGAAGAGAAGAGAGGAGAAGATGGAGAGCTTCTTCACCATGGTCCCTCACCCTCACACACTCACTCTCTCACACTCCCTCTCTCAAGCACAAGCTCAAGCAAGCAAGAACAAGAAGAAGAAGAGAAGAGGAGAGCTAGTTTTGGCCACACACAAGAATGAGCTTCTATATTCACTTTTTGACTTTTATACATACCCTTATCCTTTTGGGCACCCACTCCTTTTTTACATGACCAACCATTTTAGCCTAGGTCCTCTTTTTCTATTCCCTTCTATTTATATTGTTGCTTCACCCATGCTTATCTACTCTTTACAAATTGCACAAGAGGGAGCTAAGGATCTAGAGGCACCTTTGTATTTTAAAATACACCTCTTCCATTTTTGCACTCACCTTGGGTTTTTAAGGTGTCTTTGCGTTTTTTGCCTTTTTTCTCTTATTTCCTGATGTCGGGCCACCTTTTTTCACTTTGCTCTGTATTTTAAAATTTTCTTTTGCTTCCCTTTTCTTTGGCCTTTCTTGCAATGGGGTTAACATTACCATCCTCCTAGTCGAGTGCTAGTCCCATGGCACTTGTGGGCTTTGTTGACGAGGGCTCAGGTGGTTGAAGGGTTGTCACGGAGGTCGATGATGGGGCCCTTAGGGGGATTGGACATGGAGAAGAAGCATATCAAAATGATTGAGGTTGTGGAGGCCGAGAGTGGATTGAGTGGGTGATGGGGCCTCCAAAGTTGATGGGCTATTGTAGTTGGTCAAACTCACCTAAAAAGAAAAAGAAGGTGCATTGTTGTGTGTCTATCTTGTCATGGAGTGCACTGTGTCCATACCAATGGAATTGGGAGTTGGGTTGAACAAGACTAGGATATTGTCCCACACTTGAGGACCCAGTTTGTGTAAAGGTGCGGTGGGTGTAGCATAGGGAGACAAGTCTAACAATAGGTGAATGTGACCTCCCTAGGTTTGTTTTGCCATTGATGAGCCCTAAGTGTGAAGTGGGGGAAGAATAGGGGCTAGGGGGTTAGGCTTGGGGCCAGGGCCAACCAAGGCCACCAGACGCATCTAACACTTGAGAACCCCTAGGTGTAGTGGTTGTGGCACTTTGATGTTATAATGGACTTTATTTATTCTTTCCCTTTTTCCTCATTTTCTCTTTTCTTTTCCTTTTTGGTACAAGTAGGAGGAGACAAGCTAGATGGCATCCTCATGCTCTTTAGGAGCTTCACAAGGGGGCCTAAGGGATATGCTAAGGAATGCATGGCTTAGCATATAACCCAGATGATTAATCCTTACATTGAGTGGGAAAGTAGAGAGGAAAGGATGGTTACATTTTGAAAACTAAGAAACTCATGCAAAATGCTAGCAAGAGAGCAGCCATCAACATGAAGGGAGTCATTGCATAGCTATCTATTTTGGCATTGATGTCAAAGTAGAGCGGTGGCAGGCGCTCTTTTGGGCTCTTGGTTTTGTTTTAGTAGAGCAAGAGGCGGAAGTAATTACAGGTGGTAAGAAAAGTAGAGTTGAGGCATGCCATGAACTTGTCCAAAAAGTGGGTAATGGAAGGTTGGAGATTTGTGTTGTGAAGGTCAGGCATTCTTCAAGAGTGGTGGCATTGATGTTATAGATCAAAGGGAAGTTGTACCTGCCATGCTTCCCTGGTCAAAATCCACACCATGGTGCCTTGGGTAAGCCATATAGGTGGCATCATCCCTTTCATATGGTAGCATGTTGCAAAAAGCCATCCATGTCTAAAAATTGTTGTCCAAGATCTTCCAATGTCATTTAGGCTGGGAATCATAGTCTTTGACTTTTCTTGGCTCCTCCATCACCTCCTCCTAGTATCGGGCAAGTTCTTTCCTCCACAATAATGTGGGATTTTTTACTCTCTTATCTTGCCACCACTGTTTTCCTAGCCTCTTGAAGAGCTATATGGCCCCTTCAACCATTTATGGAGATAGCACCTTATTCAAATCATTAGGGTAGAATAATTCAAATTTGAATGGTGTGCACTTGCTCTCCCACTGCTCCCAGTGATTCAACTCCCGTGCCCTTATTCAGAGCATTAGGGTAGAATAATTCAAATTTGAATGGTGTGCACCTTATTCAGAGCATTAGGGTAGAATATGTCATGAAGGAAAAATACAACATTAATATTTGCACCTTGGATTAATTCCAACCTTTGTAAATTTATCCCTAGCCTATGTGTACATGTGTGAACAGCCCTTAAGTTTGGAAGAGGGTTAGAATAAAAGGGACTAGAGGCCAAAGGCAAGACATCTTTTGATCATTCAATAATCTTGGCTTTACCATTTTCTTGGAGTTAGCTTCTTCTTAGCCTATGAAGCACTCAGCCATGGCCGTCATGTATTCTTGAATCCCCAACCATTAATACATGATGAGGATGTCTTGGTGCAATAGATTTGTTAATTCTTTGTTGTAGCTTAGTTAATTTTTCAATTTCAGTTAGATTTCATTCCATGGTTGATTGCTTTCATTACATTGAGTTTTATGACAGTTTTGGACAGCACTAAAATTTCTCAAATTTCTTCATCAAGATCAAAGGGCTTTTGCTCTATTATACTCCCTGAGGCTTCTACATACATCCTAGTACCAACATTGATTGATCTTGAAGCTTGAAACTTTGATGGAGCATGGATATGGAGATTGTAAACTCTATGTATAACAGTTTGGGACAGCATTAAAGATTCCTGAAATTTTTAAAGCAAATCATGGGGCTTTTGTGGGCAAAGCATCTCTGAAGCTTCCTCAACCATTTCCCCTCAAGAATCCATCAACATTGGACCGACATTGAAGGAGATTGAAGCCAATGGAGGTCTAGGTGTTCAATGGACAGCATGAAGCTTTTATGCCATTAAATTTTGGCATTCCCTCTCAAATTTCGGGATCTCTTGGACACATTGAAGCCCTCTCTATTACCTATTGCAACCTACTTCAAGTAGAGAAGGTAATCGGTCTTCATCAACCCTCATTTGGAGCATTCATGGAGTCATGGAGCTTTCATGGGATTAATGAAGCTGAAGCTTATCAAGGAAGGGATTATTCTTGAAGATTGAAGATCTCTTGGACTGATTTTAGAAGGATTATCAAGCTCAACTCACCTATGTCAAGCATTATGGATTGAAGGTCATTCCATCAACAATGCTCTTCTCCAATCAATTAAATGAGGTACTCTAATCACTCTTAATTTCTCTTTACATCCAATTGCTGATCTCATTTCCAATTGTTGAAGAGAAATAAGAGGATTAATGAAGCTTTCATTCATAGCCTAATGCATTACTTGAAGCCTATAGGTTATGTCAGTCATTGTCTTTACTAAACCTCTTCAATTTACTGAAATGGCCATCTCTAAATGTCTCAAACTCTTCCATAATGAATGAGCATTACCCATCTACTTTCATTCACTGAAATCAGTAATTTCTTGAGCTTCATTACTCAATCTTTATTGCCTAACCCTGACATGAAATTGATTGCCTATTTTGCCTCTTGATCATAAGAAAATCATTACCCAATTGGTAAGTGAGAAAAGCTTTGTAAGCAGTGAGTCACTGCTGAGGTAAATACCTCTCCATTTCTCATTTACATTTCAGCCTTTTCAATTCCAATCTTGCATATCATGAAAAGGGCAAATGAAAGGCAATTGTATTTCCTTCCTATTCCATGCATATCATACTGATTTTTAGAGCTAGAATTCACTTGCCATGTACTTGCCCACGAGGAAAAGTGGATGCCGGGCGAGTCGGTAGGACAAAAGAGAGGTGACCCTCCCCTACCGACGAGGACCCTGAAGGGGAGCGCAACCCGGCCCGAGAGGGAACTTTGCAAACCCCTCGGGTCTCGGATCCCACGTATTTTCAAGTTTAAGTGCAGGTACAAATCTCAAAGGCACTTGAAATTAGCCTACAGCATGAGTTATGGGCAGTGAGTTCTTGAGATATTGGCAAATGTATGGTACTCATGAATGTATGGCAAATGTATGAAGACATATGGCTACAATAAAATGTATGCATCCTATGGTAAAGACACTATGGTTCAGCATTAAAGTTTGGAACAGAGTATGTATACATACCCTCATTAAAGATTGCAGTCTACATTGAGTTAGACAGCCATTTTAGTGGTTACAGAGGTCATTTTCAGTATGGGAAGACGTATGAGACTCTCCTACAGGGTTATGAAGTTGGTACATGCTTGGTATTGATGGTACAAGCCATTAATTGACTAGAACAAGGTATTCACTGCCTGCAGGAATTTTCAAACAGCAATAGAAAATCCCTTACAGAAATTTCTGTACTCATCCATTTTCTGCACTTGATAGATCGTTGGATAGAGGGCTCTTCAAGCTTTGAACAGAGCCAAAGACCTCGTAATTTAGAGCTCTAGAAGTGAAGATAATCAAGTTTTTCTACTGCAGGAAATTCAGGACAGAAATCAACCCATGGCTAGGAATAAGAAGAGAGACCCTGTTTTGGATATTATCAATGAAGAATTGAAGGAATATCAACAGGGAAGGGATGAACATCAACAGGAAAGGGGTGAACATGATACTTCTCAAGATGCCATTTACCGAATGCATTATGAGAACGATGAGGTCGATGAAAGTTCCACCCACTCCCCTACCAATCAACCCATAGAGACATCTCACATCTCAATGAATTCAAACAGTTTTCAACAATTGTCAAATGACATAAAGGATATGAAATCAGGTTTCGAGGGTATGAGGTTGGGTATTGACAAGCTTGTAGCACTTCTTGGTGAGAAAATGTTGCCTACAGCTGGTCTTAATATCCCACATCCTCATAGGGCTGAAGAACCACCTAAACCACCTACTCCTAAGGTGGTAGGTCAATTTGAAGTTGGAGAGTCATCTAAAGCTAAGGATTTTATTCATCCCACTTCACTTCAGTCACAATTCCATCAACAAAAGGGTCACTTTCAGCCATATGGGAAGGATCTTCAAGAAAGAGTGCAAACAAACTCAAAGCATGATGAAGACATCCATGGGTGCAACTCTTTCTACAAGCAATTTTACCCTCAAGCAAATGTTGGTGGCTATGAGCAAGGGCATGTTAATTCAGCCCCAAACTCTTATGGGCAGCCACATGGACATGTGAATTCAGCCCCAAATGCTTTTGGACAACCACAACATAATTTCTCTACTCAAGTGCAGCCCAATAGGCCAAGTCCCATGTTAAATCATGGTTGGAATCAACAAAATAATGGGCAGCAACCACCTTTCAACTCACCGATACATGGACAACCTCCCAATGTGAGCAACACATACTTTCAGCCTCAAGGACATTGTTTCCAGCCACAAAGTCATGGTATGCATTATGGACAGCAAACTCCTTATGCACAAGGGCATGGAAATAATGAATATCCTAGGCAAGGACCTTTTGGCAATTCTTTTGGGCCACAACACCATAGTGGGCAGCAGCACCCTAATGGACAACCTCCTCAATACGAGAGAGAGTACAAGGAGAAAATAATTATCTCAAACTTTAAGGGAGAGAACCCTTCACCCACGGAGTTGGAGGAGTGGTTTGACAAGTTAGAGATGTATTTTTCCCTTTACCCAAGGCCCGAGAATGCCAAAGTAAAATTTGCAGCCCTTCATCTAGAAGGCTATGCTCACACTTGGTGGAGATATATGGCAAGGATGGGACATGACTTCTTGTCTTGGGATGCATTGAAAAATGCTATGATTGAAGTCTTTGTTTCCCCTATTGAAAAAGAGCGGTTAGAGAAAAAGTGGTATGCACTTGAGCAACGTGGTCTCTCGGTTAGAGAGTACTCAAATCAGTTTTTGAACCTCTCTATGTATGTTCATGGGGTCTCCGATAGTGCCAAGTTGAATAAATACATATTTGGTTTGGAACATATTCTTTCTTCTGAAGTTGGAGCCATGAATCCTACATCCCTACAAGCTGCCATTCAATTGGCTGAACGTTATGGGCAGAAATACAAGGGTTTTCAGCCAAAAATAGGGCATTCTTTTCAGCCTACGCAGTTCCCAAGGACATCAAGCCATTATGGGCATGCTAAAACTGATTTTCAGCATATTGGGAAGCCATCAAATACTTTCAGCAATACCTACAGCAAGATACCCACTTTTCCTACTGTTTTTGGGTCAAGACAAAGCAGTAATTTCAGACCTAATGCTGAAAATAGATTTGATGGAAAGAGAACTGATATAAGTACCAAAACTTCAGCCCCAACTCAAGGCAAACATGTATCGAATGACAAGCTCAAAGATATGTATGCTAAAGGACTATGCTACAAATGTGGAGAGAAATGGTCACCCGATCATAAGACCAAATGCAAGGCCAAAAATATGAAGATTAGCATGATCATCGATGATGATTCCGATGTTGAATCTATTGAAGGAAGCTTGGCTCAGCTTGATGTCACAACAACTCAAGAAGAGGAGCATGAAAATGAAGAGAATGGCCATGATGAGTTCTATGATCCGATGGATGGGTTTCCTTTCAACCCGGGTGGTCATTATTTGGATGATTCATGGACTGATTTACATCCATCGCTATGTGCCATATCAAGTGATGCATGGAGTGGTTCAAGAGGGGATAATACCCTACACCTTAAAGGTCAAATCAAGGGAAGGACCGCTCATATACTCATAGATACGGGAAGTACAGATAGCTTCATTAATGCTAAGTCACTCAATGGGCTGAAATTGAATACGCATGAAATGCCTACATCACTCAAAATCCAAGTGGCAAATGGAAATTTTGAGATGAGCAATCAATGCTGTCCAAATGTATCTATCACCCTTTCCCCATTGTGCACTACATCAGTGAGCCTAATTGCATTAGAAATGGGTCCCATTGATATAATACTTGGCTGCAACTGGCTGAAATCTTTGGGCAGATTTACCATGGATCTCAACAACATGGAAATGGAGTTTAAATGGTGTGGACAACAAGTAACACTACATGGAGCTGAAAAGAAAAGAATGGAGATGATCAGCCCCAATAAGGTTAAGAAAGAGATAAATGCAAAGGCATGTATGTTCACCATTCTTCTTTCCAAGATTGAAGAGGATCAGCCCTCTTCTCCTACCAACAATATGGACCCATGTCTTTGTAAATTGCTGAAAGAATATGATGATATTTTTCAGCCACCTACCTCTCTTCCTCCCAAAAGAGAAGTGGATCATCCCATTGACTTGCTGCCCAATACAAAGCCCATCAACAAACCACCATATCGCCTCTCCAAAGTGGAAAGAGAAGAGGTAGAACACCAAGTCAAAGAGCTTTTGGAAATGGGTCTCATTAAGGCAAGCCAATCACCTTTTGCTTCTCCAGTCCTTCTTGTGAAGAAGAAAGATGGCTCCTTTCGAATGTGCATTGATTACCGCGATCTCAACAAGGTCACTATCAAGAATAGGTATCCAATACCTAGAATAGATGATCTCTTAGATGAATTGAAGGATGCCAAGGTGTTCTCCAAAATTGACTTGAGATCGGGATATCATCAAATACGCATGAAGGAAGGGGATGAATTCAAAACAGCCTTCAGGACGGAGAGGGGTCTTTATCAGTTTATGGTTATGCCTTTTGGGTTATCAAATGCTCCAGCCACATTCCAGTCTCTCATGAATAAGATACTTCAGCCATTGCTCTTTAAAACAGTTTTGGTATTCTTTGATGACATTTTGATCTATAGCAAGAATAAAGAAGACCATTTGCAGCATGTAAAAGAGGTCTTTGACATATTGAGGATACACAAACTGTTTGCCAAGGCCACTAAATGCTCTTTTATGACAAAGGAAGTGGAGTACTTGGGTCATATAGTGGGAGAAGATGGAATCAAAGTGGATCCTAAGAAGGTTCAGTGCGTCAAAGAATGGCCTACACCAACCAATGCCACTTCATTAAGAGGTTTCCTTGGTTTGTCATCCTTTTACCGACGGTTTATAAAGAACTATGCTCATGTTGCAGCTCCTCTTACCAATTGGCTGAAAAAGGGGGCCTTCTTTTGGGATGAGATCGCTGACAAGAGCTTTAATGAGCTGAAAGAATTGCTTGTTTCAGCACCCATACTAGTTTGCCCTGACTTCTCCAAGACTTTTACCATTTATGCAGATGCCAGTGGTAGAGGTTTGGGAGCAGTTTTGGTACAAGAGCATGGTGTCATTGCATTTGAGAGCAGAAAATTTGATGACAAAGAGAGAGAGATGCATGTTTATGAGCAGGAGATGCTTGCTATTTTGCATGCAATCAAGAAATGGCACCACTACCTCTATGGGACACACTTCAAAGTCAAAAGCGATCATAGGGTCTTGAGATATTTTCTCTCGCAGCCCAATCTTTCTCCCAAGCAAAAGAGATGGTTGGCCACTTTGCAATCATATGATTTTGAAATATCATACATGGCTGGCAAGGATAATGTGGTGGCTGATGCGTTATCAAGAATGTGGGCATGCAATCTATCTACTGTGTCTACCATCTATAAGGATTGGATTGAAGACATTCAAGAGGAATATGTGCTTGATGAGCATGCTGCCCATATTTTACAGAAATTACAGCAAGGGTGTGATGCTGAATTCCCTAATTTTAAAGTGCATAATGGCCTCTTATGGTTTAAGGGTAAAGTGTACTTGATTCCCAGCAGTAAATTCAAGCTGAAGGTGCTTCAAGAGATGCATTCATCGCCAATGGCTGGTCACTTGGGCCTTTTCAAGATGTTTGATAGAGTTCATCAAAGCTTCTATTGGAAAGGTCTATGGAAAGATGTTAAAGAGTATGTATCTCAGTGCTTGGAGTGTCAGCAAAATAAGGATTCCACTCTATTACCAGCTGGCTTACTTCAGCCTTTACCCATACCTACGGGCAAATGGACAGATATTTCCATGGATTTCATAACGGGATTGCCTACTACCAGTCATGGATGGAATAGTATCTATGTGGTAGTTGATAGATTGACCAAATCAGCCCACTTTATCCCAACTAAAGTCCAATATTCAGCAAGGCAAGTCGCCGAGCAATTTATGGAAGGTGTGTTCAAACTACATGGTATGCCTATGAGAATAGTATCAGACCGTGATTCGAAGTTTATGGGCAACTTCTGGAAAAGTCTATTCTCCTCTATGGGTACTTTCCTCACTCCTAGCACGGCCTATCACCCTCAGACTGATGGGCAAATGGAGAGAGTCAATCATTGGGTGGAAGTGTACCTTAGGCATTATTGTCCTGACACACAAGCTTCATGGGATCGTTGGATCCACCTTGCTGAATTTTGCTATAATAACACGCATCACATGAGCATTGGGATGTCTCTGTTTGAAGCTCTTTATGGGTATAAAGTCCAACTTCCATCAGTTTTATTCCATGAAGACATCAACCCACAAGCAAAGGAAGAGTTGGAAAGAATGGAGTTGCTCATGAGGCAATGCAAGGACAGCATAAGGAAAGCACAAGACGTAATGAAGGTCTATGCTGATGAGAAAAGAAGACATTTAGACTTCAAGGTTGGAGATTGGGTATTTCTCAAAGTGCCCAAGATGCATTATGCTTCATTAAAGGGTGGGAACAACAAGCTTGCTCATAGGTTTTATGGGCCATACTTGATTTTGGACAAAATTGGAGAGCTTGCTTATAAACTTCAGCTACCATCTTCCACTAGAATACATGATGTATTCCATATTTCACAGCTGAAGAAGTATGTTGGGCCTGATGTACAAGTATTGGAAGAGTTACCACCATTGGATTAGGCAGGACTGATCATATATGAACCTGAAAGTATTATTGAAAAGAGAGAGAAAGTTCTCAGAAATTGTACTCTCATTGAGTATCTCATTAAGTGGAAGAATTTGCCCATTGAAGAGTCTTCTTGGCAACCATCCACTTATGTCAGTAACTTTCCTTGGTTATTACAGGATGATATATGATGCAGTATGCAGTGACTGTGCAGAGACAGCTTGCTGTATGAAATTTCTGCAGACAATAAAACTGTCCTGACTTCATCAAAATTTGATTCTGATGTTATGGGGTGATGCTTGGGAGTGTATACTTCGTTTCTACACCTCATACGCCTTATTTGGACCAATATATCAAAAGTTATGGCAGTTTTAGTGAATCAGCCCTGTTTGGACAGCAGCCAGTTTTCTCACAGTTTGGCATGCAAAAGGTCTTCTTTTCATGGACAGTGCTTTCTTATCATTTAGAAGATGAATGGGCATGATTACTATCATCCTTGACTTGGATTTAGGCCATTACTTCTTGGTTTTGAGGACAAAACCATCTTCAGGACGGGATGGTTTGTCATGAAGGAAAAATACAACATTAATATTTGCACCTTGGATTAATTCCAACCTTTGTAAATTTAGCCCTAGCCTATGTGTACATGTGTGAACAGCCCTTAAGTTTGGAAGAGGGTTAGAATAAAAGGGACTAGAGGCCAAAGGCAAGACATCTTTTGATCATTCAATAATCTTGGCTTTACCATTTTCTTGGAGTTAGCTTCTTCTTAGCCTATGAAGCACTCAGCCATGGCCGTCATGTATTCTTGAATCCCCAACCATTAATACATGATGAGGATGTCTTGGTGCAATAGATTTGTTAATTCTTTGTTGTAGCTTAGTTAATTTTTCAATTTCAGTTAGATTTCATTCCATGGTTGATTGCTTTCATTACAGAATAATTCAAATTTGAATGGTGTGCACTTGCTCTCCCACTGCTCCCAGTGATTCAACTCCTGTGCCCAGTTGATTGACAGTTGTTCCTCAATTTGTAGCATTTGGACATCGGGTGTTGCTTTTGGCCTGGAACTAAATTTTCTCCTTGTTGTGAGATTAGGCAATTCCTTGCATTTTCTTTTTGCCTCGATTATTCTTTCCATGGCAGCCGGGTCTTCTTCTTGGCCTTCTACTTTTGGTGATGGAGGCGGGGGTGGGCTCTATTCAACAAACTACCCTTTGGGGTCATCAAGTGGCTCCAATTCAGGGCCTTTCTTTGTTGGTTTTAAGCCTTCTTTGGAAAGACCTACTTGCAGAATAATCTGTCTTTGTTGCTCTAGAATTGGGATTGAGCTAGTTCTGGGGGTGTGTTCTTGGAGACCATACTTTATGGCTCTTCTTGTGATTTCCAGTTTCTTCATTAGACCTTCTATATTCCCAGTTGCCCTAAGTCTTCTTTAGAGAGCCCTATTTGCAGAATAGTCAGTATTTGTTGCTCTAGAATTGGGCTTGAGCTAGTTCTGGGGGTGTGTTCTTGGAGCCCATACTTTATGGCTCTTCTTGCGATTTCCAATTTCTTCATTAGGCCTTCTATATTGTCCTGATCTCCTACCTAAGGAGTTACATGAAGCACAAGATTTAGAAAGGCATGTTGTTAGACCTCTAGCCTTACCTCCACTGCTTTGGCCTTTACCTCTACCATGATTCTCTTGCTTTCTGCTAGGGCAATACATTTGGCGCCAAGTCCCAAACTCTTCCGAGGTTCCTCTCTTCCTAGGCCTCAACCTTCTCCTCCATCTTGCCTTGACTTAATTGTAGCTCTTGTGATAATGTTGTCACCAATAATCTTATCTGTTAATTTTGTGTGGTTTTCTTTAGAGAAATTATGGCAGTATTGCCTCAGTTACTAAGCCTATAAAAGTGCCCTTTTCTACAATAAGCACCTATCATAATCATAACAATATGATCTTCTGAGATTATGCAAGTATCTGTATTTTCTATTAGTTTCCAAATTTAGTGGTTTATTTTTTTAACGTTTATAATCTGTTGTCTTTTTTCATTACCACCTCTTCTTATTCTTTCCATATTGAATGCATTTTTTCATTGTCTTTTTTATGGCGATTTAGCTCTTCTTGTAGTCTCTCTTGCTCTTGGAGAGTCTCGAGGAGTTGCTTCTCTACCTCTAGCAACTTTTTGGTTGACTTCTTGTCCTTTTGGGCCTTAACCTCTTACAGTTCCTTCAGCAATAGTTATTTTTGCCTTCTCTCTTTATGGTATTGTGCATGAGCTTGAGTCTTCACTCTTTTTATCTCCTCTGTGAGCTCATATGTGGTCTTCTTTAGTTGCTCAAGGACCTCTTCCATGTTCTTCCGTCCCTGCATGAGACTTGAAAAATCCATTTCCAAGCTCGTTTCATCCTCTATCTTCTCCATTTGTAGCTTGTCAGCCTGCTCTTTTGTCCTTTTGCAATTGGAGTTCTTTTGTGCCTTCTTTTTCTTTTCTCACCTCCACCTCCTTCTTTAAGTCGTTCAACTATCTTTGATAAACATTCATCTACTTCGTCTTCTCGAGTTGATAGGCAGCAAACACCTTTTTTTCAATCTTTAGCTATGCCATAGTGGCCTTTCTTTCCTCTTTCATATTTTCTAGCTATTCTTGGAGCTCCTGTACATATTCATCTTAATTAGCTATTGGTGGCAAGGCTAGCAACATGAATGGTGTTGATGTTTCTACTTTGGGCTTCTTTGGGTCCTTTCTAGATTCATTGTCCCCTACGACCGACCTCTTTGTTCCTATCATAGGAGCTCCACCATTGGGCATTGGGCCTAGCTGCTTTAAGCTTGCTTAGCAAGTACTGCACCCACACCACCACGTTGCTTTGGTCCACTTGGACTTCTCAGGTCTCTTGATGAGTGTGGGAGCTTTTGCTCAACTACCAAGACCCACGGACTGCTTATTGTTTCAAGTGTTCCAAGCTGAGCACTAATGGCTACCTCTCACATAGCCGATGCGCTATCCATATCTACGAGTGCAGTGAGCTTACCTCCATGTCGATCGAGTTACCTTCTCTCTCGCACACTCCGATAGCTCCACGATCCAAGTGCAAGCTTCAAGCAAGCTCCATCCTCAAGCTCCACGCTCCAAGCTCCATTTCCACGAGCATGACAAGAGAAGAGAAGAAGATGGAGAGCTTCTCCTCCCTAGTCCCTCACCCTCACACACTCACTCCCTCACACTCTCCCACTCCCTCTCTCAAGCACAAGCTCAAGCAAGCAAGAAGAAGTAGAAGAAGAAGAAGAAGAAGAAGAAGAAGAAGAAGAAGAAGAGAAGAACCACTTTTGGCCACACACAAGAATGAGCTTCTCATTCACTTTTCAATTTTATATACAAAACCCTAAATCTCTTTTGGGCGGTCATCCCCTTATCCCCTTTTTTACATGGTCGGGTCATGGTCTAGGCCCTTTTTCCCATTGTCCTCCTATCTTCCTAGCTTCCTTCCTACCGTCCATCTACCTTTACAAATTGCACGGGTGAGAGCTCGGCACTCTTTAAGTTAAATCATGATGCGATTGCGCACTTTTACAAAAGTATCGACTTGCGCTTTTTCTTATGCGCATTTTTCCTTTATTTAGGACTTTTCTACACTTTTTTGTGTTTCCATATTTTTCATGGTGTGCCTTCATCTTCCGTTTACTTTTGCCTTGGCCTTTGTCTTCTGCTTTAGATTTTTCAGATTTTCCACCTTGTTCGTCTGACTGTTCCACCTTGTTCGTTTGACGGTTAACATTACCCCTCTCCTAGTCGAGTGCTAGTCCCATGGCACTCACCATCGTAGGTAGTAGGCTTTGGCATGCACTGAAGACGTGGGTGGAAGGGACATCGGTGGTTGCAATGTAGGAGTGTTGGTGGTGGTGTGGAGGAAGGCCGTTGGGGGCACGTTAATGGCCTAGGTGGTTGGTGGTAGGGTTGTTGGAGTTAGTGGTAGGGTTGTTCTTTGTTGGGGATTTCACTGATGGCCATCACAGGTGTTGGTTTGTTGGGGATTCTACACATGACGATTCTTGGCGGGCTTGCAGGATGATAAAGGATTAGAATTCAGAGGCGAGTGTCAATGAAGAGCGAATGACACTTTCGTTGGAGTCTTCAATACATGCAATTGAAAACCTCTCATATGTGGTCTCTCCCTAGGGGTCGTACTAGTCTTCTTTATCGTGCACAAGATGTAGTTCAATTAGTTTGGGATACAAGTCAAACTCTAAGCAAGCTAAGAGTATTTTCTTGCACTTGAGGACCCAAACTATTTATATATTTTGGTACAAATATTATGTGAGTGCTCGTGCATACTTAGATATTACATAGTTAGAAGACTGCGGGCTGGTTTCTCGTAACAACATGTGGGTGAAGCAAAGTTGTCCATGTTGAGAAGAAGTACATGTGAAGGTGTATGACACATTCTTTGCGTTGTGACTGCACAACGTAGCATAATTGAACACAGGGGCATCGCACTTTCGATAGTTGATAGCTATTGGACCTACGTGATGAGGACAGTGTACTTTTCATGGCAATTCGTGCAGTGCTTACCACGATTGATTGCAATGGTATTAAGGCAGAGTGCAAGAGGAAATCGTGCGAATAGGTCAGGGTGACAGGTCTAACCATAGGCGAGACAAGCTCCCTAGGTATGTCCTGCCCTTGATGTGCCCTGAACAATTGTGGGTGATGCTAAAGGGCTAGGAGACTAGGGACGGAGCCAACCGACCAAGGTCATTGGACATACCTAATTTGAGGACCCCTAGGTGTTGTGCTGTGATGGTGGGTGCGTCTTATCTTTTCATTTTTTTCTTTTCTTTTTTTCCTTTTTTATTTTCATTTTCTTTTCTTTTTTTTTTGAACTTGCCTGAGTACAACCATTGCAATATGTTGAGGCTATCAACCTTTCAATGGGTTGGGAAATGTCAAGCTTCGAAGGCTCATGAAATGGATATTACAACGATGATTGTGTCTTAGCCTCATTGTTGGAGAAGTAGTTATTGAGATGGGGAGATACACTTGAGATTTTGCAACCCTCTTTGGAACGTGCGATGTTGGTACAATTGAGGTAAGAGCTATCGTGAGTACCCAGTGTAGAGTGTAACCCAGAAAGAGAAAGTGGTTATGATCATCCTTTGGGCCATGCGATGTGGGTGATTGACAAGGGTGATTTTTTCTTTTGGCAGGGTGGCTTTGTTGCAGCTCTTCATGGGGTTAGCGATCTTGTGGTGTCTTGGGTATTGAACACTTTCGCACAAAGACCTGCGTCATCTTGCATCGACTTGTCACTTCATGAGAGTACATGCACGACACATGCCACAACTATAATAAACCAGTGCAATGCAAGGAGAGTGCTCAATTATATTTTTCCTTTGTTAAAGCCGTGAAATATATTAAACATAGATATGAAAAGTTTATACAATTGGAAAACCTGTCAGCACTTAACCATTTAGAGACAAAAAGTCATGGCCAGGTAGCATTTGATAAGCCTTTTATACAACATGGGGCTACTCTATTTGTACGAGGCAGGGCAAGTCCGAGTGGTTGGGCGACTAAGGCTCTGTTGGTGAGGGGCTCCTGTGAGGCTGGGTAGGGAAGATGCCGGCCGGGGCTTGAATGGTGTAGTCCCTGGTTGCAACTGTTTCCAGAACGCTTTTGAACAATGCATCAAATTCCTACTTGTCTCGAGCTACCCTCTCCTCTTTGGAGCACCTAGGACCGAGCTTCTGGGAGGGCCTGCACAGCCGAGGTTGCCACTCCCCGAGCATTCCCTTGAGCTTCAGTTCCCCTAGTTTGGGGAGTTTTTGGCCTATGTGTGGGGTGATGTCACTTCGGGCCTCATTTCTTTGCATACCTTTTAAGGGTAGGTACGTAGCGTTCCGGTGGAAGGGCTTGTGCCGCATGCTCCCTCCGACGACATATAGTGTCCTTGCAAGCTAGTTGCACTGGTTGCTCCATAATGGCTACTGTAGAGGAACCTGGAAAATGTGAACCAAGGTTAGACTTTGAGGCAGGGTAGAATTATTTGTATGGAAGGGATTAAATAGTGGATTATCAAGTGCATATGAGGAGGAGTGCAGTGAGGTGAGTTACGCAGTGTTTGTTGTAGAGGGATGGCCCCCGTGATGATGCTCGTTTTGCCTCCATTCATTAGAAAATTTGGCTTATGTTAAGTTGCATGGAATGGTTGTCATGGAGTGGGGTAGGGCTCATCCCCGGAAAGATAGACCAGAAAGGGGAAAGGTGTATAGAAAGGGACGGTGCCCCATCTACATCATCAGAGATGTTGGTTAGGGCTTCCTATGGCATAATGAGGGTTGCATGCCCTCCACCTAGAGGCAGGAATGGTCACATGACTTCTAAATGTGTGGTGAGAGAACGATCTGAGGAGCTAAGCCTGTTAAACCCAACTCTTCTCCTTGCGCTTGACTATCATTGCTTATGTGTGTGTTGATATTATCTATATAAGGTCACAAAATTCATTGTTTATTTATGTACATATTTATGAATCCATGTCACTTTACAAGGATAAAAACCAATTGTAGAACTCCGGATTGTACTGGAGTGTGGCACACGCATCTAGTACTCGTGGCAGCTTACTCAATAATGATAGATATTTTGCAACATCGAGTAGCATGGCACCTTGTCTGAGTCTACTGGCAACATGTAACTCCTCCTCAGTGAGAACCTTATCAGCCAGAGAGTTCACTTGGCTAGTTCCAGCTAAGTCCATACCCCGAATGGCAGTCAACACTCGAAAGGAAGTTGGTGCCACATAGGTTGGGTCTTTTTGAGACCGCCATTTGGCCAATCACTCCTCTGAGACTGTGTCATAATTTGGGCTCCTAGTTCAGCCATTGCAACACGATTTTCAAACCAACGTTTTTCGAATTGACTTTGACCCTTTGATTGTCGCTTTAGTTGCTCTATCTCTAAGAGATTTGGTTGGCATAGCACGTCACTGAATGTTAGAGTTAAGCGTAGTTTGTCGACTTCCTCGTTAGAGGAGAGTTGCATGCGTTCATGCAGGGGCCTATCATAGTGCTCGCCAAGATGTTCTTGCTCTTCCTAGGATAGAGGAAAAATCCATAGCTTGTCTGACCTTCTCTACATACTTTCTCAAGTTGCATTGGACGATAATTTGCTTCATAGCCTATTCTTCCAAGTTCAGGATGTTCCTAAACTTAAACTAGTTGAAGGCCCTTATTTCTTCCCGTTAGGATGTACTTTACTTGCTCTTCTTCTGTGAATGGAAGCTTGTTGCTTTGTCTTGACCTGCCTCTAAGACAAATTAGAGTTTCAGAATTTTTCTTTCAAGCGCTACCAAAAAGAACATATCACGGTACAGACGACGAAATTGCTAAAAAGAAATATTTGCATGTCTTTAAAAACAAATGTCCTTTGGTTCTTTCTTTTTTTTTTTAGGGAGGAGGAGATGGAGAAAAAAAAAGAAGGAGATTGCCCGATTGTTATGTTTACCTTGTTTCTGGCTAATGTACTGGTGGAGAATTTTGTTTTTAAGGAATAAATGATACTATCTGATTTGAATGGCTGGTTAGGAAACTAGCTGAAGACTAAAAATGGCTAAATCGACAGCTCCTCCAGAATGACTATGGCATTTCCGCGATTAAATAATATTTCATTTTGGTTGTTGCTTTGAAAAGAAAACCTTTTTATTTCAAAATGATTTTTTCAGGTCAACTTGTGTCAGATTCTTATCATGACATCACAACTCACCATTAGTTTTCTTGAGACAAATCTTTGTGACAAGATAAGTAGATAATGAACTATGGAAATGTGAAATTCTTAAGTCTAGAATGAAAACTTTTGCTTCAAGTAGTCCACACATCCCAATAAAAATTAATGAAATTTTCCTTGATCATAAGTTGACCTTCATATGCCTTTTTAGCTTTTAAAATTTGGTTGAGATTTTAAGACATGTCTTCTTTTCCGCTTTACCCTTTCCCCCCCGAGAGTGATGTGAATCCTTCCTAGGATTGAAGGATGAAGGGTTAAGGGGATTAAGCGCATGTTTCAGTGCTTCACTTTTGCATGAGCCAAGTGTAGAAGTGTGGGTTATACTTCAAGTGAGCATGTTGGTCAATGTCATGAGGTTGAATACCTATGTGTGTAATGTAGGTTAGGACATCCGTTTAGGAAGTCACTTGAGTTGATCTTGCTAGCAATGTGTAGCTCTTCCTTGGTAAGGATTTGATCTAAATAGGGGTGGGCCATGATATGATCTGCTAAGGGTCATTTGTGAGTGATGGCCAATATTCTCAAGGAGGTAGGAGCTACATAAGTGGATTCATACTTAGAGGTTTTGATGGCATGTCTCTACTCAACATTGGTCATAATTGGGCAGCCCTCTTGTTCCCATTGGAGACAGAGAGCATACCACTTATGTAGAAAGGAAGAGTCAAAGTTGGCTAGCTTTTTAAGTTCATCTAGCTCTTGCCTTATGGCTAAGACTTTGCAATTGCTATAGGAGGTGATTAGCCTCCGTTTATGAGCTTGCTCTCGAGAAATTTCATTAGCGATTAGTTCCTCGGCTACCATAGAAACTTTAGTGAACATGAATTCACATTCTTTCCAAGTGCATGGCAGCATGTGTACATCAGGTGCTAAAGGCTCTTCTAGGAGACCTAAGTCCAACCACTCATACCATTTAGCAAGCATAGTGAAGGTGGCATCTAGATGTCTAATGCAAGTGACCAAGTCATCCCTCGTATTCTTGGCTAAATTTGAGGCCAAAGTGGGAATAGATTGACGCTCATAAGAGGGTCTAAGGCTTTGGGAGGTTGGGGTTTGATTAGGCTAGATAACTCAATAAGTGATATTTGGTGCATGGATTGGTTAGTAGAGCGCTCATCACCAACTTGTGTCCTAGGGGCTTGTCTTGGGGCTTCAAGGTTGCATTGCTTCCTACTTGTGGAATAGCAGGGAAATTGGGAGTATTGGGTTGCATCATTTTAGGGGCCGTAGAATGTAGTTTTGGTCAATAGACTCGTTGAGGCTCTATGGGTTTGGTGGCTTTTAGTCTAGGTATCTTAGAAGGTTTTGGAGATGGAGTTGGCAGGGTTGAGGGGTGCACATGCCACTCATGACCTTAGGTAACCAAATCTAAATTTTGCCTTCATAATAGCCTTGAGCACGCAACATGGCTTTAGGCACCCATCACGACGTGACCGTTTATTTTGTTCTATACCGCTAACTTTGTCTCCTAGGCTTAGGGCATGATGTTTGGGAATTATGGGTCCGTGCAGGTTGGCCTTTAGGTGGTTGTAATTATCTTCTTTAGGTTGCGGATTGGTTTGTCCTAGTGGGGTGGGACGAGTCACGACCCCCCTCCTTAGGCTTTGCACTAGGTTCCCCTACTAGCGGTGGCTTTGCGGGCTTAGATGGAGCCACACTGCCCTTGTTGAAAGCGGTCACTATGCAAACACTACAAACAACAAGGTGAATGTGTTGCGAGTTGTAGTCAACATTGCAATGGGCTTACTTCTTGAGTGCACGACCTAGCATCAATTCCCTACCAACGGCCTTAGTATTAGGTAACGCATAGAAGATCATAGGGAGGCTTTTAGTCTCGATAAAAGATGAATAGCGTACCTCTTAAGCTTGTAGGAGAAGAGTGTTGTTGTTGATGAAGGAATCTCCCACAAATAGGACTTGGCTTCAGCAATTAGAGCTTGACTTTAGCTTCTATTAATCCAAGAAATCCCCATTTAGCTTTCCAATGCTAACATCCAGATTCTTGATCAAAATTCTTCATGAGGAGTGCTCCCATGAATCATTGGGCCCAAAATTTGATGAAGAAGGCTTCAATAGAGATGCCACTTGAGTTGGGGATGCTGATTACTCTTCATTGTATGAAGTAGGCTTCAAAATTTTGAAAGAGAATCCAATGTTGTCTGAAGTTTCCTGGTCAGCTGAACTCTAACCTCCGCAAGCTTGTAGTGAACTTGATCTCTTTCCCTAGGCTCCACTTCTTCATGGTGGGATTTGCACCTCTCACTTCAAGAGGTTCACAACAGTATAGAGCTCTTACTGTCCTAGAACTTACTCAACAAATGTGGGATGCCAAGAACATGATGTGTGCAGTTGATCCTCGTCATGGGCGTTACCTTTGACTGCTTTTTGTAGAATGGATCCCAAACAATGTGAAGTCCAGTGTTTGTGACATTTCATCAAAAGGTTTGAAGATGGCTTCCACATTCATTGGCAATTCCACCTCAATACAAGAAATGTTTCATAGAGTTTTAGAGCAGTTCAAAGACAGTGACTTGGAATATCTACGACACGAATTAAATTGATTGTAAATACAAAAGCAACTTTCATCTTCTCATCGCATATCACTTCTTTCTTGTCCAATTGATTCTGAAGGTTTTTCTATTTGATGTAAATCCATAGTCCCTTTACAGCATCGTTGCATGAGGCCTCAGACAACCCCAGGACGTTGGAGAGAGCAGAAGAGACGTTGTAGATAGGGCTCGCTATGTTCCTTTTTGGGGCCATGTCACCTAAGGCAGCCTTAGAAAGGCTTTCTTGCACTGGTATACGGGTGAAGGAATGGATGAGATGGAGTTCACTGAAGCTGAGAGTAACATTAATGATTTGGTATCTGAGTATCAACAATACCAAGATGCTACTGCTAAGGATGAGGTAGATTATGAAGATGAGGAGCCAATGCCATGAGGAGAAAAAGATATGGAATAATGTTGTTCAGATTCTTCACAGTGATGGGGGAGTATGTCAACTGGTGCAAAATGCGCCGATACATACTCGTATATAACAGAGCCAAGAATTAGAAAAGGTAGTCATAAGACTACTCTATAAGAGGCTTATGAGGTCAAGAAGCAAGCTATGGTGTCCATTTGCATGATAGGAGTTAGGGAAAGAAGATCAAATTAGTCTTGGCCATGGATTCTTTGTTGGGGGTAAAGGAGCCTCTGCCGAGCCGCCCGTGTATTACTACACTGATAGTCACTGCCACTGCACACTACAGGTGGCGGGCCCCCGTCACCATCACTTTATTCTTTATTCTTTTAGTGACAGTTTGAATAAAGGAAGGCCCGGTCACACATTGTGACTGTTGGAGTTCCCATTTCTAGTCTCTCCCTTTCTTGCTCTTGCTCTCCCGCCATAGCTCTCGAGTCCAACCTTCGATTTATCGCTCCCTTTCAACTGGTATTAGAGCTTTTCTTTCCAACTCTTGAGCTTGGTTCATAGCATTCTTAGCATCCCATTGACTCCCTACTTGCATTGGGTCTCCTTCCCGGCAGCCATATCTGACTCTTTCGAGCTCCCGTCACTCCCCGACTTCCCGAGCATCTTCTCGGCATTGTTGGGCACCTTCAAGGCATTACATCAGAGGTATTTGATCATTTTTCTTTAGGGTTTACTTTAGTTCTCAGGTCTCACAAGCTGTAAACAAGATTGGGGCAGCCACTGTTGAATCTCCCTTGCTTCATATCTCACTTGCCTTTGAACAAGACTTGCTAGAGCTTGTTTGAGGCCTTCCTTGGCTTTAACCAGACCCCTCCGATGCTTGGCCACCATTTTTTGCAGCCCTGGGACTAGCATTTACAATTGGTGGAATCACGCAGCCCTCCCATATGTGTCTTCAGCATTGACAACCACAACAGTAGCTCTCCCCTTCCATTGGCACTTGGAAAGGCTTCATTTTGGGCATATGAACATGATTTGATGCTTGGTTTTGATGGTTGATGTGTTGGCATAGCATTTGGACTGATTTAAGACTATTTTGGGACTGTCATAACAGTCCACATGCAGTTTATGACATTGTTACATTGACATTTGATGCTACAGTTTGTTTAGCATTGTCATTTGATGCCCGATTAGTCCCGTTTGATGCTCGGATGTTAGGGGAATGTATGCCTATTGTTTGGCAACCATTCGAAACTGATTTTGGTGCTAAAGTTCTCATTTTTGAATAGTAAATCACTGCTGTACACAGTTGGGCTGAAGTCATTTTACTCATGTATACTTATGCCTATGCTTTTCGAGCTATGTTTCGGACATATATGGTGATGTATTGACATTTGGGGCTCGACATAGAGCTTGGTTTTGATTCGGGATCGTTGCTTGATCTTGAGCTCATTTTGCAAAGCATTTGGATGCTCTGTCTTGGATGTACTTATGGCATGTATGTTGCTTATGTCTGACTGGTCTTGACATGCTTAGCCTATGCCATTACTACATGCTAGTTACATTGTTTGGAGCCTATTGCTACTAGAGCTCGGTCTTGGCTTGACTTTGGATTCTTGAAGCTTACTTGAGCTATTTATTGGCTTGCCAAAGTTGTATCTTGGGATGTACTTGATGTCTTACATGCTTATGGATGCTACATACGGATGCTCTACCGCCTACATGTTCGAGATGTACTATTGATGTATTGTCTTGGACTTATGTCATTGGCACTGTGTCTTGCCTTGGCTTGAGCTCTTGAGCTCGTACATATAGCTTTTGTGCCAGTGGGAGCATTCTTGAATGCATATTAGACATTGAGCAGGTGGTACTTTTATGCATTGAGCCGTTACATGCTATTGAGCAGTTTATAGACACTTGATACTTTGGGACTTCTTACCTTTTGGGATGATACATCATATGTCTTGATTCACTGTATGCTTATGAGCTAAGTCTCAGTTTTGGATCCGTATCTTTGTGAACTGACACCTACTTGTGTCAAGTTTTGGTAGTGGCGGGAACACTTTGCCCTATTGCCTGGGAGGTGTGCCTACTCATTGGCAAATGTTTGTATGACATACTTGGGTGTTGGATTCATGCTTATTGACTGTCATATGCTTATGCTATGCCCGCATGATGCCGGCTTTGGTCTTGGCAGTATTTGATTGCCTTGGGATCCGATTTTGGCACTATTAGCTCTCTTTTACTGAAATCTGAAATTTATTACAACAAGCATATATGTATGGACTGACATGGATTTTTCATGTTGAAACACTTTGAAATGATGTACTTTCACTAGTACTTGGTGGGCAGCAGCTTTGGTTCCACCTTCTTTGCCATTTTTCCTCGATTTTGGTGATTTTTTGGTCATTTTCTGTAGTAAATAGCAAACAGTTTTGAACTGTCTACAGTTTTGCAACCTACATTATGGTGAGTTTGTCCACTAATCATGCTATTTTCAACATCACTAAGCTTGATGGTACGAATTACTCTTATTGGAAGAGCCAGATTTGGCAGGTGTTGGTGTAAAAATCGCAAATCAAACCTTTGAGGTTAAGCGGGCATCTGCCTGCAACTATGCCAAATGAGGAATGGCTTGAGCTTGATGAGTTATGCAAGTCCACTATTGTATTATCTCTTACAAAACATGTTCATTACAATGTATTTGAGGAAGAACAGAGTGCATGGCAGTTGTGGGATAAAATCAAGAATCTCTATGACAAGAAAAGTCCAGTGAGTTAGATGTATTGGCTGAAGTAGCTTATGGATCTGCGCATGAAGGAGAATGTGACTATGTCTGCTCACTTGAGCTAGTTCCATGCTATACTCAAGAACTTGACTTCGCAGGACATCACTTTTACAGAGGATGTCACTCCTCTTTTCTTGCTTGGTACTCTTAATGAGTCATGGGATGTATTCCACACTGCATTATGTGCCTCTACTGCTACCTTGAAATTATCTGATGTTGAGAGTACTCTTCTGCAGCAACAGGTTAACCATAAGAATTTGGATGCCTCTCGTGTGTCGCATGCTATGACAGTTAGAGATAGGAATGATGGATATGGAAAGCATGGCAGTGGCAGTGACCGTGGACGGGATTCTCAGAAATCTCGGTCCAAGTCTTGTGGGAAGTCACGTAGCAAATCCCGTGGCAGGAATGCAGATGTTACTTGTCACCATTGTGGGAAAAAGGGCCATATTAGGCCACAATGCCAGGAATTGCACAACGAAAGGCGCAAAGATAAGGGGAAAGGCAAAGTTCAGGATAAGTCTTTTGATCGCAGTATAGTACCTACAAAGTCCAGTGTTAAAATTGAAGAGATCAATGTTATGCAGCCTGAGAATGTTGTTGATGATGATTATATCCTAGCAGCCTCTTCTAGTGCTTCACAGATGACAGAGATACACTCTATGTATGCACAGTGTTGGCTCTTGGACTCAGGTGCGTCCTTTCATGTGACACCTTGTTGAGAGTGATTTCAATCATACCGCACTGTTTCGGGTTCTGTGCGCTTGGGTGATGACAGCTCTCTTGATATTGTCAGCATTGGTGATGTTAGGCTGCAGTTTCCTTCTGGCAGAAGTTTTGTTATGCAAGATATACGTCATGTACATGCTTTAACATGCAGTCTCATGTCAGCTGGACAGCTTGATGACGCAGGATATCATGTATATTTTGGAGACTCTGCATGGAAGATCACTCGTGGCAGGCTTGTGATTGTGAGAGGTGCCAAGGCTGGCAGTCTCTACCCCTTGATTGTATCAGCTTCTTCCCTTGATCATGTTTTGTCTGTGGGTTCTATCCCACATGTATCTCTTTGGCATGTCCATTTGGGCCATATGTCTTTGAAGGGAATGAAAATACTTTTTGGTTTGCAGTACTTACCGCCCCTTGATTATGCATGTTTTGATTCATGTGAGCATTACCTTTATGGCAGGCAGACTAGGTCTACACATAAGAAGTCTGGTAGGCCACGCATGAGTGAGCCCTTGGCATTGGTACATTCGGATGTCTGTGGGCCCATGCCTTGTCAGTCTATGGGTGGTGCAAAGTATTTTGTTACATTCATAGATGATTTTTCATGGAAATTTTGGGCTTATCCCATTAAGTTGAAATCCAATGTCTTGACTATGTTTCAGAGATGGCTTGCATTGGTTGAGAACCAGTCTGGGTATATGCTAGAATGCCTAAGGACAGATAATGGGGGTGAGTATGTCTCACGTGCTTTTGAGCAGTTATGTGATGAGAGGGGTATTAAGCGTCAGTTGACCACCCCCTACACCCCCCCAGAATGGTTTGGCTAAGCGGATGAATAGAACCATCCAAGAGCATGTACGTAGTATGCTTAGCCACGCACGCCTACCACAGAGCTTTTGGGCTGAGGCAATTAGTACAACTATGCATGTCGTAAACAGATCACCTTCTAGTGGTTTGGATTTCCAAGTTGCAGAGGAGGTATGGACTGGAAAACCTCCCTCTTATGTGCATCTCCGTGTCTTTAGATGTGAGGCATTTTTCCATGTGCCCAGGGACAAGAGAAGTAAGCTGGATCCTAAGAGTGTCAAATGCATTTCCCTTGGTTATGGGGATGCAGGCGAGATGGGTTACCATCTCTGGGATCCATAGGCGTGGAAAGTCATCCGCAGTCATGATGTAGTCTTCCATGAAGACAAGATGCATCGGCAGCTTGAGAGAGTTATTGAGATCCGCACGGTTATATTTCAGGAGGAGCCGAGAGCTCCCGCACAGCTAGTTCGACAGCCTACAGCTGCAGTAGATGCTCATGGTCAGTGTGTTGGATAGGCAGCTGGGCAGGTAGCAGAGCCTGCCGTGAGATGGTCTACTAGAGACAGACGTCCACCTAATAGATTTCAGCCCTCGATGCATTATGTCTTGATTACAGATGTAGGAGAGCCTTTCACTTATGATGAGGCTATGCGCAGGGGTGACAGTCACACCTGGGAGAGGGCTATGCAGTCTGAGATAGACTCCTTGCATAAGAATGACACTTGGGATTTGGTTTCCTTGCCTACGAGCAAGAAGTCTTTGCCATGCAAGTGGGTGTACAAGCTGAAAAGTACCCCTGGACACCCCAAGATGGCATACAAGGCTAGATTGGTAGTAAAGGGTTTTAAGCAGGAGCATGGTATGGACTTTGATGAGGTCTTTACTCCTGTGGTTAAGATGACCACCCTGCACTTAGTCTTGGCTTTGGTTGCTCAACTTGACTTGGATTTATACCAGATAGATGTAAAGAGGGCTTTCTTACATGGGGACTTGCATGATGAGATTTATATGGAGCAGCCTAAGGGCTTTGCAAAACCTGGCAGGGAACACCTAGTGTGCAAATTGAAGAAAAGTCTTTATGGCTTGAAACAGGCACCTAGGGAGTAGTATCATAAGTTTGATGCCTTTATGCATTCACAAGGCTACAGCAGGAGTGTTATGGATTCGTGTCTTTATACGAAGAAAGCCCGTGATGGTTCTTTATTGATTTTGGTCCTCTATGTGGATGATATGCTGATAGCAGGGAAAGGTCATGATGAGCTAGATGCTCTTAAGGCTCAGCTCAAGAAGAGCTTTGAGATGAAAGATCTGGGACAGGTCGCTCACATACTTGGTATGTGCATTTGACGCGACAGGCGCATCAAGGACTCCTCTACTTGTCACAGAGGGAATACATTCATAATGTCCTTGAGCACTTCTGCATATGCAGGATGTAAAGCCTATTGGCTGTCCATTGCCTTCTTATGTGAAGGTATCATAGGCTGATTGTCCACAGACATATGAGCAGAGGGCCGAGATGGCCAAGATTCCCTATGCATCCGTAGTGGGCAGTCTTATGTATGTCATGATAGCCACTTGTCCTAATATTGCCTTTGCAGTTGGTGTTGTGGCACGCTATATGGCTACACCTGTCAAGAAGCATTGGGACGCCATGAAGGGTATCATGAGGTACCTAAAGGGCACTGCAAATATGTGCATATGCTATGGCAGCGAGGATACAGGAGTCGTGGGTTACACTGACTCTGATGATGCAGGACATGCAGATAGTAGGAAGTCCACTTCTGGCTATGTATTCACGTATGCTGGAGGTGTTGTTTCTTGGATGTCCAGGGTGCAGAAATGCACGGCCCTTTCAACTACAGAGGCCGAGTATGTTGCAGCCACTGAGGCTTGCAAGGAGGCCATTTGGTTGGGTCGTTTGGTTGCTGACCTTGGTATTGATGCTATCCCTACACTGCATTCGGATTCTATGAGTGCTATTCAGTTAGCCAAGAATTTGGTCTTCCATGCGAAGACGAAACACATTGAGGTGAGGTATCACTTCATACGTGGGGTCGTTGAGGACAAGTCTGTTAATATTGTTAAGATCTCGACTGACCAGAATCTTGCAGATCTGCTCAGAAAAGGCTCTCTATAGAGCGCTTTGCCTTCCTCAAGAGGTTGATGGGCGTGGGATGAGATGACGTCTTTCCTCATCCTGTTGTACATGTGTACATGTTATACGGTCTTTTTTTTCTTTTTCTTTTCACTCCTCACTAGGGCAGATTCGCCTTTAAGTGAGAGGTTGTTGGGGGTAAAGGTGCCTTCGCCTAGCCGCTCGTGTATTACTACACTGACAGTCACCGCCACAACACACTGTAGGTGGCGGGTGCCCATCACTGTCACTTTATTCTTTATTCCTTTAGTGATAGTTTGAATAAAGGAAGGCCCGATCACACATTGTGACTATTGGAGTTTCCATTTCTAGTCTCTCCCTTTCTTGCTCTTGCTCTCCCGCCATAGCTCTCGAGTCCAACCTTCGATCTGTTGCTCCATTTCATTCTTGAGGACAACTTGAAAGGAGAAAGAGAAAACCCTTGTTTCTTGAAAAGTAACTCCAACTTACCCTTCACTAAGTCCTATAAGCCTCAGTTTATCCCACTTCAATTTTTGGTCCAAAACTTGGTCACGACCTACCAAATTGGTTGGAGCCCGTCATTTTCCACAAGGTATTGCCAAGAACCTCCATCTTTGAGCTCTGTTTGTAGCAGATCTTCAAATGTAACCCTCGTTTTGAAGAAACTAAGTCCTACCACTCAAATCTAATTGTGGTTTCCACTCCCTAGTCTATGTAACTGGATCAAGTACAAGAAAATGACTGCTGACAAAAGGATCTAACTAGGGCTCTGATACCAATGTAATGAAACATTCTACCAAGAAAAAAAATCTAACTATAAATTGAAACAGACGTGAAATAACAAGAGAAATATTGCACCAAGACATCTTGCCATGTATTAATGATGAGAGTTCCAAAAATACATGACAACCATGGTTGATGCTTCATCTAGCAAGAAGGAAGCTAACATCAAGAAAGTAAACAACAAAACTTAATGAATGAGCCAAAATATGTCTTATCCTAGCCTCTTTCCTTCTTTATCCTAACCCCTCATTTCCAAAGTTAAGGGCACATTTACATAGGCAAGGGCTGAATTTACAAGGCTGGAAATTACTAGGTATGGAATTAGCATGATTCCAAGTACAAAAATATCAAAGTATTTTTCCTTCATGACATATAGCCCAAGTCTCACCCAAAGCAAAGAAATAGAGGAAAATATCAAAGTTTAACATCAAATTCTAGGATGGAAATCAGGGAGATTAAAGACCACAAAGCCAAATCCTATCAATCCACAAAAGATGATCAATCCTACCTTGACTAGGGCACAATAAGCTAAGGCAATTGATAGCCCATGAGAGAAGCCAATAGCTTTTGAAAGGCCATCAATACAATCATTAGCACATGAAGCAACATCCATTGAGTGATGCTACTCAAACTAAAGAGGGAATCCCTAGAAAGGAGACAAACAATTAACTTAGTATTGCCAAGCAGTAACCCAAGGAAGTTGTTAGTACTTCTAAATGTAGGAATTCTTTCAAAGAAAAAGCCCATCATGTCTAAGACAGAAGCAAGAAAACTAATAGCATGAAACCCTAGTGCAACTATTGAACCAAGAAGGCTACACAAAGGACAATGAAAAACACTTCTAAGAATCAACAACCTCTCCTTGAGCACAATAATGAGATGATATCAGAGACCTCCAGGAGATCATCTCTTAATATGAAGAGACAAAACTTCTGGTCCTATAAAGGCCAATCACACCACTCAATGACATAAGGAGACAATATGAACAACAAAGGTAGACAAGCAATCATTAACCATTGTAGCTAGTTTAGCCAAATTGTCAAAGCCTCATAAGACAAAGTCATTATCACCAAAACAAAAGTGTAAAGCATAGGAACAATACCCTTATATCATTGCTAAATTTACAAAATTGAATCCCAAAGGGAAATAATCATAGGACATGCAACAAAAACACACCAAAACTACCACCAAAGACATATCGAAACCTAGTGGGTCATCTTGTGAAATTTCCAAACCATCTAAGGATCCAGTGCATAGTTGTCTTGAATTGCTACCACAATTAAATCCATTGACCCTATACTCATTACTTCCAAATCTAAAGTGGACCACCAATGGTCTCAACTAACATTGGGCCACAAGCAAATCTATCATCTAGCTAATGAATAAGTCCCCAATGCTTTGATGGAGAGGTTGCAAGATTTAAGATAACAAACACAAGCAATTCAATAGCTCACAAACAATGCTCTTCTCAACTAGACCCGATCCTTAATTTAAAGCCTAAAATGATGAAATGATCTATTATGGAGATGGAAAGGGAAAAAAAACAAAAGGATAATCAACAAATAATTGAGTGCCACAAGGAACTCCATAATAAGATTAAGTTGCGTGCATATATAGTCGTTCATACAGATCTCAAAAGTCTAACCATAGAATATGAAGAGGTCCTTACTTGAGCCATTGACATTGGTAGACCAAGACGATACCTAGAAATGGTTGACGTATGCATAGAGCATATGTAAAAAGAGAAAGCTAAGGAGCTTCATTTGATTCCCTTATTCCTCACTAAGAATGGTAAAGGGAACCTTGAGGAACCAAACACCATAACTAAAATGAGAAGGGTAGATTTTGTTAGATAAAAAATGGTATATCATGTAGGGTTTAATAACAAAATTGGAGTCAAGAATCTCCTTGCTTAAGAAAGACGGTGTCTTGATGTCGTGCATTCATCCCCAAAAAACCTAGGATGAGTAGTTGACACTATTGTGTAGTTTGCCAATTTGTTTCTGCATGGTTTTCTTTCTTAGTGCTTTGAGAGGGAGTAAATTCTCAATGCTCTTTTAGGGTGCAAGATTCATGTGGAACACAAAGCTTAGAGAAGAAAGAGTTGGAATCAACTAAGGCTACTTGGGATCTCATGTTTGTTCGAGGCATTGGGTGGACTTCTGCTCTCTAAAGACTGAATCTTCAAAGGAGGAGTGATAATGGATGGGATGGAACAATGAGGTGAAGAGGTTGCTAGAGGCCAAGTATTTTATGGAATCGTATGGGCTAGGGGACCTAAATGAGTGTTATATTATGGACCTTAGACATAGAGATGATGTTCAAAGGGTTTTGCTACATGAGGTGGAAAAAAGAAAATGTGCTAGAGGAAAGAGGGTGGAGAGAAAAAGCAATGGCTTATGCCTTAAGCTTTTCCTTTCGGCTAGCTTTCAGCTAACTTTTTCCACACACTTGTGGTTGCATGGCATGGGATTTAGCAAAAAGAGAGGGGACTAAATAGGTCAAGGAGGAAGGTTGTTGTGTGAAAAGAAAAATGGAGGGACTAGGTAGGAGGCAATCGAGGAAGGAGAAAGAGGTAAATGACCTATGCCTTGTGTGTGGATGGCTACAAGATCACTGGGCTGAAAGGAGCAACATTATTGTCAAGAGAGGGAGAAACTTACTGTAGTCAAGGTCATTAACTTGCTATTAGGCTACCAAAAAAGGAGAAGCCACCATTATTTTGCCATAATTTCCAAGGTAGCAACAGAAACAAACAAGCTGTGGACACCATAAAGGAAAGTGACCATCATCACAAAGTGAGAGGTTTTACATCAAGCAAGGCACCCACACTAAGAAATGTTTGAGCATGGTGTTCATGGAAAAGAGTTGAGGAAGAAGGAGAAAGGAGCCTCAATTACCTTTGGAAGTACAAGTTTGTATGTTAAAGCTACCACATATGTGAAAGGGGAGAATTCAAGCACCCATGCTTCAGATCTAGACCTTAATCTTCCTCTTCGGCTTGGCTACAACCCCTATAAGAAACATTCAGATAGTTCTTGGAATGTGAAAGTGCATGGGTAAGCTAGCATAAATGCTAGGCTGATGAGAAATCCCAAGACCCACTTGAGAATGCCAAGCATCGGTAACATGATAGTAACAAGCATGCCAATCTAGGTTTTGGTAGCGTGTTTCATGGAGGACCATGAAGTCTCAATGTGGAGGTGTAGTTTTGGAGCTTGCAAGCATTAGTAGTGTAATCGCTAGAGCAATACTGAATAATAGACAACGCATCAAAAATAATAAGAAGAACCAAAATTTAGGAGAGTTGTCAAAGCATGCATGTTGAATGAGCTCAACACTCAAGGTGTAGCCAAGAGCAAAGAGAACACACACCAATAATTGGTGGAGTTGACCTATTCATAATACTACTTGTATCACTTCATCTTCACCTACATTCTCTTACCTTATGAATCACAAGAGCCTAACTTGTTTCATACACACTTATGTTTAGACACATGTGGCATCTTATCTTCATATGCTACACTTGAGAAGATGCAACTTGAGCTTGTGGCTTCTATTTGAATTAAGTTCATGTATCCAAGTAACATAATATAGTTTTGAGTGAGTGAACTCCTTGGTTCCTAAACACATGATATAGTATCAATTTAGAGAAGCTCAACTTTAAAGTCCTTTACTCACCTATATCCAAAGCTAAGTAGATCCCTTGAGCAACTATTGAGTTGTCCACTAACTTCCTAGTTCTTCTACAAGTCACTTGTTGCATTTTAGTGACTTCTTTCATCCTACTTCGTTCCTAATCCTCCACGGATTTGTGGCTTGACACAATTGTCCTTCGACAATGGGCGGACTCATAGAAGTATCCAAAATATATAGTCCCCACTTCCTTACGAATACTAGCAATGACACAGAATATCAAACTCCCTAAATTGGTCCTAGATCACCCTTTGTTGAATAAATTCATGATAGAGGAAGAACTATGTATTGCTAGTTGATTAGTCTAAGGGAATGTGGTACTTGATTGATGCCATAACATATGTACTATTCTTTGGAAAAGTACCACAATTTCTTAATACTTACATTGCATTGTTGTATAATCACAACTTCTATAAATTGCTTACAAAGAATGTTTGAGAGGTTTTCTAATTGTGGGTACTAAAGATTGCAAGGACCTATGTAGCATAAGCCCTTCTACAATGCTTTTAATCGACACTTCTATCCTTTGACCCAAAATTGAAGCTTATCATCTAAGAATTCTAAGAATGTCATAAATTTTAGCAACATTGTCACCTACCACCACTCCAAGCACAATTTACTAAGTAACCAAAATCATTCTTTATCAAAAAACACCACAAAGAGTCCTCCAAAGACAACACTCTCCTATCATTAGCATCCATGTCTTTGGTGCAAAGCTCAAGGATGCTACTTACAATAGTGCATGCCATTGAACTGGCGCTCATCTAGGAGAGGTTTAATATTACCCATAAAGGGTAAATATGCAAAAGTGGAATGTACCAATAATAATAGATTCCATTTGTAGTGTGTTATGACAATCCAAGGATCATTGTTGCGACAATGCGCAAGAAACAGTCGAACTATTATGTTATACATCACAAAGGGGTTCCATTACTTGCTTTATTATTTGTGTAGATTTAAGAGTCGGTGGCTTGATTCCATGCAATTTATATTAATAGTAGATTTAACTATTGAGGGCTTGATCCCATGTGATTTATATTAATAGTAGTAGACTCCCATGATAAGACTAAAGAAACTCTATTCTATTTTCACCTCGAAATGGCGTGTAATTAAGGGAAGAGTAGTCATATAGGCACAAGCTGGGTTGGATGCCTAAGGGGGGAAGATGGAAACCCTCACCCAAAAAATCATGTACAAAACATATGAAAAAGAATAGAGCAAACTATTCATATATGTTCTAATTTAGCTATATATCTCTCTTGCTACTCTATTGTGTATATGTATGAGACTAAAGGAGAGGGTCTAAGAGAGTTTGTGGAGTGAGGGAATTAGACATGGTGAAGCTTTATCTATTCTCTTCTCTTCATTTTCCTGTAATAAAGCATAAGTCACCTTAGTGGTCACAGGGTTTGGTACAGTTCAAACCGTGACTAGTTAGAGTTCTCTGCAGCAAGTCAGGACTAATTTTGGAGGTTTCTTGAAGAATATCTTAAGGAAGATGGAGGTTCTTGGCTGAAATAGTAGGGCGTGGTCAAATGGAGGTCCATTTTGAAGGTCCTTGACCCAAACTCTGGAGTCTAATTGGGGTTATAGAAGTTAAACTTTGATAACTTTTTTTGGGACCAGTTTCTCTCTCTTCTTCCTCTCAATATTTTCTCCAAGAATCCATGTCTTCTATTGCTTCAATCTTCTTCCAATGACCATTTCCCATTGAGGAGACATCAGAGCTTTAATCCTTGTGCTATGAGCTTCATGTAGAGTAGCCTATTGCTTAGCCTAGGTGAACTTGATCTTCCAGGACAAGAGGAACAGTTGGCACAATTTGCACTTATTTCTAGCCTCTCTTCCTTCATGAAAATCAGCCATTTCAGGCTGAAGCCAAGGCATAACAATCTTAAGCAATCATTATTGAAGGTCTTTAGCAAGAATACATGGTTTCTTCACACTTCCTTGATCATCCTTGATCATTCTTGAGCTTTTAAAACCTTGGCTATGGCAAATTCAGGACAGCAGTGAGTTTTTTCTGAAATTTCTTCAAAATATTAAAGGGCTTTTGTTCTAACAAGCATCCTTGAGCTTCTTTAGCACTCATTGAACTGACATTGAAGATTTCTTGCAAGATTAGAGCATTTCTACTCTTGAAATGAGACAAAACAAGGCAGCCATATGAATTCTCAAAAATTTTGATCTTTGAAGCATGTTATCATGGGGCTTTTGGTTCTTGATGCATCCTAAAGCTTCTATGCATGGGATTGTATCAAGAATTCATGGTCTTGCATCAATATTGCAAGAATAGGGCTTCTTCTTGGCATTGCAAGTGTATGGGCAGCATATGCAAGCTTATGTCCTACAGTGAAAGAGTTCTCTATTAAGGATTGAAGTCTTCCACCCCTTTTGATGCTTATCATTGACTCCCTTACAAATTTCCAGCCACATTTGGGCTACAAGGATCACTTCTATCAAGCTTTTGGATATTGGAGCTTCCTTGAAGAGAAATTGGAGTCTATGAGCGACATATTCATAATGGGGATTGTACTTTGAGGATATTCCTGGATACATTAAGCAGGAGTTCAAGAATTTCAAGTCTCTTACAGGTATTGGAGCTTCCATAATCATCTACTTCAACAATACAAGAGGTATTTCTTAATTTTTCTCTTAATCCCTTTAAAATCCAATTGCATCCATTTGTTGAAAAGGGATAATTAAGAGTAATCTCATTTAAGAATTACCATTTGATTGCATGTAGGCCCAATTTAGGGTTGAATGATGTCATGTTGAATTCTTTTCATCTTACCCAATAAAAATCAGTAGCCAATTGTTGCTAATTCCTTCCATTTGTTGGAAAATTCGTGCTAATCCTAACCTTGAATTGCTTGATGTGATTGAATGCAATATGTTTGAAAATAAGAATCAATCGGTAAGTGGAATAGAATTGTAAAGTAATGAGTCACTGATGTAGGTATTCCTTACCCATATCCATTTTAATTCAATCCTATTTCATTTTGTTCTTGCATATTATGAAATGGCAAGATCTTGATTCAGCCATGCATATCATACTTTGATTGATAGAATACTAGATCTAGCATGTATATTCTGATCGAGGAAAAATGTCAAAGCCGGACGAGATAGCAAGACAAAAGAGAGGTGACCCTCCCTTGCTATTTAAGACTCCGTAGGGGTGCACAACCTGGCTCGGAAGAAACTTTGCACACCTTTCAGAGTTTTAGAGCCCATTTAGGTGCCCTTCCTGCCGTTTTATCCCTCACCACAGGTGGTGGACCATGGAAGAGCACTTGGGAAAGAGTGGATGAAGATTTGAAGACTAGGGGTATCCAACATGGTAGTTTGTGACATCCTTGGGCAAATTTACAAGTCTTTTCAACAGGTACTTATTGGTTGCAAGTGTTTATTGGATACTTATAGGTTCCTTATAGCCTATCACACCTATTAATTTCTTTGAAGGTCTACAAGTAATACAATATTCATTTTAGGGTGAAACAGGGCTCCTACAGGATGTTAATAGGTTGTAGGAATTCTCTAGATTGATACATAGTTCCTATTATGGAAAATTCTATCATGATCAGATTTGGGATCTTAATATATTGATTTGAAGAGGGGATGTTAGGCTTTCATTTGAATCAAAAACTTTAGTAATTGGACATTGGAAGCAAAAGTTATGGCCAATTTATTTACAAGGAATCTAGTGGATTACACCTAGAAAGGCTGACATGGGTGCATTATTTGAGTTCATTCTACCTATATACCCTATTGCAAGTTGAGATATTACTAAATCTAGAGTATCCCTTTATAAGCTTCATTTGGATCAATAAACCATTGGGATTGGTGCAATACTAAGCAGGTTATTGACAGTTTTCTTCTCCACAGTCATTTTGAGAGCACCTATCCTTAATGGCCAAACACAAGAGAAAATATCAAGTCATGGAGACCATTCAAGAAGATATTAGAGAATAAATCAACAATCAAAACAACACTAATGAAGCCCTCAATCAGGACTAACAAGATGATGATGTAAGCATTGGTAATGCCCATAGTGCACGATCGGGTAATGATGGAAATCCCTTGTCTCATGAACCTTTTGAAGAGCACATGCTTTCAAAAGAGATGTGTATGTTGAACATTGGGATGCATGATCAATATGAGTAACTTTCCTAATCCTTGGAAAATATTGAGAATACATCCAACAAAGTGGATGAAGGACTTCAGCAGCTAGTAAAGTTCATGAAGAGTGGATTTGAGGATGTAGTAGCAGCTATCAAGGATTTGAAGACTCAACCCACACCTTCTATGCCAAATGAACTCACTATTCATATTAAATATACTTCAATCCATCCCTCCAATATGAAAGGAAAGGGGATTGATTAGCTATTATGTCAACCTTTGACAAAGGAGAGCCATCTACATTGAAAAGTACTCATTACCAACTACCAATATCATCAAAGCACCATGCCCATCCTCAATTCAATCCAAGACACGAGACTACTTATGAAAAAGAGGAGGATATAAGAGAAGCAAAGAATGAGGAGTTTCATGGATGTGACCCCTTCTAGAAATCTTTTCCCTCTCAATCTACCATCAGGCAAAAAGAATCAGACTTTCATGATAAGAGTGGAAGATTTGATGAAAAAAGGTCATTTCATGATATCACCAACAAAGATAGGTCATTTTATGGTCAGTCCACTAATGGACATCATCGTTCTTTTGGATTAGGACAATCGAATCATGGTGGTAATAATCCTAGACCAAATTCTTTTGGAAAAGATTCAGTGAATAGAGATTTTTTGAGACAATCATCTTTTGGGCAGCATTCCAACAATTTACAACCATCTTATAATGAAAGGAAGTACAAAGAAAAGATTACCATTTCCAACTTCAAGGGGGATAATGCATCTCCAAGGAAGTGGAAAGAATGCGCAAACAAATTAGAGATGTACTTCACACTTTTTCCTTGCCATGATGAAGCCAAGATCTATTTTGCAGCACTCCATCTTGAAGGCTACACGCATACATGGTGGAGATATATGCAAAGAGCTGGTCACAATTTTGCTTCTTGGGAGGATTTTAAGAAGGCGATGTTGGAAGTGTTTGTCTCTCCTATGGAAAAAGAAAGATTGCAAAGAAGATGGTATGGTCTTCAACAATGAGGCATGTCCGTTCGTGATTACTCTAACATGTTCCTTAATCTTTCTATGTACATTGAAGGGATTGATGATTTGGCCAAGTTAAACTAATATATCTTTGGTCTAGATTCAGCCCTCTCTTTGGAAGTAGGTGCAATGCAGCCCAAAATAATTCATGAAGCTATTTTATATGTTGAAAGGTATGGGTAGAAATATAAAAGAGATTCAATGGGAGTTCAGCCAAAAAGTGCAGGGTATTCATTACCTAATTAGCCTTCAAATGTTGGAGCACATTTCAGCCAGCAAAGGGATGTTTATAGGCAAGAAAGCAAGGGAACTAGTAACTACAGTAGTAATTACAGCAAGTTGCTTACATATCCAATGGTCTATGGATCAAAACACCAAGTGGAGGAAATGGTTATAGACCAATGGCTGAAGCAAAATAGAGCTTTGCAAGGGCTGAAAATACACAAAAGGGATTTTAGAACAACACTTACAATAAAGTTCTTTCAAATGAACAAATTAGAGACATGAGGGCAAAAGTGTTATGTTTCAAGTATGAAGAAAAGTGAACACAAGACCATAGGCTGAAATGCAAATCCAAAAATAGCAAGCTTAACTTTGTCATCATCGATAAGCCAGATGAGGATGAAAGTGAAGAGGGGAATGTATTTTAGGTAGAAGTAAACCCTATGGCTGAATAAATTCATGACGAAGATGAAGAAAATAATGATGAATTTCATGGTATTGTGGATAGTTTTCCTTTTGATCCAGGTGGTTCTTTATGTGCAATTTCTCATGATGCTCGGACTGCTTGTAAAGGAGAAAACACCCTTAGACTTGAATGGCTGATCAATGGCAGAAAAGTTTATCTTTTGATTGATACGGGAAGCACCCATAGCTTAATGAATACCAAATCTTTGTATGGGTTGAGATTTCTTTGTCAACAAATGTGAGTGCCGTTGAAGATTCAAGTTGCTAATGGAGCTTATGAATCAAGTAATGAAGTATGCCTATACACTCCTATTATCTTATCTCCTTCATGTGTTATGGAAGTGGACTTGATCATTTTGGAAATGGGTCCCATAGACATTGTCATTGACTGCGATTGGTTGAAAACCATTGGATTTTATTTTTTTTTTGGATTTGCAAAACATGCTAATGGAATTCCAATGGAATGGACAACCTATGATATTGAAGGGTATTGGTGAAAAGCAAAAGGAACTTATCTCTAGAAAGAATATGCGTAAAGCACAGTCATGCATATTCACTCTTTTGCTTACGAAAGTGGATGAAGAGAAGTCACCAATTAAGCCATCATCTTCTTCAAAGCAAAAGGATCCAAGAATGGAAGAGATATTGGAAGAATACAAAGATTTATTTCAACAACCATCATCTTTGCCTCCAAAGAGAGAGGTAGACCACCCTATTGACTTGCTACCCAACACAAAACCCATCAACAAACCTCCCTATCACTTGTCAAAGTTTGAAAGGGAAGAGGTGGAAAGACAAGTTAAAGAGTTGCTACAAATGGATTTAATTCAGCCAAGTCAATCTCCGTTTGTCTCTCTTGTGCTCTTGGTAAAGAAGAAAGATGGATTTTTTCACATGTGCATTGATTATAGGGAGCTTAACAAGTCCATGGTGAAGAATAGATACCCGATTCCTCACATTGATGACCTCTTGGATGAGCTCAAAGATGCAAAGGTCTTCACCGAGATTGATCTTTGTTCGGGCTATCATCAAATTCGAATGAAGGAAGGGGATGAATATAAAATAGCCTTTAGGACTAAAAGAGGGTTATATCACTTCTTGGCTATGCCATTTGGGCTTTCAAATGCGCCTACTACTCTTCAAGCACTCATGAATAAGATATTGTAATAAAGCAATTTTCATGTTGCTTTAATTAGGAAATTAGTCTATTTTGGACTGGAGTATAAAAGGCAAGAGGGTGCCAATGTAAATCATCTTTGAATCATTTTACACATTTACACTTCTTGGAGCTTGAAGGTATTTCCTTCCCCACCATTGTAAGGGGTGAGTTTCTTGCAGCAGCCTTCATCAATTGATTCTTAAGCTTCCATGGCTTCAACATCTCTTGTAATTCTTGGTTGTGAGACATCTTGAATTAAGAAATGGCAAGCTATAGTTTCTAGCATTTCTTGTTAATTTAGCATTTCCTATTATTTCTGTGTTAATTTCCATTCAAGTGGCAACCTTCATTTCAATTGGTATTAGAGCTTTTCTTTGATCCATGAGCAAGGTCAATTTCATGTCACTATCTAATTTCAGACATTAAAGACAGGGAACTGCAGTTAAATATTTAGTTACAAGGTTTGGTTACACCATAACTGTGACCGAATTGGTTCTTCTTTAGCAAACCATGATTATTTTGAAGCATTTGATCAAGATCTAAGGCAAAATGGTGGAGATCTCCTAAGTTTAGTGGGTCTGACAATTTGGCAGGGTATTTTGGAGGTCCTTGGTTCAAAATGGGCTATAGAGAGTTGGAAGAGACTAAAAGTTTCACTACTTTTTGAAGAGACAGGGTCTTCTCTCTCTTTCAAAGCTTCCATGGCTGAATTCTTCTCCTGTCTCTTCTCCCAAGCTTCAATGACCTTCAAAGCATCCTTCATTTGATTCTCCTTGCCCATGGCTCACATTAGATAACCATTTTGCAGAGATTTCATGCCATGTAAGCATGTTGGAAATCAGTGCAAATTGCACTGATTTTCAGAATCTTGTCCTCTGAAATGGAAGCTTATGCATCAAGCATATGAGCTATGGCTTATGATGGGGACTATTTGGAGCATTATCTTGAAGATCTTGGCCTCAAACATCTTCTTCTTCAATGACATTTGAGTTCTTGAAGCTTACATGAAACCCTAGCTATGGAGGATCTTGGATAGCATGAAGACTCTTTCAATTTCTTGAAGAATTGGCTTCTTATTGATGCATTTTAGCTTCCAAAGGTCAAAGGCAAGCATCTACAACCGACATTGAAGCATTTTGAAGAGATTTGAAGTATTCTTCTTCTCTTTATGAAGGGGAAAACAGGGCAGCCATGTAATTCATGAAATTTTTGGTCAAATGAAGCTTGATTCATGGGGCTTTTGATCTTTCTTGCTTCTTGAAGCTTCCCTAGACATCAAGGACCTGACATTGAAGGCTTTTGTTAAGATTGGAGCAACTCTTCTTCTCAAATTTGGGAAAAAATAGGGCAGTCACTCAATTCTTCAAAATCTTTGGTCTTACAAGGCTCAAATCATGGGGCTTTTGTATTCTTCAACTTCAAGTAGGTCTCATTGAATATACTACATCAAAGGAGGGTCAACATTAGAGCAATCTTTCAAGAATTGAAGGCTTGTTCTCTTCATGATGGCAAGAAGGTCCTGAATTCTCATAAATTCTTGATTCTAATAAAGAATTGAGGCTTCTTCAAGGCTCTTGGATTATCTACAACCCTTTCTTGAAGACATTCAATCAATGATGGTATTTCCTTCCCCACCATTGTAAGGGTGAGCTCCTTGCAGCAGCCTTCATCAATTGATTCTCAAGCTTCCATGGCTTTAACATCTCTTGTAATTCTTGGTTGTGAGACATCTTGAATTAAGAAATGGAAAGCTATGGTTTCTAGCATTTCTTATTAATTCAGTATTTCCTATTAGTTCTATGTTAATTTCCATTTAAGTGGCAACCTTCATTTCAGATATTGTAGCCTTTCTTATTCAAAATAGTCCTTGTATTCTTTGATGATATCCTCATTTATAGTAAATCCAAGGTTCAACATTTGATGCATGTTCGAGAGGTCTTTGACACATTAAGAAGACATACACTCTTTCCCAAAATGTAAAAGTGTTCTTTCATGGAAGATGAAGTGGAATACGTGGGTCACATTGTGGGAGAGCAAGGCATTCATTTGGATCCTAACAAGGTGAAATGTGTCAAAGAGTGGCCTACTCCTACGAATTCTACTTCCTTGAGAGGTTTCCTTAGATTATCTTCATTTAAAAGGAGGTTTATAAAAAATTATGCTCATGTGGTGGCTCCTTTGACCGATAGGCTAAAGGAAAAAGCTTTCTTTTGGGACTCCATATCCAACAAGAGTATCAATGAGCTGAAATCTCTATTAGTTTCAGCACCTATTCTTGTATGTCCATATTTCTCTAAGGAATTCATTACATGTGCGGATGCTAGTGGAAGAGGAGTTAGGGCTGTTTTGTATCTAGACCATGGAGTTATAGCCTATGAAAGTCGCAAGCTTGATGACAGGGAACATCAGCTACATGTCTATGAAACAAGAGATGTTGGCAATTTTGCATGCTATCAAAAAGTGGCATCACTATATATATGGCAATCATTTTCCAACCAAATTTATCCCCTAAACAAAGGAGGTGATTAGCTACTATTCAAAGCTATGATTTTGAAATATTCTACATGACTAGAAAAGATAATGTTGTGCCGGATGCTTTATCACGTATGTGGGCATGTTCTTTATCTTCAATTTCAATTGTACATAAGGATTTGATTCATGACATCCAAGAAGAATATTTGCTTGATGAGCAATCATCAAAGATGATGAAGAAATTTCAGCAAGGAAAAGGAGAAGAGTCCCAATTTTAATTGGCACAATAGTCTTTTATGGTATCATGGTAGAGTCTACTTGACACCACAATCCTCTTTCAAAGGCTGTATTTTCCATGAGATGCATTCTTCACCTTTAACGGGTCATCATAGGCTGTTCAAAACATTTGAAAATATCCAATAAGAGCTTCTATTGGAAGGGCATTTGGCAGGATATTAAGGCCTATGTGATGCAATGTCTTCTGTGTCAACAAAATAAAAACTCATCTCTTCTACCCGGTAGCTTACTTCAGCGGCTTCCTATTCCTCAAGGCAAGTGGACTGATATCTCTATGGATTTTATTGTGGGATTGCCTACAACTAAGCATGGGTGGAATAGCATTTATGTAGTAGTTGATTGGTTGAGTAAATCACCCATTTCATCCCTACTAAGGCCCAATTTACAACAAAGAAAGTGGGTCAACAATTAATGGAATGTATTTTCAAGTTGCATGGTTTGCTAATAAAGATTGTGTTCGATCGTGACACTAAGTTTATGGGCAGCTTTTGGAGGAGTTTGTTCTCCTCAATGGGGACACTATTGACTCCTAGTACCACATATCACCCGCAAATGGATGGGCAAATTGAAAGAGTTAACAAATGGCTAGAGGTTTATTTGAGGCACTTTTGCCATGAGACACAAAATACATAGGTCCAATGGCTCCATCTTGCGGAGTTTTGTTACAACAATACTTACCATATGAGGATTGGAATGTCTCCTTTTGAAGCTTTATATGGCTACAAAGTACAAGCACCCTCCGTATTGTTTCATGAAGATGTAAATCCACAAGCACATGAGGAGTTGAAAAAGATGGAGGCCCTTATGAAGCAATGCAAGGATAACGTTCATAAAGCTCAAGAGACAATGAAGGTCTATGCGGATGAGAAAAGAAGACATGTGGAGTTTGAGAAAGATGAATGTGTATTTTTGAAGGTTCCCAAGTCACGTTATGCTTCTCTTAAAGGACAACACAACAAACTTGCTCATAGGTTTTATGGTCCTTATCATATTGTCATGCGATTTGGGGATCTTGCTTATCAACTAGATTTACCTTCCAACAGAAGAATCCATAATGTCTTTCATGTGTCTCAGATTAAAAAGTATGTGGGACCTCAAATTCAAGTTCTTGAAGAACTACCTCCCTTGGATGATGATGGTTTAATCATCTATAAGTCCGAGAAGATTATTGGCAAGCGGGAGAAGGTTCTAAGGAACCGTATTCTTGTTGAATACCTTATCAAATGGAAGGGTTTGCCTATCGAAGAGTCTTAACGGAGACAAATATCATATTTGGAAAAATTTCCATGGCTTCAACAAGAGGACAATTCATAAACAGAGCAGTAAACAACTTGCTGTATTAAATTTTATGTGAGAAAGTAAATTGTCTTATTGGCTTCAAACTTCCTTTTTGAAGGCATGGCTGGATACTACATGTCATCCTATACATTTCTATATCTCAAACATGGAAATCGGCCACTTCTAGCTCAAGATATGATCCATTTTTGTACTACAACGTGTTTTGGATAGTTTACAGTAGCTTCTTCCATTTATGTGGTCCATCTTCATCAACTTCTATGATCTTTATCAACATGGAGCTTTATTTCAGCATGATTCCAAATGCTTCAAGCTATATCTTTGTAATCATCCTTGTAATTTATTCCCAATTCATCTTTGAGGAAAAAGCTCTTTTAGGCTGGGATGGCTTGTAATAAAGCATAAGTCACCTTAGCCTAGAGTAGGCTAGGGTTAAGTATAAAAGGTGGAGATGTAACTTGTGAGGGATCTTTTTGCCATTTCAAGCAATACTACATGCTTTGAAGCTCCTTCCTCCCACCAACTAAGAGGGTGCATGCTCTTAGCCACCAAGATATGGGGTGCATACCATGTCCCACCTTGACATGAGGTGAGTATTCATGTTGCAGCTTACATCTATAATTCTCAGCCTTCCATGGCAATATTATTTCATGCCTAGCTACCTTGGCTATGGCTACCTTGCAAACATGGTGTATTTCTTTGCAAGAGGTGTATTTCATGAATTTACAATTATTTGATTTGCTGTGAGAATTGGTTTATTACATTTCCATTCCTTCATGGTTAGTTAAGTGCCTGATCAAGAGTGTGTGATATTGAGTGTGTGAGGGACATGGTCATCTCTTCATCTCCTTTTGTTCATAGCAACAACTCCTGTCAAGCATGTGGATAACAATGAAAGCAAGGAGATGAGTGACCAAGTGCAGGCATGGATGATAAAGCATAACTTATTGATATAAATGACGATGAACCAGTAATTGTTGTTGGTAAGTTTACTCATTGTATCACATCAAGTAATTAGATTTGTATGTGCATTTGAGTAGACTAGGTGAGAGATAGTCATAGACTTTGTGAGGTCAAAACCCTTGAAACAATAAAGGCAAATCCAATGGTCTCAAAGTTGAGCTCGTAGAGCACAACAATTTGGCTCCATTGTTGGGATAAAGGACACTTTGTCCACAAAATTTCTTACATGTTTCATGGTATGGATTAGGTGGGGTACAATAGTGCAACTTTGAAATGCACATGAATAGCTAGGATACATATTGTGCATTAGAAATAAAACTTCTGTTGTTGAGTTGTAATATGGTTCATAAAACATAGGTAAGGGCTACTAATCCTTGGTTGTGAACATTAGAAAGAAGTTATTCCACAAAACAAAAAAGAAACAAAGGAAGACTATTGACTAATGATTATAATAAACTAGCCTGACACATGAGGCCAAGTTTAGGTTTTGGAATTGTGTGCAGTATTTGTCCGAGTAGTTGTTTTTGAATATTTTAGGATCATACTTTAAGATCAAGCCCTATGATTTGGCATCTGCAAGTGGATTAGTGTTTTGTGTATTCTTTAGTATAAGAATGTATGTTTGTGCATGGTGATAATACCATTATATGATTAAATATACTTTTATATCTTAATCTCTATGTTTGAAAAAACTCTGTGATTCTTTAGAATGTTCGTTGAGTTTAGTTGATGTTTGTGCATTGAAAGATAAGTACTAAATCATTGACTACAATACTAATGCATAGAGTAGCTTATTCAAGATACTTTAAATATTTATGTTATAAAACATATTAATGTTAAAAAAATAAAGATGCTTTTACCCATATCTAGGCAAAATGAATGTGTATATTTTGAACTATGTATGAGAATTGATTGTGTATATTGTAATGAATTTCTAATGTATAATACTAATCTTGTTGAATTGAATCTGTTTGTAACCATATGTAAGCAAGAATGAAACGACATTTTAAGCGATGTGTTAGATGAACAACACTCACATTTCTTTGAAGATAATATTTGGCCAAAAACTTGTTGTACGACTTGAGGTGATAAAGAATGCCTTGGCAACAAACATAAACTCAAAAACCAAAAAGTCACTTGCTGAGATGTAATGGCTTTCACATTTCTCTAGATTTTTTGGCTAAGAATTAACTTAATCTTCATAAAAGCATAGAAATAACACAAAAAAACACATAAACATGCCATACAAGCAACATATTGAAGAGTTGGCATAGGTCGCTTTGTTATTTTATAATTATGGGGGAAGGTGCCATCCCATGTCTTTCAAGAAGATATACACTTTTCTTTGCTTTCCTTTACTATTTATTATAGGGAAAAAAGGTGGATTTGACCCTTGTGAAAGTTTGCACATATGAAGATTATAGTTGCCTTTGCTAAAGTGAATCATGCAATGATGCAATATGACCTAATGAGAAAACTACATTAATTCTAAGTACAATAATTATTAGTGCCACATTTAAAAATGACAATACAAATAATGAATTGTTTAATTATAAATAATTAATAAATTTAATAATCATATATTTATTGTGCATGCGCACGCACACACATACTCTCTCTCTCTCGTTTGCAACATTATTGACTTATTGATTGATTAATTTAATTAATTAGCTAATTAGTTACTAACTATATTATACACTAAGTATCATATATTTTCAACTAACTTAGTTAATTAACTGCAACATAATTGTCGCTAGCTAATTAAGTCTATCACATGGATTCAAAAGAATACCCTTGAAGTACTCATATATTATTCATAAGAGGACATCAACTCAATGTGTTAATACTGGTGTATTTTTCTCCCCAAGTTAATATTATATCTAGGCAACCTATCAAGAAAAGTAGACCTTTGATATGTTAATCAAATATCAATGGCTAGGTAAGGAGGTATTGTATACTTTGGTGATTAATCTTTATAAGGAGATTTGAACCCATCAAATAATGCTTCTAGAGTTTGAGGGTGTGGACATAGAAGTTAGTTGTTTGTCATATGTCAAGTATTTGGCTATGGTTAGCTAAAGTTTCCTAGATAGAAATGCAATCAGTTGGTTATCTTGCATGAGAACCACTCTAAAATCTTGACCACTAGCATTAGCCAACAACCATAAAAGAAGGGTATAGAAAAATTAGATAAGGCCAAAACTAGTGCATAAACCACAACTTCTTTGAGTTTTTTGGAAGCAATTGTGATTGTGTAATACTCTTCTGATGTAAAAGTAAGAGTTTTCAAAGAAACTTAGTCAATAGATAAGCTTTGTGTGTAAAGTTTGTAATTAACTTTTGATAAGAACTACATAGACCTAAGAAAAATCCAAGCTTGTAGATGTCTTTCCACTAGGGCCAATTGACATTTATTTCTATCTTTTGGGGATCAATTTTAGTATCTTTTTTAAAATGATACACCTAAAATATGCACTTTCTTCTTGAAAGAAACTGCTCTTATTAGGGTTGATATAAAGTTGATTCTCATGTAAGAGAGAAAACACTAAGCTAGGATGCTCTTTGTGTTCTTCTTGAGTCTTTCCATGTAGCTTATGTGCAGTAAGATATTGTCAAGGAAAACCGCTACCTTAGCTTGATGTGGTAAGAGTTTGCGATCCATCATTCAACTAAAGGTAGTTGGTGCATTGGTCAAACTGAACGGCATGACTAGTGCTCCAATTAAGACTTGAATGAGGTTCTGAAGATATCAAGCTCATGAAATCTAGCATGTTGGTAACTAGATTTGAGATCTATTTTGGTGAAGATATCAGATCTTTTGAGCTCGCCCAGAAGATCACAGTGGACGACCTAGTAGTAAGTCATCCATGAAGTAATCAAAGTATTCGACCAACAAGGGATCAAATGCTATGGGTTTCCTCTTGCTTGTGCAAGGCTCACTTAACTATGAGGTAGCAAGGGCCATTAATGTAATGCCTTATGACACTATAATACCATTGGTTTGGAGCTATATGTGACTATCTGGTCCAACTAATAGGGCTTTTCTTTACGATCAACATGTCAAGGCATACCCAAAATGATGTCTTGTTCACTTAAAGGTGCTACAATAAATCTTGTTTCTTGGTCAAGGATCCTATGATTAGCTCAAAGTCTTTTACCATACTAAGGTAACTCTAATGGGTCCCCTTCGAAGGCTAACTTTTAAGGTTATACATGGTCAATTATAATGGGTCCCCTTTGAAGGCTAACTTAAGCTTATACATGGTCAATGCAAATAAATTCTACATCCCACCTGAGCAAGCTTGGTGTGCCCCATGATCGGGTAGTAAAATTATTGGGCATGAGAAGAAGAGTAAGATTGCGGTCAAGAGAGGGACTTGCTTTCTCCATGTGTAGGGGGGCTTAAACCATGGTATTTAGAGACAAAGAGAGAGAGGGGGGGGAGGTGACCTTCATGGGACTTCAAGTCATAACATGTCATGAGTCACAAAAAGGCACAGTGAAACGACACACAAGATATGTCAATAAGGAATCTTTGTATTCATGATATCAAAAGATACAACATTGAGGCATATCTTAGGACTACACCCTTGTGATGCCGCACATGTGAGGGTTCACCACTAAGTATAGGGAATCACACGTAGAGTGGAAACCAAGTTGAGTAGCTCAGAGTCACTACTACTCCCTATATAGGTGTTTCTAGCTCCAATGCCATGGCATAGCTACAAAGCCCATACCCTTACACTCACCCCTGCTTAATGAATTGATGTCCGTAGAGCAATCTAAGGGTGGTTTCTTGACTCATTCTAGGGTCTTAACACAGCTTGTGCTATCAAGCTAGTCAATGTCTGTTGGTCTAGGACTGACTCATTAGCAAGGTCTTAATGTAGCCTTTTCTATCAAGCTGGTCAATGTTCGTCGCACTACTACTTGGGGGTCTTAACACAGCTTATCCTATCAAGCTGGCCAGGGTCTACCCATCTAGACTTAGTTATTTTATTGTTTTTTTATTCCAATCCACCCTCGACTCAATTACATTTGAGGAATGGAGGCTTCATAGTCCTAAGGGAGGCAGCCCATTGAATTGCTCCTTGTGCCGGTCCTTCATTTCTTCTTGTCATTGCCTTGGGCCTTAAGGACTTGGGTCTCTTGGTTTGTTTGCCTAGACGCTTTGCCCTCATTGCCAAGTCAAGCACTTGGGTTGTTTTCTTTGGCCTATTTGTCAGAACTTTCTTGCTTACTTTGTACTTAGGCAATGTAATATTTTCGTAATAAAATATTAAACGACCCTAGACCCCGCACACTCCACGCAAAAAGCAATTCAAAATAATCTCCCGCATTGATAAATGTTGGTGGCTAAGTGCTCCCTCCGTGCGCATTAATAAACTCCAGCTCCGTGTCGTGTATGGAAGCCGTGGCTTGAAATCGCAAGCCCATGCAGGAACACCCTTCACGGGAAAAGTAAAAGGGATAATGGATAATTTAGTGCAATTTTTTTTATTAATAACCCCCTCCCCTTTAGCCGATGCATGGCAGGGAGAGGCAGTATGAGAGGAGCTTGAGTTAAGGGGGGTGGAGGGGCATGGGAGAGGGAGTCATGCAGCTTGCCACTCGGTGGCTATCCCCCCCCCTTAAGCTTGAGGGGAGGGGAGGATTGTGTGGAGCTGCCCGCCCTGCCACTGTGAGGAGCCACCATACTTGCCACTGTTTGTTGCTGCCGCAGACTGCTGCCGTGCCTTGCCATCGTCATCACCAGCACCATCATCATCATAATCATCATCTTCATCCTCATCGTCATTATCTCCCAATCATCTCCCCTCCTCCACATCATTCAGTCTGTTTCAGAAGCTTAGAAGCTTCCACTAAAGGCTTCCATAAGCCTTGTCTACATGTGCATTCCATGATTTCTAAAACCGGTCTTGTAAGCCCCAATTTCTGCGAGGGGAAAGAAATATCGGCCTAATAGGCAGTTTCGGAGATCGAGAAAAAGGGCAAGGAGAATTCACGGAGTCCAAGTCCACTACGTCATCGATGGCTCCAAAGCAAAAGTCGTGAGGCACACACGCGAGAGCTTCCACCCCGAGTACGCGAGTGGACAACACCCCGAATCTTAACGCCCAGGTTTCGATAAATGTGGCACCAACTTCCCTTCGAGTGCTGACTGCCATTCGGGGTATGGACTTAGCTGAACCTAGCCAAGAGAACTCTTTGTTTGATAAGGTTCTCACTGAGGAGGAGTTACATGTTGCCAGTAGACTCGGACAAGGTTCCATGCTACTCGATGTTGCAAAATATCTATTTGTATTGAGTAAGCTGCCACGAGTACTGGATGCGTGTGCCACACTCCAGTAAAATCCAGAGTTCTACAATTGGCTTTTATCCTCATGAAGTGACATGGATTCATGGATATGTATGTAAATTAAACCATGACTTTTGTGACCGTGTATAGACACTATCAACACACACAAGCAATAATAGTCAAGTGCAGAGAGAAGAGTTGGGGTCAACAGGCTAAGCTCATCAGAGGGAGCACCTAGTGTGCAAGTTGAAGAAAAGTCTTTATGGCTTGAAGCAGGCACCTAGGGAGTGGTATCATAAGTTTGATGCCTTTATGTAGTCACAGGCCTACAGCAGGAGTGCTATGGATCCGTGTCTTTACACAAAGAAAGCCAGTGATAGCTCATTGCTTATTTTGGTACTTTATATGGATGATATGCTGATAGCGGGGAAAGCTCATGATGAGCTAGATGCTCTTAAATCTCAACTGAAGAAGAGCTTTGAGATGGAGGATTTGGGATAGGCCTCTCACATTCTTGGTATGTGCATTAAGTGTGATAGGCATCAGGGACTACTCTACCTCTCACAAAGGGAGTACATTCATAAAGTCCTTGAGCATTTTTGCATATAGGAGGTAAAGTCTATTGGATGTCCATTACCTTCTTATGTGAAGGTTTCACAAGCCGATTGTTTGCAAATGGATGAGCAGAGGGTTGAGATGACCAAGATCCCTTATGCATTAGCCGTGGGCAGTTTGATATATGCCATGATAGCCATTCATCCAGATATTTCCTTTGCAGTTGGTGTTGTGGCACGTTATATGGCTACACCTAGCAAAAAGCATTGGGATGCCATAAAGGGTATCATGAGATACCTAAAGGGCACAACAAATATGTGTATTTGCTATGGCAGCCAGGATACAGGAGTTGTGCACTACACAAACTCCGATTATGTAGGACATGCAGATAGTAGGAAGTCCACTTCCGACTATGTCTTCACCTATGCTAGAGGTGCTAATTCTTGGATGTCTAGGGTTCAGAAGTGTACGGACCTCTCTACCACTGAGGTCGAGTATGTTGCGGCCACTAAGGCTTGCAAGGAGGCCATATGGTTGGGCCGTTTGGTTCATGACATTGGGATTGATACTATACCTACGATGCATTCGGATTCTATGAGTGATATTTAGCTAGCCAAGAATCCAGTCTTCCATGAGAAGACGAAACACGTTGAGGTGAGGTATCACTTCATACGTGGGGTCGTGGAGGACAAGTCTATTGACCTTGTCAAGATCTCCATTGACAAAAATCCTGCAGATCTGCTCATGAAAAGCCTCACTACTGAGCGCTTTTCCTTCCTTAGGAGATTGATGGGCATTGAATGAGATGACATTTTTCCTCATCCTATTGTACATGTGTACATTGTACTATCTTTTCTTTCTCTTTTCACTCCTCACTGGGATAGATTTGCTTTAAGTGGGAGGTTGTTGGGGGTAAAGGCACCTCTACCGGGCTCTGCCTAGCCGCCCATGTATTACTACACTGATAGTACCTGCCACTACACACTGTAGGTGGCGGACGCCCATCACCGTCACTTTATTCTTTATTCTTTTAGCGATAGTTTGAATAAAGGAAGGCCCGGTCACACATTGTGACTGTTGGAGTTCCCATTCGTGTCTCTCTCTCTTCTTGCTCTTGATCTTCGCCATAGCTCACTTCCAAGCAAGCTTCGATCCTTCTCACCTTTCACTTATAACCTGTATCTAATAAAGAATTGCAACGAAATAAAAGTATCTTTATCTATATCTCAAATTTGAAACATAAAAACATGACAATTTGTTAAAGGATATAAGAGGTTTAGCATCTTTAGCATCTTGAACTATCCATTCAGCATCATCATCACCAAAGATAATTGGGAAGTTAGATTTATAAAGGGAAAGATAAGCATCATATCTATGGGCCATCTATTGATAATAACATAAGCTAGGAACTGATGGACCTAAGACAGATCGACGATGGTAAGTATCAAAGTAAAATGAATCAAAAGGAGGTTGTTTTGAAAGGTGGGCTAAGAGGTCCACCCTCAGTTCATTGATTCAAGATCACAGAGTCAATTATTTTATGCCAAGAGGTTTCAGGGCAATCAGCCACTTTATAAGAATAGGCATGGAACATTTGATCAATTTGCAACTCCAAATATTTGACATATAATGTAGCTTGTAATACCACATCCCCGATATACCAAGCTAAATCTTCATTATCTGGAATTAATAAATCACCTCTCAAGTACATATAAGACATCAACATAGTGTCTGTAGTCTCACAAAGTCTTCAAAAACCATTCTAGCCACTTTGGTCAATAAATCAACAGACCAAGCTCCACTCCAACCATCCTTTGGAAGATGCAAATCCATCGTTGAAAGCTTGATATAGAAGGCCAGCTTGTGTTGTTGGTAATGAGCAAAGAAAGAGTGGTTTGGAGGAACAAACTCTTGAAACTACTCAAATGAAGACCATAATAAATCCATTCTAGACTGAAGTCTTTCCACCTTAGCTTGGAATAAGAGACATAAGGTAGCATTCCTTTGAGGGATCGTGAAATCCATAGGGGATAAGAAAGCAACTGGCTGTACAGTAGGACTCTGCAAAGTAGAACTGGACTGAGCCAATTGTTCCTTAAGTTATTGAATCTGAATGTTGCTCTGTTCTAGGGTGGTATTAGCTGATTTAAGCTCTTCTATCTAGGCAGATATCAAAGCTTTAAGCTCTCGAGACTCTTGCAACAATCTATGCCTCTCCTCAGTCACAGTAACCACTTGGGATTTAGTGTTAGCCAAACGAGTTTGAAAACCAGTAATCTCCAATTTCTGAGCATCAATAATCTTAACTTGTTGCTCCATCTGGGTACAAAGATAAAAAAATCTTTCTTGAGTAGAAGCTAACTCATCGTTCACTTTATTCAGCTCTTGGTCTGTTGAACTTCTTTATAACTAGAAGAATAGAGATGTTGTATACAGGCAGTCATCGAGAGTTCAATAGAACTCTGTATATCTTTGCATAAGAAAGGAATTGCATCTCCTGCCACCAAGCATTGTACAGAGGGAATGGAAATCTCGAGAGTACCATCTCAATGTGCTCTAAAAGGATTCAACATTGTGAGAAAAGCTTGTAGTTGGCTGCTAGATTGAACATGAATGGAGACTGGAGAAGGATGTGGGGCTAATTCAGCCATTCATTTAAGGCGCTTCCTCTAAATTACCACAAGCGGCAGGAGGAAATCAAGATCCTCAATAACAACATCAGTGCTTTCAGTAGGAGGAAGAGAAACCTCTGGAGGATCAATTGGTAAGGTAGGAACTTCCTTTACAGGGGCAGCATATGCCAAGAAAATAGAAAGGTAGGAACCAAATGTGACATTAGTCACATTACCCCATGTAGCTTTGACAAAATGTTGATTCATCTTTGACAATAGATAGGAACTCCAATCAATAGTAATTCCTTTCAACACCATTCCAAAAGCTATGAATAATTCCTTCGAAAGGTAGTTAAAAGGTGTTTTGGCAGGCATAAACATGTCCTGAAGGAATTGGCATATCTGCCTCGAAATAGGATTAGAGATCATGGAGACACTAATGCCTAAAGTAGTAGTAAGCCTCTTAGGATCCATGGGTTTGCTTCTGCAACAACTTGGGGATCTCCTCGTTTAGAGAACAATTATTGAGCAATAGGAAAAGAGTCTTCTCGATAGGGTAAAAACAGAGCCTTGCCGAAGCTTTTATGCGTCAGATGGATAGTTGTTCCTTTCACAGGACCAAACCTCTTATTATAAGAGGCTAAAAACATATCACAGATATATCCTACGGGATAAGTGGCAAGGAAAGTGTCACAAACTTGGCTAAGCCCGCCTTATTGATAATATCTGAATCTAGCAACAATGAGTAGTTATGATATACCAAAGGAACATACTAGACTAGGGGAGGAGTACGAGGTGTCATCCAGATGGATTACACACACCACACTCACACACAAACAATCACAAAGAATGCCAGCAAAATAACCAAAATAACAGAAGATAAGATATCAGTTACAAAAACCCTCACAGACTGGATCAACTAATTGACCACCCCAAGCAATCCACATCCTAGAGAAATTTCGGCATGACCTCTACACTTATGTGACCGAAAGCTTCATGCGATGCATATATACAAGCACCCAATATCTCCGTATCAGGTAGAAAAGAAAAGAAATGCATACCATATCCTTGACTCAATCAAATAAGCAATGAAAACCACCAAACCAAAAATCCAAATCAACTCTTGACCAATACTCAACTAACTAAGACTACCATAAAGACTTTAATTTATTGCAACGCCATCCACCCCACGTAACACATTTATTAAAAAGGGAAAATGTGCAATGTGAGAGGAAAGGGGAATTTAATTATAGGTTCATTTTACAAATTAATTATCAAAGGGTGAATTTTTTACTAGGTGATAAATCTTAATAAGAAAATAATAGTTTATTTTATCTATTAAAAATTTATTAAGTTGACGATGCTTATTAACGTGCCTGGACTACGTTCTGACTTTGTGTCTGTAAATGCAAGATCATTTTTATAAATTAACGTATGTGTAGCACTTTTTGTTTAGTGCATGCACTTGTGACAGTGGGTTGATTTTATTACAAATTAATAAGTGTGTTTGGTGCATGAAGTGTGTGCTTCGTGAACGGCTTGATTTTTTTAATTAATTAAAATGTGTATTTAGCGCGAATACATGTGGAAAATGTGATCAACTAGTTCGTTTCTAATAAATATTTGTGATGTTTATACAAAAAATATTTTTTTAATAAAAAAGATGGAGTACTTGGAGGAGAGTGTGTATGCAAGTATAGTCTCAATGTGCTATCAATAAACTGAGATGATGCAACCATAATAGAATCTAACAAGAAAATCCAATGAGTCGAAAAAGTTTGCCAATATAAGCGAAAAAACCAAACATCATAACAAATAATTTTTAATAAATTATGATATATTTTTATATCATGTTTTTATTCAATTATGTCCATGAAATGGGTTGAATTTGTTTGTACTATGTATGTTTCAGTTGGTTTGTCAAGTTAGGACTTTTTTAATGAAATTTTTTCTTTTTTCTTAATCGATTTTGATATGGATGTAGGGTTAATATTTTTTTCTTTTTTGTTCATTCAACAATGTTGGTTGAAAGCTAAGCACAAAGGTCCAATAGATTGTTCATAAATTTCAAAAAATACATCCTGTGGGTGTTCGAAAGCTACATATTTATTCCTTCACTATTTTTTCCTCGTTCTTTGACAACATCCAAGGTGCATGGGGTAGCTCAATCTTTCCTCTGGGTCCAATGCGTGGCCAGGCTCATCTCATGCGACCAATGTTACGTAAATCCTCCCTTACATTGACTGAATCACAAGCCCCTATCAAATGATCCCATAATGTAGATACAACATTTTTGAATATGTGCATGGGGTCCAACAGGTGATTGATCTTGAGTTCAGTCCAACATGTCCCTTTTTAATTGCCATGGATGGAGGAATATTATAGTTCACCAATACCACTAGCCATACACTGTATGATGTGCTTTTTTTTATATGGATTTAAAATTTCTCTTCAACAATTCAACTAGCTTAACTGTAGTATCTCCCCCCCCCCCCTTTTTTTAATTTTTTTTACTTTTTTTAATTCTCTCCCTCTCTCCCCCTGCTGACTGCATGGTGGGAAGAGAGAGAAAGAGAGAGGGGGAGTAAAGGAAGAGAAGGGGGGCATGCATCCCCCCAGCTGGAGGGTGGCGGCCGTTAACGGTCGTCTCCCCTCCTTGTGGAGCCCTCCCTCCTCCCCCTCTTTAAAAGGGGAGCCCTCCCCTCCCTTGTGGGACAGCAGCCCCCCCCCCCTCCTCATCATCATCACGAGAGAGAGAGAGAGAGAGAGAGAGAGAGAGAGAGAGAGAGAGAGAGAGAGAGAGAGAGAGAGAGAGAGAGAGAGAGAGAGAGAGAGAGAGAGAGAGAGAGGGAGGGAAGTTTTTGGAAGATTCTTCTTCCCCCTCCTTAAAGAGAGGTCACACACCCCTCTATTATTTCTGAAAATACACCCCTCCCATTCATTATCTTTTCTCCACTCAAGGAGAGGTGGCGAGAATCTTGCATAGGAGAGTACGAGAATTCTATCTCTTGTACATGCATCTTCGAGTATGGCCCCGAAGCGTACTTCCACAAGGATGGCCAGAAACCCTGCAAGTGTGGATGGAGGTTCGAATCAAGACGGTTCCACAACCGCGAATGGGTTATCAGGCATAAACACCACTGGAATCAAGACTTCACTCCAAACCCAAGTTGCTCTATTATTAAATCATAGATTATAATTATCATGGTGAAAATCATATTCACATGCATCACATTAATTGCGCGATTGATAATTTCCTAGGTATGAACTTAGTTGTGAAGTATGTAACAAACAAGATAATTCCTGTTGTAAGATGACATCATAATAGGTGAAATTGATTAGATAATTGCATTGTAAATTACCAAAAACGTCTTGCATGAATTCCTGCATAAAGTGCATTGCTCATTGTGCAAGTTCTTGCTTAAAATGCATTTCAGAGGACATTGAAAGAAACAAAGTGCATCTCCATATCGCAAGATGGATTCTAAGGTACATGTAATAAACTGCAGAAAAGATTAAAGTACAGCTAGACTCATACAATGATCACATAAAGTTAGATCATTCAAGAAGGTTATAGATTGTGTAAATAATTACATAGAGGATAAAGTTAAGATTGCATGCATAAAAAGTACCTTTGCATGTGTGGCATAAAATATCATATGGATTATATCAAAATTGTAAGCATTGAAATGAAGGCATGAGATTACGTTGCGTGCATTAAAGTTATTGGGAAAATTCAACGTTGTTTGTAATCTACCAAATGGAACTGAGATCCATGAGTCCCATGTCAAAGTCCTTGGTGACTTCAAGAGGGATAGGTAAAAACTTAGTGCATGTGAGCATTATTAAGAGGGCTTAAGAAGATTATACCTAAGACGGAGTAGGAACTATTTAAAAGAGAACCATCTTGACCAACCATGGTCAAGGGGATAGACAATCTTGATCAATTAAGATCAAAGATAAAGGTACATAGGTACTTCAAGGGATCTAGGAGACAACCAGCAAGTTGACCAACCGAGGACGACGGGGTTGTCCATGATCTATCTTACAAGGAGACCTAAGGCAAGGATAATTAGGGTTGGTAAGGTACAAACCCTAACCCAATAAAAAAGGAAAAATAAGCAACCTAGCTTGCCAAGCCCTTGGAATCTCGCCAAGTCGGAAACGACCCAGGACCGAATGCTGGGAGCATTAGGGAAGAAGGAATCACACCTTAGCAGCTGGTCATACCAACGACCATAGAAATGATTGTGATTGTACACTTAGGTACGTTGTTTGAATTTCTTTGCTCAAGGAACTGATTTCAAGGCAAAACACTTAATGCTTTAGGTTAAAATCCTGGAGGGAGAGACAGGTCCAGTTACCTCCGACTGCCTGCCTGGCCCTATCCAAGGGGGTTGTTAGCCACGCCAGGTACATGGACCGAACCCTCCATGAGAGGTCTCTCCGTGGGTGCTGCTTGGAGTGGGAGGATGCTTGGGTGCCAGGGGAGGCTCTGGCCAAATTCCTTGCCTCCGGATCCCACACAAGAGGCCGTCGTGACTCGAGATGGGATCTCGAGGCCCGTGTACTAGTCTACGGGCGAAACTTGGAGCGGCAATCCTGTTGTTTGCTGGGATAGCCTTCGGACATGATACTTGATGTATTCCAAGACTATGATAAATAAAGATTGGATATTTGAAAAAGAAACTTGCTTGACATTGTTTTTGTGTCAGTGCCTTAGTTATGTGAAGGAACCTACGTTTAAATTGATTAATTAAGGAAGCTGCTTTTGCATGCCAAACATAATGTGGTAGGTAATTAGATAACTAAGCAACCCGAGGAAAGTGCGGTGGACGTGACTTGGGTTCGTCCTACGGAAGGGTGGTCCTGGTTAGCTGGGAACTTTTCTCAAAATACGTGATAATGAGACAATGAAGACCTAGCATTAGTAGAGTTAGAATCCCGATTTATGCTATTTTAGGGGAGCGAAATGGGACTATGCCTTATGGGCAGAGAGATTAAGCTTCGCATCCCTCTCGTTTCCCATTCTCCATGAACCAAGTGCAGCATAAATCCGCTTTGACTCTGTTGTTCTTACGCAAAATGGTTCATCTGGAGTTTGACGCTAGCTACTTCCCAGAGACTTTGCTGATAGGGAAGAAACCCTAACTTGAGGTTGGTCCTAAGTGTGGGAACGGTTGGATACTTCCGCTCGGGGCAGACTCAGGAAGACCTAGATCGCAAACCCTGTGACATTCCTTGCGAGTGCCAGGTGGCACTTTCTAGACTCTCTTCTCGATGGGCTACTAAGACGTGTCCCACAAGTGGACGAGCAAACACGTTACAGTTGGTATCAAAGCAAACCAACGAGATCTAAGGATCACAAGGGAGCTTAATGGAGGAAAATAAAGGAAATAAGGGGATAAACAGGGGAAGATGAGTAGAATAGAGCAGTGTTTTCTGTTGAAAACATTTCTTTACTCACTTGTGGATGCTGGGTTGCACAGTCACGAAGCATGGAGCAAGTTCTTGGTGTTTCAGGTCATGTTCATGACTACAACGCATGCTTTGAATTATTGCCAGAGGCTTGGCATGATGGATATTCTGGACCGCATCTATAATCCTTCGCCCCTGTATGCAGAACGAAGATGGACAGGGGACTTAGGAATATACTACATAGTAGCCCACCGACTCGCATACCTTCAGACCAACTTGAAGAGAATCAAGTGGATGGAGGATTTAAAGATCATGAAGTTATTCATCTTTGTCGAAGCTCGCATAAACGAAACTTTGCACGTTAGCGGTAAGCAAGTCAAGCGGGACAAGTATATCTATGAAGAAGTGACCTGGGTGATCTCTGCTGATGACAGAATCAAAGTGTTAGGGCATTATGAGAAGAACGGGTATCAAAGGAAGGGATACCCCAAGCTTCCTATGATTTACTGTTTCCTGAGAATCCATGATCCCACTCCATATTATTATTCCATCCCTGTAGCTGATTGTAACACAATCCTGTTTTTCCCAAAATGATGTATCAATTAGCATGTCCTACTTATCGAGAATAAATGTACTCAAAGGGTTATGCCTTCATGAATAAATAAGACTTTTTACAACTTTCTATCTTGATCATAAATGTTAACTAAGGTGTTAAGTGATTAAATCACTTAGCTAAAAGGCTATGCTAGTCATATTAACATAATATGGGAACGTATGATAAGATGTTAACATAAAGAATCTTATGGTTCAGACACAACCCCAAGCGCAGGTTCCCAATCCGACTCCTGCACAAAGTTCAGCTGTGGCTCAAGAGAAGAAGTTCCTTCTCAAACAAATTAAGCCACTCGAGTTTGATGGCAAGGGAAGGACTGTTCAAGCTGACACCGAGATCTGGATTGAGTCCATGGAGGACTATTTTGAGGCCGTAGGAACTGTACTTGCTAACCAAGCCATGCTCACCAAACTTAATCTTATAGGCGAAGCAAGACTTTGGTGGAAACAGCGGTGCAGAGACCAAGCGATCTCGAAGGGGACAGTCACTTGGGATAATCTTAAGGAAGCTGTGCGAGGGAGATATCCGCCATCTGCCTACCGCACACAAAAGATGAACGAATTCTATGACTTAAACCAACTAGGGTTATCCCTGAAAGCATATTATTCAAAGTTTATTTCACTCCTAAAGTATACACCTCCAATGGATATGACACAACATGTGTCAAATTCTATGTTGGGTTGAATCCACCCATAAACACTCGATTGGAATCAATGCGCCCAACCGACCTACAAGACGCACTCATTCGAGCAGCCCCAATAATACAGGATGTGCATACCAAACCAAGGAACAACAGCATTTGGCCTTACAAAGATCAGAATAAGGGCATATCTAAGGCTCAGACTAAGAGAGCACAGGGTCAGAATCAGGACCAAAGAAAGAAAGCTAGGGCCAATGCTGTCAACAACTTTGTTCCAACACAAAGCAATGATCACAACCCATGTTGCTTCCATTGCAACAAGCCCGGACACTTTAAGAGGGAGTGTCCCAAGCTTGGCAGAGGACATCGCCAGGGGCAATTCCAAGGTCAAAATAGAGCCGCTCATGGCCAAGGAACCACCGTTATGGCCAAAGGGAGAACCTATAGTGTTTCCAACAAGGAGCTGGACAATGAAGAAGATCCATCCATGGATGCTGACATTGAGAGTGCAACGGTTCACGCCACTCTTCACAAGAAGGATCCAAATCGCCAATTCTCGGTGATTCAAACTCCATCAAAATATCAAGGTAAAAGATTCAAAACCTTGATTGACTGTGGCAGTACACACTCCTTCATTTCACCAATCTATGCAAAAAGATTAGGGATAGCCACAATAGATGCACCTACTTTACTTGTGGAATTAACAAATGGTTGTGAGGTCACTTGAACTAGGCAAACTACTAAGGTGAAATTCCTACTAGGTGGGAAGCCAACTTCTGTGAGATTCAGGGTAATGAACCTAGGTGTCCATGTTTGTTTACTTGGAATGGATTGGCTAATACCCAATGATGCCCACATCCATTGTGGGAAGGGCCAAGTCTCCTTCCGAAATTCCAAAGGGAAACTAGTTATGACTCAAGGTGAGGCTAGTAAGCCAAAAATATAGTTGGCAAAGGCAACACGGATAATAAAAGGTGTTCAAAAGGGTCTACCTGTCTATCTGATTATACTAAATAAGCTAGATCAGAATCAGGAATTCGGAGATGAACCTTCATGGTTAAAGGAATATGCAAATGTATTCCCTAAAGATCTGACAGAACTTCCTCTCCAAAGGAAAGCCGACCACGAAATCCAACTTGTACCAAGAGTTGCACCGATCGCAAAGAGGCCATATAAGATGTCCATCCCAGAAGCTATCGAACTAAAAGAGCAACTCAAGCAACTATTAGATCAAGGCTACATCCATCCTAGCAGTTCACCATGGGGAGTTCCAGTGTTGTTCCAAAAGAAGAAAGATAGAAAGCTTTGCCTATGCATTGACTACAGAGGGTTGAATCAAGCAACCATCAAAAATAAGTACCCCATTCCGAGAATAGATGAATTACTTAACCGTCTTCAAGGGGCGAAGATCTTCTCAAAGATAGATCTCAGATCTGGGTATTATCAGATAAGGATCAAAGAAGAAGATATTCCGAAGATTGCATTCAGTACAAGGTATGGACACTTTGAATTCCTAGTGATGTCATTTGGACTGACGAATGCTCCTGCTACCTTCAACAGGTTAATGCAGGATATCTTTAGGCCCTATCTTGATGACTTTGTACTTGTCTTTTTTTATAATACCCTAGTCTACTCAAAACAGAAAAAGGATCATGAACTCCAGCTTTGCATTGTTCTTGAAACAATGAGAGCACACAAGCTTTATGCCAAGAAGAAGAAGTGTGCATTTTCCAAGCGACAGATTGAATATCTAGGATTCATTGTATCAGCAGAAGGAATTTCAGTAGATCAGCTAAGGTCAAAGATGTTCTGGAATGGCCAACACCATCTTCTCTCAAAGAAATACGTAGTTTTCTTGGGTTCACAGGGTGGTACAGAATTCTCATCAGAGATTATGCTTTGATTGCATCCCCTCTAACTGATCTACTAAAGAAGCAAGTAGCGATTGTATGGTCACCTGCTGAACAAACCAACTTTGACAAACTAAACCAAAGCTTAGTATCCACACCCATTCTAAAACTTCCTGATCTTAGTAAGGAGTTTGAAGTGGTTACTGATGTTAGCACACTTGCTTTAGGATGTGTACTTATGTAAGAAGGTCATCATGTAGCATATTCTTCAAGAAAATTGAAGAGCCATGAAAGGAATTACGCTACCCACGACCTGGAGCTGTTGGTTGTGATCCATGCTCTCAAACTCTGGAGACATTACTTGCTAGGTAACAAATTTTCATTAGTAACGGACCACAAGAGTCTTAAATGGATTTTCACCCAAAATGAGCTTAATATGAGGCAATGTTGTTGGATCGAAGTGCTGGAAGAATATGATTTTGAAATCAAATATAGGCCTGGAAAAGAGAATGTAGTTGCCGATGCACTCAGTCGCAAGGCATTTCAAAATTCTCTCATTTTGCAAGATCCATCAACAGCAAGGTCTCTAGCCACAAAGGTATCAATGCCAAACAATCCGATTCTTGAGCTAGCAAAAGAAGGGGCATATCATGACCCAGTCTATCAGAAAATGCTAAGGGAGATCCCCATCAAGGATCAAGACCCGAAGCTAAAGAGGAAGTATCAAGAATTCTCTATCAGTAGTGGGCTTGTCTACTTTAGGACAAGGTTATGTATCCCTGCAAGCCAAACTCTCAAGCAGAAGATACTTTGGGAAGCCCATGACTCCCCTTTCTCAGGATATCCTGGTTATGCCAAGACCCTTAATGCGGTCAGAAAGAGCTATTATTGGGAAAGGCTCAAGGGAGACGTACTCAAATATGTCACGGAATGTTTGTCTTGTCAACGCATTAAGGCAGAATGTGTTAAAATGCCTGGGAAATCGCAACCACTTGACATTCCACAAATGAAATGGGAGTTCATTAGTATGGACTTTATTGTTGGCTTACCCCAAGTTCAGGGAGGATATAACTCTATCTTGGTTGTAGTAGATATGCTCACCAAGGTCGCACATCTCATCCCTGTCAAGACGAACTATAAAGCTTTAGATATCGCAAGATTATTCATCAAGGAAATATTCAGACTTCATGGGTTACCCAGAAGAATCATTAGTGATCGTGACTCTCTTTTCACATCACACTTCTGGAGGGCTATCTTTGAGGCTATTGGAACTCAACTATATTTCAGTACAGCTTACCATCCCCAAACTGATGGTCAAACAAAACGAGTCAATCAAGCCATTGAAGATATGCTTAGGGCATACTGTTATCGCTAACCCAAAAATTGGATTCAATACTTACCACTGGTTGAGTTTGCTTACAATGCTTCTTACCAACAGAGTATTCAAATGACCCCTTTCTAAGCATTGTATGGGCATGATTGTTGTACCCCTTTAAACTTCTCAGATCCAACTTTGAGGGTAGAAGCTTCAAGACAGATGCTGGAAGACATGGATGATCAAATCAAATCAATAAGATAAGACATTCAAGCTGCCAAGGATAGACAGCAGGCTTACGCTGACTTGAAACGGCAAGACAGATCCTTCGTCGAAGGTGATATGGTCTTCATCCGTGTACGCCCTAAAAAGAGTTCACTATTCTTGGGAGAGTACAAGAAGCTAAGTTCGAGGTATTGTGGACCTTATAAGATCACAAAGTGCCTAGGCCAAGGTTGGGAAATATCCTGATCCAAGGCACCAATTGGAAGTGGTTGACGAGGTCAAGGAGTGGGTGAGAGAGGCCCAAGAGCACCTAAAGGATGCCAAGCCCATCCTAGAAGTTGAGATCAACAAGTTCTCTAGTGTGAGCATGCATGTCTCGCCTACTCGCATAGAATCTAGAGAAGAATCTACACCCCATGTAGCACCATAAAGACAAAGCCGAGGTGCCACCACAGGCGAACATGCTACCCAAGAGTAGTGGAAAAAGAGTGTACAGCATAATGAAAGGCAAGCAGCTAGTAGCCTACTTACAACGTTGATATTGGCCCTTGTGACTTTGATAATGGAGGATCTGCTTAGGCAAAGTTCCTCATTATGGCGAGAGTTAAAGCAATGGATAGAGGGATCTAACAAGCCAGGAGTAGCTAATCTACATGACCATGATGCAGCCACACAGATATTAAGCCTAACAATGAATTCAGTGCTTAAGTTCTTCCATGTAAATGCTTTTAGGGAGAGCATAGAGATGCATGCAATCCTTCTAGTGGTACCATTAGGAGACATCACAAAAAAGGGGATCGTAGACACAGGAGCAGGAGTCGGTGTGCTTAGCCATGCAATCCTACAAGCATGGGGTAACTTGCCAGTAGAGACCGCAAGGTTTAATGTCACATTGGCTAATGGTACAAAAGTTAGGCCATTTAAAGTGCTAAAGGACTGACCCTTGAAATTAGCGGGTGTCCAATTGTCAGCGAACTTCATATTTATGAAGGGAGTAGACTATGGCATTCTATTAAGCCAACCCTCGATGCAAAACACATGAGTGATCGAAGAAATTTTTACCCAATGGTAAGTGGAATAAGAATTGTTAAGTAGTGAGTCAGTGCTAAGGTTATCCCTTACCTATCCCCATTTAAATTTCAGCCCATTTCATTTGAGTTCTTGCATATCATAAAAGGGCAATCAAATTCTATCATTCCATGCATTTCATGCTAATTTTTAGAGCCTAGCATTGAACTGCCATGTATATACCCACGAGGAAAAGTGGATGTCAGGAGAGTTGGTAGGACAAAAGAGAGGTGACCCTCCCCTATTGACAAGGACCCTGAATGTAACGTCCCCACTCCTCAAATCACGGGACACGTCTTAGTAGTCCATCGAGAGATATTTCTAGAAGACATCGCTCGGCACTCCCAAGGAATGACACGGGGTTTGCCAACTAGAGTCTCTCGAGCCTGCCACACAACGGAACTTATCCAGCCATTCCCAATAGGATTAACTTGAAGTCTGGGTTCCCAGCCAACATTTTCTAAGGTCATAGACTGACTTTTTCCTAACATTTCTCATTAACATTTCCTTTGAGGAAAGCTCTCGGCTAACCGAGACCACCCTTTCGTGGTGGATATTTTTTTCTCTCCCTCTCCCCCTGTCGTGAGCATGGCGGGGAGAGAGAGAGAGAGAGAGGGATTGAGCTAGAGATGGGGGGGCATACAACCCCCAGATTATTGCAGCACAGTGACCCCCCCTCCGATTTCTAACAGTGTGCCCCCCCTTCAACGTGAGCACGTGGCCACCATAATGACGCATGGGCGACACGGTGACCCCCCATGGTTTTTTTTTAAAAAACTATATAAAGGGCTCTTATGTAGGGGGAAAAAAGGGCATGGCCAGGCCGTCGTGCTGAGAAGAAGGAGAAGAGAGTGAGAGAGAAAAGAAGGAGAAGGAGAGAAGAAGAAGGAGTGGGAGAGAGAAAAGAAGGAGAAGGAGAGAAGTAGAAGGAGTGGGAGAGAGAAAAGAAGGAGAAGGAGAGAAGAAGAAGAAGTGGAAGAGAGAAAAGGAGAGGGAGAAAAGGAGAGAGAAGAGAGAAGGAGAGAGAGAAGGGAGAAGAAGAAGAAGGGGGAGAGAAGGAGAGAAGAGAAGAGGAAGAGAAGGAGAGAGAGGAGAGAGAGAAGGGAGAAGGAGAAGAAGAAGAGGAGAAGGAGAAGAGGAGAAGGAGATAAGAGAAGAGGAAGGGGAGAGGAAGAGAAGAAGGGAAGGAGAGAGAGAAGGGAGAAGGAAAAGAAGAAGAGAAGAAGGAGAAGAGGAGAAAAAGAGGTAGAAGAGGAAGAGGAGAGGAAGACAAGAAGAGGAGAGAGAGAAGAGAGAAGGAGAGAGAGAAGGAAGAAGGAGAAGAAGAAGAGAAGGAGAAGAGGAGAAGGAGAGAAGAGAAGAGGAAGGGAAGAGGGAGAGAAGAAGGAAAGAGAGAGAGTAGGAGAAAGAAGGAAGAAAAGAAAAAGGAGAGGAAGAGAGAGAGAAGGAGAAGAGAAGAAGAAGAAGAGAAGAGAGAGAGGGAGAGATAGAGAGAGAGAGAGAGGGAGGGAGAGAGTTGGAGAGTGAAGATGGTTCAAGGAGCCACACCCAAGCCACCCCCTCATCGGCAAAGGATCCCCTGCTCGCGACCTATCTCTCCGAAATTGGTCATCTGGAAGGCCGCTAAGGCCCGCACTATCCAAACCCCCAGTAGAAATGGCTCCCAAGAAGAACATCACAGGAAGCGTAGGTGCCAAAGCTATCGTTGGTACCCGTAATTCAGGAGAGGCAAGCGAAGCGACCAATGCAATAAACGCCCCTACGAACATGAATCAAACCCATGTTCTTTAAAGAGTTATAGTTAAATATGTATTATTTCTCGTGGAAGAGATAAAATGGCTAGCTACACGCATGGAACAAGGACGAGTCGTAGGATTTTTGTTTACTCTAAGCACTCGGTTGCATGCGTAAATTGGTAGAGTATGGAGTTCGCATAAGTTTATATGTGTGAAATGATAAGTTCCATTGCGGGGCAGGCTCGAGAGACTCTAGTTGGCAAACCCCCTGTCATTCCTTGGCAGTGCCAGGCAAAGTCTTCTAGAAATATCTCTCGATGGACTACTAAGACGTGTCCCGTGATTTGAGGAGCGGGCACGTTACACTGAAGGGGAGCACAAACTGGCTTGAGAGGGAAATTTGCACACCCCTTAAGTCTCGGATCCCACTCATTTAAGCTCAGGTGCAGGTACCACTCAAGGAAACAAGAATTTAGCCTTCAGCATGGTATATTTGGCACGAGATTACATAATGCAAAAGCAAATGTATGGCAACATAATGCAATGCAAGTGGCAATTGTGGACAGAGTTATATTGAGCATTATGAATGCTATCATTGACATTTGTTAATTGGGGATTATTTTCAGTATTGGTAGATGTTGCAGGAATTTCCAGACAGCTACAGTAAACTGTTTACAGAATTTTCTATATTCAATTACTTTCAACTCTTGATAGCTCGTTAGAAAGGGGACTTCTCAAGCTTCAAATAGAGTCAAAGAGTTTGTTATTCAAAGCACTAGAACTCAAGCTATTTGAGTTTTTCTTCTGCTGTATATATAGGACAAGAAGTTAATCATGGCAAGAAATAAGAAAAGGGATCCTATTTTGGAGACCATCAATGAAGAACTGAGAGAATACCAACATGAACATGAACATGAAACCCCTCAAGAAGCTATAGACCACATGCATTATAAGAATGAAGAGGTTGATATAAGCTCCACTCATTCTCTTGTCAATCAACCAACGAATAGAGTTAAGATGTCCCATGCTTCCATGAATTCTAATAGTCTACAACAACTCTCAAATGATATTAAAGACATGAAATCAGGCCTTGATGGTATGAGGATGGGTATTGACAAAGTTAGTGGCTATCTTTAGTGAAAAGATGTTTCCTACAACTGGTTTTAATGTTTCAAATCTTTCTTTGGCTGAAGAGCAATCCAAACCCTCTACTCCAAAGATGGTAGGACAATTTGAGATTGGGGAATCGTCAAAGGTTAAAGATTTTATTCATCCCACTTCATTTCAGCCTCTGCCCCATCAATCCAAGGCCTATTCTCAGCCACATGGGCAAGATTCACATGATAGGGTTCAAGCAAGCTCTAGGCATTAAGAGGACATCCACGGTTGCAATCCATTTTATAAACAATTCTATCCTCAACCAAATATTGGTGGGCATGAACAAGGGGATGTGAATTCGGCCCCAAACTCATATGGACAACAACAACACAATTCTCATACTCAAGTTCAGCCTAATAGACCAAGTCCCTTATCCGATCATGGTTGACCTCAACAAAACAGTGGGGGCAGCAACCACCATTTGATATTCCTATGCATGGACAACATCAAGGGTACCATGGACAACCTTCCAATATGGAAAATACTCATTTTCAGCCTCAAGGACATTATTTCCAGCCACAAGGTTATGGTATGCAGTATGGAGAGTAAACCCCATATGCACAAGAATTTTGGAATAATGAATTCCCTAGGCAAGGTTCAATTGGTAACTCTTTTGGACAGCAACACCATAATGGATAGGAGCACTACAATGGGCAGCCACCTCAATATGAGAGAGAGTATAAAGAGAATTGTCATTTCAAATTTCAAAGGAGAGAATCCTTCACCCACGGAGTTGGAGGATTGGTTTGACAAATTGGAGATGTACTTTTCCCTTTATCCAAGGTTCAAAAATGCTAAAGTGAAGTTTGCAGCCCTTCATTTAGAAGGCTATAATACATACTTGGTGGAGATATATGACAAGAATCGGGCATGACTTTGTATCTTGGGAAGCATTAAAGAATGCTATGATTGAAGTTTTTGTCTCTCCCATTGAAAAAGAGCACTTGGAAAAGAAATGGTATGCCCTTGAGCAATGTGGTCTCTCGGTTAGAGAGTATTCAAATCAGTTTTTAAACCTCTCAATGTATGTTCATGGAGTCTCCAATAGTGCCAAATTGAACAAGTATATATTTGGTTTGGAGTCTACCTTATCATCCGAAGTTGGATCCATGAAGCCTACATCTTTGCAAGCTGCCATTCAATTGGCTGAGCCTTATAGACAGAAATACAAGAGTTTCTAGCAAAAAACAGGGCATTTATTTCTGCCTACACAGTCCCCAAAGACATCAGGACATTATGGGCACGTAAGGACTGATTTTTAGCATGGTGGGAAGCCAATAAATGTTCACAGCAATACCTACAACAAGATACCAACTTTCCCCACTGTTTATGGACCAAACCAGAGCAGCAATTTCAAATCTAATGATGAAAATAAGTTTGATGGAAAAAGGAGTGATATTAGTGCCAAAATTTTAGCCCCTATCCAAGGCAAGCATGTGTCTAATGACAAGCTCAAAGAAATGTATGCCAAAGGACTATGCTTCAAGTGTGGGGAGAAATGGTCATCTGACCATAAGTCCAAGTGCAAGGCTAAGAATTTGAAGGTTAGCATGATTTATGAAGATGATTTTGATGCTGAACCTATTGAGGGGAGTCTTGCACAACTTGAAGGCTCTACTACTCAAGAAGAGATGCATGAAAATGAAGAGTGTAATATTTCTGCACAAAATATTAATGATCTTGGATATTGCACACCTGCGCAAAAATTAGTTTAAAATAATCTCCCTGTGACAAAAATACCCTTGGCTAAGTACTTACTCCGCGTGCATCAATGAACTCTAGCCCTCATGGAGCACAAGAGCCAAGGCTTGAAACCCGTAGTTCCACACGGAAACACCCTTCACGGGAAAAGGCAAATGGATAATGGATAAAAATTTTGCAAATTTTTTTTACTATTAACCCCTCCCCTTCAGCCGTTGCATAGCAGGGGAGAGGGAGTGTGAGAGGAGTAGGAGAGCACGAGGGGAGGAGGAAGCATGCAACCAGCCATGTGTATGGCTTAACCCCCCCCCCCCCCCCCCGAAGCTTGAGAGGAGGGAGGAAGAGGAGGACGACGTGCTACCAGGACGTCGCCATCTGCCATTCACGCCACCTGCTGCCACTGCGCCACGCCGCCTCGCCTCCACCTACCATCACCATCATCACCATAATCATCATTATTATCATCTTCATCTCCATCATCATCGCCTTCACCCTCCCAATCATTTCCACTCCCCACTTCATCCTCTAGTACTTCAGAAGATTAGAAGCTTCTAAATAGAAGCTTCTAAATAAGGCTTCCATAAGCCTTGTTTACACGGCCTTCCCCGATTTTTTTTAAACCACGTCTTGTAAAGGCAATTTCTGTGCGAGGGGGGAGTAGGCAATTTTTGGGGCTAATTTGCCAAAGCCTAGAGGGAGTTCGAAAATCGGATAAAGGCAAGGACAAGTTTGCGGAGTCAAGGATCTACGTCATTGATGGCTCCTAAGCAAAAGACACGAGGTGCACACGTGTGAGCTTCCAACCCGAGTTTACGCATGGACAACGCTCCGAGTCCTAATGCCCAGGTTCCATTATTGGTCTCGTATGAAAAGAATGCATTTAAGCATGTCTTTAAGTCACACAGTCAAGTTAAAATACATTGGGGAATTTATTTCCTTGGTCGATTTACAAGAATTAGCTACATGTCGTGCATTTGAAATTGTCTGCACTTCCATGGTCAAGTTGCAATCGTCTTGAACGTATAACTTAGAAGATGATATCGAGCTAAGAAGGATAGAGCTTATGCCGCATGATGCACTTACGAAGTAGATTCATGGTCGTGGTTCATATAGAGGATTATCCTAGACGACGCCCATTGAATGTTGTCCAAAATAGTTGCAATGCATGAAAGGGATTTATGTACCTTGCTAAATTGCATGCAATGATAGTTCATTTTAGATCAGGTTAAGTGCTAATGGAAGGATTAATTTAATGTTGAACTCATGGTATTCGCTCATGCATGGAGTCCTTCTATCAAAGTTTGAATGCATCTTCATTGAAAACATTAAAGCTTTGATTCTGTTGCATCGTTATAGCTTAGGGCAAGGGAAATAAATTATTATTGTAAACCTTATAGTTGCATTGAAGGAAAAGGTTTATAGTCTTGAATCGCATATTTGCATGGAATGTTATATCTTGCAATTATTTACTTCTCTTAGGAAAAGTATTTGCACCTCTAAGGAAAGATCGCCTCTTGCCGCAATTAGATCAATTAGGTAAATCGCTTGGAATAGTGTAACTCAAATGATGATCACCTCAATGCGCTAGGTAGAGTTAAGTCGCGATGAAATTCTGCCTAGTGTCACACTCGGGAAACTGACTTAATATTTCCGACCTCAAAGGTCCTATCCACATTCACGGAATGTTAGGGTTAGTTAAACACCCATGCAAGAACAATCTAGGGTTTTTACCCTAAGGATCAATTGACCAAATACTAGACTTCCGTTTTAATTTAGAAACCCTAGGCCAAAATGACTATCGGTCTAGCAGGGTTAAGGTTTGGATTGGGTCAAGGGGACATTCCAAACCCTACATCTTGACGAAAGTATTCTTGACCCAGGAATACTGTGTGATGGGGAAAATAATCCCACAAGTTAGGTGTGACACTTGTCCAGTGCAACAAGTTGCAACGTCGCATGATTTTGTGTTAAATCACAAAATAGTATTGCCACTCCTTAGAACAAGGCTGGCAAGTTCTAAGTACAAGTCTAATTGCAAGAGGATGAGTAGACATCCTGCTACATCACCTTTCTATAAGGCTGATTTGCCAAGTTAGGGAAATTTCCCTAGCAAGCAATTGACCAATCAAGTGAGGACAATGGGGTTGTCCAGGATTTATTGACCTTAAATATAAGGAACCTAAGGTGTTTGTCAATTTGGGTTAACAGGGTATAAACCCTAACCCAAGGAAAGAGGGTAAACTAGCAACACAGCTTACGAAACCCTTGGGGATCTTGCCAAGTCGCAATTGATCCCGGATCAAATGCTGGATGTATTCAGAGAGAAGGAATTATACCTTAGCAGTTGACCGTATAAATAACCACTGAATGCTTGTGTTTGTACACTTAGGAGCACTTTTTGTACTTCTTTGCTCAAGGAATTAATGCTGGAAAATAACTAATGCTTCAGGTTGAAAGCCTGGAGGGAGAGGCAGCATCAATTACCCCCGACTATCTGCCTGACCCTATCCAAGGGGGTTGTTAGTCGTGCCGGGTATGTGGATTGAACCCGTCACGAGAGGTCTCTCCGTGGGTGCTACTTGGAGCAGGAGGGCGCTTGGGTGCCAGGGGGGCTCTGGCCGTAAATCCCTTGTCTCCGGACCCTGCACAAGAGGCCAACGTGACTCGAGATTGGATCTCGAGGCCCGCATACTAGTCTACGAGCAGAAACTTGGAATAGCGATTCCTGAGGATTGCTGGAATTGCCTTCGGGCGGATTATGGAATAGCCTTCGAGCTGGATTATACGATGTATTCCAAAGACTAATAAATAAAGATCAAATATTGAAAAGGAACTTGTTTGACATTGTTTTTCTATGTCTATACCTAAGTTACGTGAAGGAACCAGTGATTAATTGGTTAATTAAGGAAGCTATTTTTGCTTATCAAACTAAAATGTGGTAGGTAATTAGATAACTAAAGCAACCTGAGGAAAGTGCGGTGGATGTGACCATGGGTCCATCCTACGGAAGGGTGGTCCCGGTTGGCCGGGAACTTTTCTCAAAAGGAATTGATAGCAAGGTAACGATGACCTAGAATCTATAGAGCTTAAGTCCTGATTTATGCTATTTTAGGGGAACAGAATGGGACTATGCCTTATGGGCAAAGAGGTTGAGCTTCGCATCCCTCTCATTTCCCATTCTCCTTGAACCAAGTGCAGTATAAATCCGCTTCAACCCTGACGCTTCTATGTAAAGTAGTTCGTCTCGACTTGACGCTAGTTACCTCTGAGGAACTTGACCATTAGGGAAACCCTGATTCAGGTCGATCCTAAGTGGGAACGGTCAGAATGCTTCTGCTTCGTGGCAGACTTGAGAAGACCCAGATCACAAACCCCGTGACATTCCGTGGGAGTGCCGGGCAGTGCTTTCTAGACTCTTTTCTCGATGGGCTGCTAAGATGTGTCCCACAAGTGGATAGGTGGACACGTTACAAAGAGAGGATCCATGATGAGTTTTATAACCCAATGGATGGCTTTCCTTTTGATATGGGCGGACATTACATGGATGATTCTTGGACTGATTTACATCCTTCGCTATGTTCCATATAAAATAATGCATGGAGTGGTTCAAGAGGGGACAATACCCTACGCCTCAAAGGCCAAATCAAGGGAAGGACCACTCACATACTCATTGATACAGGCAGCACACATAGCTTCATCAATTCCAAATCACTCAATGGGCTGAAATTGAGTACAAATGATATACGTTCTTCCCTCAAATTCCATGTGGCAAATGGAGACTTTGAAAATAGCAATCAATGCTCCCAAATGTTCCTATTTTTCTATCTCCATTGTGTACTACATCAATGAGTTTTATCGCATTAGAAATTGGTCCCATTAACATTATACTTGGCTGCAATTGGTTGAAATCTTTGGGCAAATTTACTATAGATCTTAACAAGCTAGAAATGGAATTTCACTTGTGTGGATAGCAAATAACTCTACATGGTGTTGAGAAGAAGTAAATGGAAGTGATTAGCCCCAAGAAGATAAAAAAAGAGATAAATGCAAAGGCATGCATGTTCACTATTCTTCTTTCAAAGATTGATGAGGATTGGTCCTCTCCTCCTACCAATGACATAGATCCATGTCTTTGCAAGTTGCTGAAGGATTATGATGATATTTTTTAGCTGCCTACTTCCCTTTCTCCCAAAAGAGAAGTGGATCATTCTATAGACTTGCTGCCCAACACTAAGCCTATTAACAAACCACCATATTGCCTCTCCAAAGTGGAAAGGGAAGAGGTAGAGCGCCAAGTGAAAGAGCTATTAGAAATGGGTCTCATCAAAGCAATCCAATCGCCTTTTGCCTCTCTGGTCCTTCCTATAAAGAAGAAAGATGGCTCTTTTTGCATGTGTATCGACTACCGTGATCTTAACAAGGTCACTATCAAGAATAGGTCTCCAATACCTAGAATAGATGACCTTCTAGATTAATTGAAGGATGCTAAGGTGTTTTTCAAGACTGACTTGAGATCGGGGTATCATCAAATATGCATGAAGGAAGGGGATGAGTTTAAAACAGCCTTTAGGACAAAAAGAGACTTCTATCAATTCATGGTTATGCCTTTTGGTTTATCCAATGCTCCAGCCACATTCCAATCTCTTATGAATAAGATACTTCAGCCTTTGCCATTTCGGAAAGTTTTGGTATTCTTTGATGACATTTTGATTTGTAGCAAGAACAAAAAGGACCATTTACAGCATGTAAAAGAGGTCTTCAATATATTGAGGAAGCACAAACTATTTGCCAAGGCAACTAAGTGTTCATTCATGACAAAGGAAGTTGAATATTTGGATCATATAGTGAGAGAAGATGGAATCAAAGTGGATCCTAAAAAGGTGCAATGCGTCAAAGAATGGCCTACTCCAACTAATGCCACATCTTTAATAGGCTTTCTTGGGTTATCATCTTTTTACTATAGGTTTATGAAGAATTATGCTCATGTTGCAGCTCCTCTTATCGATCGCTGAAAAAAGAGACTTCTTTTGGGATGAAATTGCCAACAAGAGCTTTAATGAGGTGAAGCAATTGCTTGTTTTAGCACCAATACTAGTTTGCCCTGATTTTTCCAAGACTTTTACCATCTACGCGGATGCTAGTGGTAGAGGTTTAGGGGATATTTTGGTTCAAGAGCATGGTATCATTACATTTGAGAGCAAAAAATTCGATGATAAAGAAGGGAGATGCATGTGTACGAGCAAGAGATGCTTACTATTCTACATGCGATCAAGAAATGGCATCATTATCTGTATGGAACACATTTTAAAGTCAAAAGCAATCATAGGGTGTTGAGGTATTTTCTCTCACAGCCCAACCTTTCTCCCAAGCAAAAGAGATGGTTGGCTACCTTACAATCATATGATTTTGAAATAGCATACATGGCTGGAAAGGATAACATTGTGGCTGATGCGTTATCTAGAATGTGGGCATGCAATTTATCTCTAGTGTCTACAATTTATAAGGATTGGATAAACAACGTCCAAGAAGAATATGTGCTAGATGAGCATGCTATCCATATTTTACAGAAATTATAGCAAGGACATGATGAAGAATTTTCAAATTTCAAAGTGCATAATGGACTCTTATAGTTTAAGGGTAAAGTGTACTTGGTTCCTAACAGTAAATTCAAGCTAAAAGTGCTCCGTGAGATGCACTCATCACCGATGGCTGGTCATTTGGGTCTTTTCAAGACCTTTGACAAGGTCCATAAAAGTTTTTATTGGAAGGGTTTATGGAAGGACGTCAAGGAGCATGTATCTAAGTGTTTAGAGTGCCAACAAAATAAGGATTCCACCTCATTATCAACCAGACTCCTTCAACCTTTACCTATTCCTACGGGAAAATGGACCGACATTTCCATGGACTTTATAATGGGATTACCTACTACTAGTCATGGATGGAATAGTATCTATGTGGTTGTTGATAGATTAACTAAATCAGTCCACTTTATTCCAACCAAAATACAATATTCAGCAAGGAAAGTGGCTGAGCAACTTATGGAATCTGTGTTCAAGTTGCATGGTATGCCAATGAGAATAGTATCGGATAGAGATACAAAATTCATGAGCAACTTTTGGAAAAGTCTATTCTCTTCTCTGGGTACTTTTCTCACTCCTAGTACAGCCCATCACTCCCAAACCGATGGGCAAACGGAGAGAGTCAATCACTTCATGGAAGTGTACCTTAGGCATTATTGTCATGACACACAAGCTTTATGGGATCGTTGGATCCACATTGCTGAATTTTTCTATAACAACAAGTATCACATAACCATAGGTATGTCCCCATTTGAAGCACTTTATGGGTACAAAGCTCAAATTCCATCAGTTTTGTTTCATGAAGATATTAACCCCCAAACAAAGGAAGAGTTGGAAAGGATGGAGATGCTCATGAGACAATGCAAGGACAATATAAGGAAAGCACAAGAAGTAATGAAAGCTTATGCCAATGAGAAGAGAAGTCATTTGGATTTCAAAGTTGGAAATTGGGTGTTTCTTAAAGTACCCAAGACACAGTATGCTTCATTGAAGGGTGCGAACACTAAGCTTGCTCGCAGATTTTATGGACCATATTTGATAGTGGGCAAAGTTAGAGAGCTTGCTTATAAGCTCCAACTACCTTCCTCCACTAGAATACATGATGTATTTCATGTTTCATAGCTTAAGAAGTATGTTGGACCTAATGTGCAGGTATTGGAAGAGTTGCCACCAATGGATAAAGCAGGACTTGTCATTTATGAACCTAAAAGCATTATTGGAAAGAGAGAAAAAGTGCTCAAAAATCGTACTCTTACTGAGTACCTCATTAAGTGGAAGATTCTACCTATAGAAGAATCTTCTTGGCAACCATCCACTTATGTGAATGATTTTCCTTGGTTATTATAGGATGATACATGACAAACTGTGCATGGACTGTGCAAGGACAACTTGTTGTGAGATATTACTATTGGTAATAAAACTGTCCTGACTTTATCAAAAATTGATTTTGACATTATGGGGTGATATTAGGGATTGTATAGTTCATTTCTATACCTCATATGTGCCATTTGGACCACTCTATCAAAAGTTATGACAGTTTTTGTTAATCAGCCTTGTTTGGACAACAGCCAGTATACTCACAGTTTGGTATACATAAAGGTCTCTCTTTCATGAAAAGTTCTTTCCTATCATATCGAAGCTACATGGGCATGATTACTATCATCCTTGGCATGGATTTGGTCCATTTATCCTTGGTTTTGAGGACAAAACCATCTTAGGACAGGATGGTTTGTCATGAAGGAAAAATACTTTGATATTTTTGTACTTTGGAATCATGCTAATTCCATAGCTAGTAATTTTCAGCCTTGTAAATTCAGTCCTTGCCTATGTAAATGTGTATTTAACTTTGGAAATGAGGGGTTAGGATAAAGAAGGCAAGAGTCTAGGACAATACATCTTTTGCCTCATTCACTAAGTTTTATTGTTTACTTTCTTGATGTTAGCTTCCTTCTTGCTAGATGAAGCATCAACCATGGCTATCATGTATTCTTGGAACTCTCATCATTAATACATGGCAAGATGACTTGGTGCAATATTTCTCTTGTTATTTTATGTATGTTTCAATTTATAGTTAGATTTCTTTTCTTGATAGAATGCTTCATTACACTATAGTTGATGGAGGTAGTGATATGGGCAATTTAGGCAACCAAATTATTAATTCCTTGCATAGTACCCTTTATAATGTAGCAATGATTTAGAGTCCCATTGTAGCATTGTGCTAACTTTTTATTGGCATTTATTGTGGTATTTCTAAGATCCTTGTTTTCTAGTAGGTGCTACTCTTTTCCTCATTGTTTGTAACTTGTCCACCTGACTACTTGTAGGACATGTCTTAGCAACCCATCAGGAAGAGAGTCCAGAAAGTGCCACCTGACACTCCCATGGAATGTCACGGGGTTTGTGATCTAGGTCTTCCCGAGTCTGCTATGTAGTGGAAGCATTCCGGCCGTTCCAACTTAGGATCGACCTGAATCAGGGTTTTCCTAATGGTCAAGTTCCTCGGAGGTAACTAGCGTTGAGCCCCGGACAAACTACTTTACGCAGAAATATCAGGGTCGAAGCGGATTTATATTGCACTTGGTTCAAGGAGAATGGGAAAAGAGAGGGATGCGAAGCTCGACCTCTCTGCCCATAAGGCATAGTCCCATTCCGTTCCCCTAAAACAGTATAAATCCGGACTCTAGCTTTCTAGATTCTAGGTCATCGTCACCTTGCTGTCAATTCCGTTGAGAAAAGTTCCCGGCCAACCGGGACCACCCTTCCGTAGGACAGACCCATGGTCGCATCCACCGCACTTTCCTCATGGTTGCTTTAATTGTCTAATTACCTACCACATTTAGTTTGACAAGCAAAAATAGCTTCCTTAATTAGCCAATTAATCACCGGTTCCTTTACGTAACTTAAGCACTGACATAGAAAAACAATGTCAAGCAAATTCCTTTTCAACAATTGATCTTATTTATTACTCTTTGGAATACAACATATAATCCAGCCCGAAGGCTATTCCATAATCCGCCTGAAGGCAATTCCATAATCCACTCGAAGGCAATTCTAGCAATCCCCAGGGATCACTATTCCAAGTTTTCACTTGTAGACTAGTATGCGGGCCTCGAGATCCAATCTCGAGTCACATCCACCTCTTGTGCAGGATCCGGAGGCAAGGGATTTATGGCCAGAGTCCCCCCTGGCACCCAAGCGTCCTCCTGCTCCAAGTAGCACCCACGGAGAGACCTCTCACAACGGGTTCGGTCCACCTACCCGGCGCGGTTGACCACCCCCTTGGATAGGGTCAGGCATACAGTCGGGGGTAACTGATGTTGCTTCTCCCTCCAGGCCTTCAACCTGAAGCATTAATTATTTTTCCAGCTTTAGTTCCTTAAGCAAAGAAGTACAAACAGTGCTCCTAACTGTACAAACACAATCAATCAAGTGGTCGTTGGTACGGCCAACTGCTAAGGTATAATTCCTTATCTCCGAATACATCCAGCATTTGATCCGGGATCAGTTGCGACTTGCCAAGATCCCAAGGGTTTTGTAAGCTAAGCTGCTCATTTTACCCCTTTATCCTTGGGTTAGGGTTTATACCCTGTTATCTCAAATTAACAAATACTTAGGTTTCCTTATATTAAGGTCAATAAATCCTGGACAACCCTGTTTTCCTCACTTGATTGGTCAATTGCTTGCTAGGCAATTCATAATTACCCTAACTTGGTAAATCAGCCTCAAACAAGGGTGATGAAGTAGGATGACTACTCATCCTCTAGCAAATTAAGCTTGTACTTATAACCTACCAACCTTGTTCTAAGAAGTGGCAATACTATTTTGTGATTTAGTCACAAAATCATGCAACGTTGCAACTTCTTGCATGAGACAAGTGTCGCGCCTAACTTGTGGGATTATTTCTCCCATCACATGGTATTCCTAGGTCAAGAATACTTTGGTCAAGATGTAGGGTTTGGGATGTCCTTTTGACCCAACCCAACCCTAACCCTACTAGGCCGACAACGTTTGGCCCTAGGGTTTCTAAATTCAAACGGAAGTCTAGTATTTGGTCAATTGATCCTTAGGGTAAGAACCCTAGATCGTTCTTGCATAGGCGTTCAGCTAACCCTAACATTCCGTGAATGTGGGTAGGACCTTTGAGGTCGGATTTATTAAGTCGGTGTTCTGAGTGTGATACTAGGTAGAATTTTATCACGGCTTAGCTCTACCTAGCACATTGAGGTGACCATCGTTTGAGTTACACCATTACAAGCGATTTACCTAATTGATCTAATTGTCTTACAACACTACTTTTTCTAAAAGATGTAAATAATTGCAAGATATAACATTCCATGCAAATATGCGATTCATAGACTTTTTCCTTTTATGCAACTATAAGATGTACAATGACCATTTCTTTTCCTTGCCTAAACTATAATGATTGACAATTTAGGGCTAACTTGTATAAACCCTACGTTAATTTACATCAAGAACTATGCCCATAAACCCTTCATTTAATGCATTGAATTCAAGCTTTAATATATTTTGATGAATATGCATTCAAATTAAGCGAATACCATGAGTCCAACATTAAATTAATCATTCCTTCAGCACTTAGCCTGACCTAAAATCCAAGCATCCTCGCATGCAACTGGCAAAGTTCATAGTTACCTTTCCATCGTTGCGATTCTTTGGACAACATTCAATGGGCATCTAAGATTATCCTCTATACAAATCACGTCCATGAATTTAAATCATAAGTGCAACATGTGACATAAGCTCTATCCTTCTTAGCACGATATCATCTTCTAAGTTATGCATTATACATTCAAGAAGATTACAACTACCCTTGTCGACAGGAGTGCAAGCAATTTCAATTAATCGGCATACACTAATGAAACAAATGAATAAATGCATTTAAATTTTCCTAAAAATCATCATGCTTAATGCTTTCCTTTCATACGAGAATACAATTGGAACCTGGGCAAGAGGACTCGTAGCGTTGTCCACGCATGAACTTGGGTTGGAGGCTCCCACGTGTGCGCCTTGCATCTTTAGCTTTGGAGCCATTTATGCAGTGTATTTTGTCGCAGCAACTCCGCCTTGGATTACTCGCATGTTTTGAAGTCTCTCAGTCCGCGATCTCCCTCTCCCGCACAGGACATGGCCTTGCGGCTGTGGGTTGAAAGCACCCCGGGAAGGCACAATAAGAACAAGGCTTATGGAAGCCTTTAGTGGAAGCTTCCAAAGAGAAGCTTCTAAGCTTCTGTGGCAAAGAAGTGATGTGGAGAGAGAATGTTGATGAGGGATATGATGAGGATGATGACAAAGGAGATGAAGAGGATAATGATTATGATGATGACGATGATGATGGTGGAGGTGGCATGGCAGTAGTGGCCTGTGACGTGGCAGCATAGCAAACGATGTCTTCCTCCTCTCTTGCTGTAGCACGACTCTCTCTCTTCTCCCCTCCCTCGTCATGCTTGAGAGGGGGGAGGTCTTATAGGTGGAAGGGGGAGGGATAGCCATACACATGGCTAATTGCATGCTTCCTCCTCCCCCATGCTCTCCTACTCCATACCACATGAGCAAGAAAAACCACCAAATATGTAAGCTATGGAGGATGGAGCAAGAAATCAAGAGAGCAAGAGAGAGACTCAAGATATGGGAAGTCCAATAGTCACAATGTGTGACTAGCTTCCCTTATTCTATTAGTCATTGAAAGAATAAAGAATGAAGTGATAGTAATGGGTGCCCCCAAATGTGCAGGGATTGTCTCTCCATGTAGTGAATACATAGGGAGTGTAGGCACATGCACCATTACCCCCCAACAACCTACAACTTAAAGGTGAATTTACCTCTAGTGAGAAGAAGACGAGAAAAAAATGACAAAGTACAAATGTATATAAAGTATAATAGGATAAGGAAAGATGCCATCTCATCCAATGCCCATTATCTTCCTAAGAAAGATAAAACACTCAACTGAGAGACTTTTAATGAGGTAGTTAGTTGAGATCTTGACAAGCTCAATCAACTTGTTCTCAAAAACCTCTCTAATAAAGTGGTTACACACCCCAATGTAATAAAGCTAAATTCCACAACAAGGTTTTAAACTGAAAATACTATAAATAGACATAAAATGCCAAGAATCCATAGCCAAGGTGGCTTGGTAAGAAATGGTATTATCAATGTTGGTTGAGAATCAAATGATGAGAGGTTGCATCAAGGTATGCACCCCAAGCTATGGTGGCCAAGAGTATTCACCCTCTTAGATGGTGGGAGGTTGAGACCTCAGACAAGTAATGTTTGTAAATGGCAAAAAGATCTTACACATATTACACCTCCACCTTTTATACTTACCCTAGACTAAGGCATTTATGCTTTATTACAAGCCATCCCGGCCTAAAAGAGCTTTGTCCTCAAAGCTGGAATTGGGACAATTGATGAAAAAAGAATACAACAATAGCTTGTAAGTGAAGAATCCATGCTGTAATGAAACTCCAAGTTGAAGAAGATCTCATATATCAATGAAGTATAGGTATGAAATTTGAATATACTTCTGGAAACTGTCCAAAACAGGCTGTTGCACAAGAATGGCCATAACTTAAAGAAGGAATGTTTAATCATCATGTATGAGCTATAGAAATGTAGAGGACAATCCCTAGTATCCAAGCATGCGATAAAAATCCAATTTTGGTGACCATAGAGCAATTATTTTTGTGACAGAAATTTAATACAACGAGCTGTCCTATTCAGATATTACTTTGTTTCTTGCAAAAGCAAAGGAAAAGAATCAAGGTATGATGATGGTTTTCAAGTAAACTCCTCCATAGGCAAACCTCGCCATTTAATAAGGTATTCAAGCAGCTAACAGTTCCTTAAAACCTTTTCTCTTTTTCTAATAACCTTTTCAGGATCATAAATGATAAGACCATCTTCATCCATGGGAGGTAACTCTTCTAAAACCTTTATGGATGAATCCACATATTTCTTAAGTTGGGAAGCATGGAAGATAGAATGAATCCTTGTTGAAGAAGGAAATTCAAGCTTGTATGCAAGCCCACTAACTCATTTGAGGATTTGATAAGGCCCATAGTAACAATGAGCCAACTTATTATGACCACCTTTGAGAAAAGCATACCTAGATTTAGGCACTTTGAGGAATACCCAATCTCCTTCTTCAAACTTTAAAGGTCTCCGCTTTTCATTAGCATAAGCCTTCATAATATCTTGTGCCTTTTGAATGTTTTCCTTGCATTGATGCAAAAGAGCTTCCATTTTCTCAACTTCAACCTTGGCTTGTGGATTTACATCTTCATGAAAAAGGATTGAAGGTATTTGCACTTTGTATCCATAAAGCGCTTCAAATGGTGACACATCAATGCTCATATGATGAGTGTTATTATAACAGAATTCAGCAAGATGTAACCAACGATCCCACAAAGCTTGAGTGTCATGGCAAAAATGACGAAGCTAGACTTTCAACCATTTATTGACATGCTCCATTTGGCCATCAGTTTGGGGATGATAAGCGATGCTAGGAGTCAAAATTGTTTCCATAGAAGTGAATAAACTCCTCCAAAAACTTCCCATGAACTTAGTATCACGATTGGATATTATTTTCAATGGCATACCATGAAGCTTAAAAACACATTCCATGAACTGTTCAGCCACTTGCTTTGCTGTAAATTGAGCCTTGATAGGGATAAAATGAGCTGATTTAGTCAACTGGTCCACCACCACATAAATGCTATTCCACCCATGCTTTGTTGTAGGTAAGCCCACAATAAAATCCATTGTAATATCAGTCCACTTGCCTTGAGGAATAGGAAGTGGCTGAAGTAAACTACCGGGTAGAAGAGAGGAATCTTTATTTTGTTGACACAGAAGACATTGCATAACATAATCCTTAACATCCCTCCAAATGCCCTTCCAATAGAAACACTTATGGATATTGTTAAATGTTTTGAATAACCCATGGTGTCCCGCTAAGGGTGAAGAGTGCATCTCATGCAAGATACGGTCTTTGAAAGAAGATTGTGGTGTCAAGAATACTCTACCACGATACCATAAAAGACCGTTGTGCCATTTGAAATTTGTATACTCTTCTCCTTTGCCTTGCTAAAATTCTTGCATCATCTTTGATCCTTGCTCATCAAACAAATACTCCTCTTGAATATCATGGATCCAATCCTTATGCACGATTGAAATGGTAGAAATGGAACATGTCCACATTCTTGATAAGGCATCTACCACCACATTGTCTTTTCCAGCTATATAAGATATTTCAAAGTCATATCCTTGAAGAGAAGTTTAACATCTTCATTGCTTGGGAGATAAATTTGGTTTTGAAAGAAAATATTTCAGTACATGATGATAGCTTTTGACATTGAAATGGCTGCCATAAATGTAATGATGCCACTTTTTGATAACATGCAATATTGCTAACATCTCTTGCTCATAAACATGTAATTGATGCTCCTTGTCATCAAGCTTTCGGCTCTCATAAGCTATGACTCCATGATCTTGACATAAAACAGCCCCAATTCCTCTTCCACTAGCATCCGCACATATGATAAACTCCTTACAAAAATCCAGAAATACAAGGATGGGTGCTGAAATTAGAAGAGATTTCAACTCATTGAAACTTTGATCGGTGATGGAGTCCCAAAAGAAAGCTTTCTTTTTTAGCCTATCCGGTTAATGGATCCACCACATGAGCATAATTCTTAATGAACCTTCTATAGAAGGATGTCAACCCAAGGAATCCTCTCAAAGAGGTTACATTCGTAGGAGTAGGCCATTCTTTGACACATTTTATCTTATTGGGATCCACTCTAATCCCTTGTTCTCCTACAACATGGCCTAAGTATTCAACTTCATCTTTCATGAAAATCACTTCGTCATCTTGGCAAAGAGTGTATGTCTTTGTAAAGTGTCAAAGACCTCTCTCATATGCTTCAAATGCTCATCCTTAGATTTACTATAGATTAGGATATCATCAAAGAAAACAAAAACTGTTTTGAATAAGAAGGGCTAAAATATTTTATTCATGAGGGCTTGAAAAGTAGCGGGTGCATTGGAAAGTCCAAATGGCATAACCAAGAAGTGGTATAACCCTCTTTCAGTCCTAAAGGCTGTTTTGAACTCATCTCCTTCCTTCATTCGAATTTGATGATAACCTAATTGAATATCTATTTTGGTAAAAACTTTTGCATCTTTAAGCTCATCGAAAAGATCATCAATTCGGGGAATAGGATACCTATTCTTGACCGTTGACTTGTTCAAATCCCGATAATCAATACACATGCGAAATGATCCATCCTTCTTTTTTACTAAGAGTACGGGAGAGGCAAACGGTGATTGACTTTGCTGAATTAAACTCATTTGTAGTGATTCCTTGATTTGATGCTTCACTTCTTCCCTTTCAAACTTGGACAAGTGATAGGGAGGTTTGTTGATGGGTTTTGTATTAGGCAACAAGTCAATAGGATGGTCAACCTCTCGCTTTGGAGGTAAAGATGACTATTTATGGTCAACCTCTCGTTTTAGAGATAAAGATGATGGTGGTTGAAATAAATCCTTGTATTCCTCCAATAGCTTTTTCAATCTTGGATCCCTTTCCTTTGAAGAAGAAGATGGCTAATTTGTTGATTGTCCTTCATCTACTTTCGCAAGCAAAAGAGTGAAGATGCATGACTTTGCATTGATTTCTTTTCGCAATTTCTTCATGGAGATGAGTTCTATTTGTTTGTGGTCTATGCCTTTCAATTCTATGTGATATCCTTGCCAATTAAATTCCATTTGCATTTGCTCCAAGTCCAAGATAAATTTGCCAAGTATTTTTAGCCAATTACAACCAATGACAATGTCAACAGACCCCATATCCAAAGTGATCAAGTCTACTTTTATTGTGCAAGAGGGCGATAACTCAATTGAAGTACATGGACACATTTCTTTACTAGACTCATATGCACCGTTGGCAACTTGTATCTACAAGGAAGAATCCATATCAATGGGTAGCAACTTCAGCCCATTCAAAGATTTGGTGTTGACGAAGCTATGAGTGTTGCTCGTATCCACTAGAATGTGTGCAACCTTGCCATTAATGAAACCTTTGAGTCTAAGTGTATTTTTCCCTTTGCAATCGGTCCATGCATCATGTGAGATGGTATACAAGAAAACATTAGAATCATGATTACCACCTAGATTAAAAGGAAATCCATCCATGGGATCATAGAATTCTTTATTGGTGGCATGCTCTTCTTCATGAATCTCTTCAACCATTGGGTATGCATCAACATGCAGTAAATTTCCCTCTTGAGCTTATTCTTCTTCAACTTCAACTTTCTGAGTGATCACCATGTTAATTTTTGAGTTCTTAGCTTTACACTTTAGCTTATGATCTTGTGACCACTTCTTCCCACACTTGAAGCATAATCATTTTGCATGCATGTCCAAAAGCTTGTCGTGAGGAAGGAAGTTGTTGTTAGAACTGTTTTGGGGCAGTTTAGGAGCATTTTCAGCTCTTGAAAAATACTTCTTGGCTCAGCCACATTTCTGAAAGGCTACCCCTGTTTTTATACAAAATTTCCACTTTGTTTAGAGGCATAAACAATGGAAAATGCTGGCACTTTGCTGTTATAACTGTTTGGACTATTATAACCTCTATTTTCTTGTTTAAAAGAGTCTCTTGATTGGCTAAAAACTTGCCCATACTTTGTAGGTTGATTGGAAACATTATTACCCATATCTCTTTGTTGAAAATTTATTGCATCTCTTTTGTACTTCAAAGAGTATCTTTCAGTCAATTGTATAGCCTCATGTAATGTTTTTGGTTGTTGATCTCCTACCTCCAATGATAGGGTAGGGTCAAGACCAAAAATGTATTTATTCAGCTTAGCAAAATCTGAAATACCTTCAACATACATGGAAAGATTCAAGTAAGCATTGGAATAGTCTCTAACAGACATTCCTCTTTGAGCGCACACAGACCATCTTCTTTGAAGCCTTTCTTTTTCCAAAGGAGACACAAAGACATCAATCATCACTTGCTTGAACTCCCAAGAGTTGCCCCTCACTCTAGATGGCTCTCCCCTTTCAAAAGTGTGCATTACTGGCTAAGAATTTTCTTTGCTTGGATAGGAAGGATTACCAACAAAGGGAATTGCATGGGAGTCTTCAATATTTTGAGGTTCTCTTTGTGGTTTGCTTCCGATTTCCTTTATGGTTGAGATGAGCTCTTGGAATAAGGATTTATTGCTTTATTGCAATTTAGAGATTCCTTGGTTTACATGTGCCATCCCTTGCAACAAACCTTGATTCATATGGATTAAACCTTCATTTAAAGCCTTCAAATCCTTAAAAAGGCCTTCATTGACATGTCTCAGCTCTTTTGACAGTAGGAGATAATCATTCCCTACATGCTCTTCATGTATGTCTTGTTGTCCTTAATGTGTGCTATAAGCAATCCCAATGCTTAATTCTTCATCTACTTGATCAGCATTATGGGCTTTAGTTGTGTAATTTTGATCCTCTTGGAAGTCTCTGACACCATCATTCAATGCCTGAGTAATAGGGTCTTTCTTCTTATTCCTGGCCATTAGGAAACAGTGCTATAGCAGTAGACAGTTTGTCACTTAACTAACCCCTTGTTTCTCTCTAAATATGGCACCAATTCCAATGCTTAATAGCTCTACGAAAAGCTTATTATATGGTAATATACCAAATTTAGTAATATCTCAGCTTGCAATAAGGTATATGGGTAGAATGAACTCAAACAGTGTATTCCAGACAGCCTGTTTAGGTGCAGTCCACTAGACCCCCTGTAAGTAAATTGGCCATAACTTTTTCTCCCAATGTCGGATCAACAAATTTTTTTATTCAAATTAGATCTTAAGATAACCTCTTCAAATCAAGCTATTAAGATTCCAAATCAGATCACGATAAAATTTTCTATAATAGGAACTGTGTACATATCCAGAGAATTCCTACAACTTGTTAACACCCTATGGAAACCCTATTTGACCCTGTAGGAATACCTCGAGTGAAGGAAACCCTTGTAAACCACCATAACAACCAAGAAAGGGTTATGGGGCACCTATAGGGCTCAAGAATAACCTGTAGATAGGTATATACATGTCATTTTATCTGTCAAACACCTGTAGGTGTCCTGAAAATAGGAGATGCTCTGCCCCTCTTCCAATGGTTCACCAACCACTTATGAAACCTTAATTATTGTTGATCAATGCTGTACTTGAGCCAAAATCTGATAATGGAAATGTACTTGCACCTAAATCTAAAAATAGCATGGGCTCGGAGACAAGAGGGGTGTGTAAAGTTCCACCTCAAGCCGGGTTGTGCACCCCTTCAGGGTCTTAATCGGGAAGGGAGGGTCGCCTCTCTTTTGTCTTCCCTACTCGCCTGGCATCCACTTTTCCTCACGGGAACCAACATGGCAAGTACATTCTAATGGCTAATCAAACAAGGATGCTATGCATTGACTAAAAAAGCCTTTGAACTTTTAATGAAATGCAAGTGGGTATTGAGAAATGACTGAATTGAAAAGGGCTATGGATAGGGCATTACCCTTTTGCAGTGACTCATTGCTTTTACAATGTTCCCACTTACCATTTTCATCATTGTTTCAATCCTGTAGTATCAATGCTCAACCATCCAACAAAAATCCAAGTCAAGTAGGCAGTGAGTAGCATTTATGTAATCAATTGAGCTTCAACATTTGAATGGGCAGAAAAGAACTCATCAAGCAATCATAATCAGTCTTGGGCTGAATTTTACATGCCTTCAATAGGAATTAAGAGGTTCTACTACACTTAATGTCTCTTATAAACAATAGGACTAGTTCAACAATTGGATAAAAGAGAGATTAAGCTGAAAGTACTAGAATTACCTTTTTAATGCTGATGGAAAGTAATGGATGAATCCAATCAATCAACCTTTAGCATAAGACACCATCAATAAACCAATATTTAAATTAATAAGACCAATCTTCAAGAAGGATTTGTCCAATATGATTGCTCCCAAGTAATCTTCAGCTCCCAATCAATAAGATTGCTCCAATGAAATCAAAAGAAGTCAATGACTTGATAGAAATCCACAATAGCTTGTTGAAAAGATCCTTTGAGCTTTGATGCATGTAATTTCTCATTAGAATCATGGATTCCATGAATTTTCAAACATTGCCATGTTCAAGGGGTTGAAAATGCTTTCAAACTTCAAGAATTCCTTCAATGTAAACCAAATCATTGAAGAATATCTTCAATCGAACCTTCCCGGGGTTGTAGACAATAAAAGCCCCGTGAAATTGAAGAAGATAATCCAAGAATTGGATTCTTGAAGCTTGCTACCCTGTTTTTACTCCATAGCCACCATATTTTGAAGTTTCATGTCCAAGAAGGCTTCAATGTCGGTCCCTTGAGTGTTGAAGAAGCTCCAGGATACTTGTTAGAGTAAAAGCCCTTCGATTCTTTGAAGAAATTCTAAAAAATTCACTTATGTCCTGATTCTACCATAGCTAGGATTTGAGAGCTCAAGAATGCTCAAGAGGATGGGCTTCAATAGAGTATGCTAGATTGGAGAGATTGACGATTATGGATTGTACAAGCCATAGATGATGCCATTGATTGATGGAAACATGGAGAAGATGAGCAGGGAATTTAGCGCAAAATGCATTGATTCAGCCTACTATCTTGGCTGATTATACTCATCAAATGTGAGTACTATGCTGCTCAATCTGAAGCTCTTGACACAAAGAATCAAGCTATGATGTCTCTTTAGGAGAAAATAGCTCTTGAAAGAAGATTTTAGCAATAAGTAATATGAAGGTATTCAACCTGATGGCCTAACCAAAGAGCCTCCTTGCAAGCCTCAGTGGCTGCAATATAGTTTGCTTTTGTATAGATAAGGCCATGAATTTTTACACCATAGACATCCAAGAAATAGCACCTCTAGCAAAGGTGAAGACATAGCCAAAGGTAGACTCCCTACTATTTGCATGTCTTACATAATCACAGTCAGTGTACCCCATGACTCTTATATCCTAGTTACCATAACATATGCACATATTTGTAGTTCCCTTTAGGTACTTCATGATACCCTTCATCACGGCATCCCAATGCTACTGTAGAGGTGAGCTCAAGCTCAACCGCCAAGACCCACAGACCTCTTATTCTTTCAAGCATTTCAAGACAAGCACTAATGGCTACCTCTCACATAGCTGACGTGCTTTCTCTCTCTATGAATGTAGTGAGCTTACCTCCATGCCTGATCAAGTTGCCTCCTCTCCCAAGCACTCTGGTAGCTCTACGATCCAAGTGCAAGCTTTAAGCAAGCTTGATCCTCAAGCTCCATTTCCACTAGCAAGAGAAGAGAAGAGAATAATAAGAGAGGAGAAGATGGAGAGCTTCTCTACCATGGTCCCTCACCCTCACACACTCGGTACACTCCCTCTCTCAAGCACAAGCTTAAGCAAGAAGAAGAGGAAGAGAAGAGCTACTTTTGGCCACACACAAGAATGAGCTCCTCATTCACTTTTCAACTTTACATATAAAACCCTAACTCTATTTCCCTTTGGGCGGTCATCCCCTTTTTGCTCTAGGGCTTTTGACCCATTCCTTCAACCCTTCTCCTCCTCTTCCCTATTGGCATGGCCTCAACTCGTGCCTCTAGCCATTTACAATTTGCACGAGTGAGAGCCCGCCAGTGCTCTTTTACAAAATAAATCATGGTGTGCCTCGCGCTCTTTTACAAAAATATTAACTTGTACTTTTTATTCTATGCCTCTCTCATTGATTTAGGACTTTTTTGCACTTCTTGTGTTTCCAAATTTTTCTTGGCGCGCCTTCATCTTCCATTTCACTTTTGCCTTGGCCTTGTCTTCTACTTTAGATTTTTTAAACTTTTCACCTTGTTTGTCTGAGGGTTAACATTACTCCCCTTCTAGACAAGTGACAGTCCCATGGCACTCTCCGTCATAGGTAGCAGGCTTTGGCATGCACCAAAGACATGGGTGAAAGAGATTGTTGTGGTTTTCCTTGGAGGAGTTTTGGTGGTGGTGCAGACGAAGGTCATTGGTGACACATTGTTGGCCTAATTGGTTGTGGTGATAGGGTTGTTCTTTGTTGGGAGTTGCACTCATGACTGGCACATGTGTTGGTGTTTATGATGATTCTTTGGTGGGCTTGCATGATGATAAAGGACAAGAGTTCAAAGTTGAGTGTTGATGAAGAGCTGATGGTACTATCGTTGGAGACTTCAATACCTGCAATTGAAAACCTCTCATATGGTCTCTCCCTAGGAATTAGTGCTAGTCTTCTTATCATGCACAGACATAGTTTGATTAGTTTGGGAGACTAAGCAAGCTTAGAGTATTGTCCTGCACTTGAGGACCCAAACTGCATATAGATTGTGGTGCAGATATTATGTGAGTGCACGTGCATACTTAGATATTAGATAGTTTGGTCTGGTTCCTCGTAGCAATGTGTGGATGAAGTGAGGCTTCGATGGGGTGGAAAAAATTGTCGATGTTAAGGAGAAGTACACTTGAAGGCTTCTTGAGACATCATTTGTGATTTTGACAACATGATGCAGCATAATTGAGCTCATTGATGCCTTAGATTTTGGTAAGCTAGTGGCTACTTGTATTATTTGAAGAGTATGATATACTTTCCATTGTCTCTTGTGCCTTGCTTACCACTGTTGATTGTGATGGCACTAAGATGGAGTGTGAAAAGGAATTGTGCAAATGGTTCAAGGTGATAGGTCTATAATCGAGACAAGCTCCCTAGGTATGTCATGCCCTTAACGTACCCTGAACAATTGTGAGGGATATATAAAGGGCTAGGAAACTAGGGACGGAGCCAGCCAACCAAGGTCACTGGAGTACCTAATTTGAGGACCCCTAGGTGTTGTATTATGTTCGTGGGTGCTTTTTTTTGTTTTTTTTTCTTTTCTTTGTTCTCTCTCTCTCTCTCTCTCTCTCTCTCTCTCTCTCTCTCTCTCTCTCTCTCTCTCTCTCTCTCTCTCTCTCTCTCTCTCTCTCTCTCTCTGTGCGGATAAAATGAATACAATCTTTGTAATACATTGAGTCTGCCAACCTTTCATTTGGATTGAGAAATGTCGAGATCCAAAGGTTGTGAAAAATGGATATTACAAAGATTATTGTGTTACTAGCCTCGATGTTAGAGGAATAGTTGTTGAGATGAAGATATACACTTGAGATTTTGCAAACCTCTTTGTAACATGTGAGACATCAGACCAATTGAGATAGCGACTGGAGTGAGTTGTGCATAGACAAGGGACCAAGCATCTGGCAAATCGAATCCTGATTGATAAAGAAATGGTTGTTTTTTTGTTGAGAGTGTGGCTCATACTCAGATATAGAGTTTGGCCAAGAAAGAAAGAGTAGCTAATGACTAAGCTTTGGACCATGCTCAAATGCAATGTGTGCTTTTTGCAAGGGTAATTTTCTCTTCTAGTATCGGGGCTTCCATCATGGCTCTTTTTTCTTGGTATTTCTATCACTTTCTCCATAATAGTTATTTGTAGGGTTGGTAGTCTTGTAGTGACTTGGACATTGAACGCTTTTGTACAAAGACCTATGTCATCCTCCATTCACTTGTCAACTTGTGAGAGTACATGAAAGTCATATGCTTCAACCATAATGAACATGTGCAGCTCAAAAATACATCACTTATCTGAATCCCATAGTGTTGACTTCGATGCATATCACATGCACTTGATTATCATTGCTTGTGTGTGTGTGCTAAGCTAGCTTCTTTTGGTATTATTTATACACAGTCACAAAACACTGTTTATTTATGTACACATTTATGAATCCATGTCACTTCGTGAGGATAAAAACCAATTGTAAAACTCAGGATTATATTGGAGTGTGGCATATGTATTTAGTAATCATGGCAGTGTACTTAGTAATAATAGATATTTTGCAACATTGAATAGCATGGTGCCTTGTCTGAGTCTACTGGCGACATGTAGCTCCTCCACAGTGAGAATTTTATCAATCAGAGAGTTCTCTTGGCTAGTTTCAGCTAAGTCCATACCCCAAATGATAGTCAGTACTTGTCAAAAGGAAGTTGGCGCCACATAGGTCAGGGTCTCTTTGAGACCGCCCATTGCTCCTCAGAGACTATCATAATCTAGGCTCCAAGTTTGGTCATTGTAGTGTGGTTTTCAAACCAATATTTTTCGAATTGAATTTGACCCTCTAATTATTGTTTTAGTTGCTCTATCTCTAAGATATTTGGTTGGCAAAGCGCTTCATTGAATGTCATAGTTAAGCATAGTTTGTTGGCTTCCTCATTAGAGATGAGTCGCATGCGTTCATGTAGGAGTTTGTCATAGTGCTCGTTAAGATATTATTGCTCTTCCCAAGATAGTGGATATAACAAATATTCCTCAAGCTGCTCCCTAGGGAATGTGCCCATGTCCACAAGGATGTAAGTGTGGAAAAGTAGAGTTTGCAGCAAGAAGAACATGCACAAGAGGGAGAAGAGAGCTCAAAGTACAAGAACAAAATCTTGCTTATTAAGTTGCTTAGAGTACAACTTGGGTACACTCTCTCTTCTACATGATAGTGACCCATAGGCTATTTATATAGCCTCTACCAAGATAGGGTTAGAGTTTCCCTTGCCCCTTAAGGCCATACATCTAACCTCACAGACCCTTGCTTAGGGTGGATTCCCATGCCTATATTCTAATACCCCCCCCCCAATGCCAGGGTGGCATTGTATCATAAAACATGTTAAAGTCCCCCAATCAAATGGGATGCCTTTACAAATCATGCTACAATGATATTCATAGGTGGATTGGGAGGCAAAGTTGGCCCCCAATTCCTTAGTTACTTTTGGAACACTGGGACACTTACTGGTTATATACCCAATCTTTTCTTATTTATTGCACTTCATTTTGTCAGGATATTTCTTTCAATAATTGCTTACAATATGCCATTTTTTGTGATAGAAGGAGCACTTAGTAGAAGCTGTATGGACTAACACTTACTTAGGGGAAGTAAATGCTGAAGTCCCTTCACTATGGTTTCTCTTCTCTTCATCCATGGAAGACTGGATGGTACTTGCCAAGGTTGGGTTCAAGATATTAGTTAGGGTAGTCACAAGGATTGGGAAACCTTCTTTACAAACTTCAAAAGGATGGCAATGGCATCTTCATCATGAATGGGTGCTTGAACGGAGGCCAATTGTGCCATAAGCCCCTTCATATGTGAAATAAACTTGCTTAGATCTTCTCCCTGTTTGTACTCCAAGCTAAAAAATTCAATCTTTACAAAGATCTTGGATTTATTCCTTGTAACGTTGTAGAGCCTTTCAAGTTCATCCCACTTCTCCTTGGCAGTGGAGTGGTCAATATGATGAATTAAAGATTCATCTAAATAAATCATGATGATGGCATGAGCCCTTTCATCGTCTTCTACATCAAGGGGATTGGATGGTCAATAACTTTGGTCCCTTTTATGAAGGGCCAGTAGCCTTTTTCCATCATTTTGTATTTTACTAGGACTTGCCAAGGATGGAAATCTTTTCCATTGAACTTGTGAATTTGAGGCCTTACATTTGCATAGGTTTTGGCCATTATAGGAAGGTCTTACCTATTGCCTTAAGAAATGGCAATGTCTAATCCCTTACAAATAGACACAAGAGTTGAAGCTAATAATTCTTGAATCAACCAAGTAACAAGCTAAAGTGATTTAAATTTGATTACCATTAGCAAAATAATATTGGGATATGGTCTATGTATTTATAGTCGTACACATATCCTTACAACAAGCAAGAAGAGATTAATGACATAAAGCACTTGATGGATTTAATTTTTTGATAAAAACACCAGATTGAGTCAATATCTAGCTAGCAACACGATTGTAAAATGCAACATTAGTGCTTACAAGCACTCATCTCAAAGTTTATCCCACTTGAGATATGAAATTTGGGTTGTTTGATGAACTAAGGAGATCCACCGAGGGTAAGAGAATTTAAAATAAAGCTTTCAAACCTTCAACTAACTTTGGAAAAGATCAATCGGTGATTAGAATCGCTATTAGTGATAGCACTAGTGTGAAAAAATTGAAATATGAAGAATAGAGGGAGAACCCTCTTAGAGGGAGATGGCCCACTAGGCAGGATATGAAATCCCTATAGTGACTGGGAGGATTGCTTCATCTACAACTTGCGCTGAGCTCTGGGAGATGTCGCCTGCAGATCTACCTTGTTTTTGCAATTTGGGCAATGTTGCCCTCTATGATGCCTTATGTTGCCCTCTAATGTGCTGTGCCAGGTCACCTTGAGCTAAAGAAGAGTTCCTTAGAAGAACCCTTGAGCTAAAACCTCCTCCTTTGTTCTCTCCAAGTCCTCCAAGGTTAGGGGGTCAAGGTTTGGTTATGGAGGTAAGAAGGAAAAGATGAAGATGATGAATGCTCATATGCACTTAGTGAAGCTAAGGATAGAGGAAGCTGAAAGGATCAGAGGAGGCTCTGATACCATGTGAAAAAGTAGAGTTTGTAGCAAGAAGAATGTGCACAAGAGGGAGAAGAGAGCTCAAAGTATAAGAACAAAATCTTGCTTACTAAGTTTCTTAGAGTATAACTTGGGTACACTCTCTCCTCTACATGATAGTGACCCATAGGATGTTTAAATAGCCTCTGCCAAGCTAGGGTTAGGGTTTTTCGTGCCCCTTAAGGCCATACATCTACCCTCATAGACCCTTTCTTAGGGTGGATTCCCATGCCTATATTCTAACAATAAGCACATGCAAATAATTTGAGTTTAGTATCCAACTCGGTCAAGCACTCTGTGACACTTCTATGTTCAATGCAGGCATGCTTGATTTCTATCTCATGCAAGGTTCTGGGAGTTTCCCTAGGCTTTAGCATAGCTAGGGGCTCATGCCTAGATGAGCAAGATTGGTCAATGCTAGGATTGCTCATGTCCTCGGGGTTTTCATGTTTCTCCTAAGGCTTTGCTACTATTGTGTCATGGTTCTCCTCATATGTGATTGGTATAGTTTCATCAACGTGTTGTGACAGTGTTGTATCCACTCTTGACTGGTCAATATAAGTTTTGATGTCAGTTGATTGAGCGTTGCAAGCAACCATTTATGGTAATGGTTGCTTTGATTTATCAAAATACATAAATGTTTCTAAGGTTTCACCACAATTAGGAGAGATGGCAATGGGTTCATTCATGGGTGGACTCGATGCTTTATTCCTCAGCTTTTCAGCACTCTTGGTCTCAATCTTCTTGGCGTCTCTAGCCATTTTCAATTGCCATTGTTTTCATTGTTTTCTCCTCTTTTTCTTGGGTAATTGAGATGTACCCTTTAAAGACTCAAGACCCTAAACTAAGTCAATTGTTGATATGCTTGGTTGGGGCCTTAGCCTTCTCTTTCTCTGGTGTGTCCTCATGGGACATAGCCGCAACCTGCTAAACAACCTTGTGAGGTTATGAGGGTACAACTGCCTCTCTTTTTGGAGAGTCTAGCTCTTCAACGAATTCCGCTCCATTTAGTCTCTTATCCGATTGCATTGGCAATTGCTCCTAGTCGGGTGTTTGCTGTAGACTCTCATCCTTACCCATTGGAGCATGCCTCCATTGCTTCTTATCAAAGTGGGTGTTGTGTCTAGAGTTGTTTTTCTCTTGCTCTGGAGGTTCAGGTGACTCTATTCTAGAACCAAGAGACGTTTTAGTGTTCCTATCATGTAGGCTTGGACGAAACCAACTGAAGAATTCATGGTTGTATTGATGGGAAGCATAGAGATCTATGATTGTAGGGTCTCGAGTGAGGCAAAAGACATATGCGCTAACATCAAGTACCATGCTCCCTACTCTTAGCCACATGTAGATCGTCTTCTAGAAGTAGTTTATCGTACAAGGGATGTTTTTGGACAGTGATAGAAAACTGGACCTCATGGACCGTCGCCAGGACTTGTAATGAGGTCGGGGCAACATATGTGGGATCATGTATTGATGTCCAAAGGGCTTTCCTTTGCTCATCAAGTGTCATTGGTTAGTGGCCATTTTTGGCTACCAAACTTGGAGTGCCATTTTTGCACAAGGTTACCTTGTCTTGTCCCTTTTTGTTTAATTGCTTCGAGCTTTTCCTTGTTTGTCTCACATTTAATGATCAATGCATACACTTCATTAATGAAGTGATCACTCACCTCGTATTGACCTTTCTAATCATCCATAAAAAATCCTCACCCTAATACCCTCAAGAAAATGGCCAACAAGCTGAGTCTACTAATGAGATCTTAGTGAACATCCTAACCAAAGTGGTCTCTACCTCGCGTGGTGACTGGGACAACAAACTGATGACAGCTTTATGGGCCTATCGAAGTTCCCCTGCCTTCTCATCTTCCTCCTCAATTTCTGTTATTGTGTCGACTCGGACTTTCAGAGGGGGCTCTAGCATGGGAGGCTCATGCAGTGGATGCGTGGGAGGGTAGTACTTTTTTATCAGCTCCTACTGAAGAAGCCTATGCCCTCTCCATCGAGGGTCTTGAGCTCTACATTGCTGGTTCAACTAATAGTGCGGACTCAAAAAGGCCCTAATCCCCTGTTGCTTGACATGCTTGTCAAACCAACTCTTATGATGTGCCTTTTTGCAAATCAGTGCATGGGAGGCTAGAAGTCAAGTCTCTGATAAGCATTCTAGATTGATCATGCAGTCAATCCATGCTTCCTTTCTGCACCATCTCTTTTAAGTCGCTACTCTTAGGGATTGGGACAATGAATTCTAGAGGGTAGAATGACTTCAGTCCCATAGGTTAACTTGAAGGGAGTTTGTCCTACCACTCTTTTATAGGCTCCGCTTACTTGCACATAATGGTCACTGCCCCAACAGACATATACCTTCGACGCATTGATTGTTGAGGGAGCTAATTTCAATATCTTAACCTACAATCATTGGACTCAAATTGGCCACCCACAACTACAATCTACCAAGGCCAAACTCAATCCATTTGGGGGTCGATCATATCCCCTTCTAGGAACATGCAAATCATTGGACTCAAATTGGCCACCCACAACTACAATCTGCCAAGGCCAAACTCAATCCATTTGGGGGTCAATCATATCCCCTTCTAGGAAGATTCAAATTAGCAGTCTCTATCAAGTCTGAAAGCATACCCATAATCTTTTACATGTTGCCGAACACAAAAGATGTTGGTCAAGAATCGTTGTTAGGATGCTCATTTGAAAAGAAAGCACATTATAATGTCGACTACAAGTCACAGCATATTCACCTTGCTATCAATAATGTACAAATAGTCACAGCTTTCAACAATGGCAGCACAACTCCATCAAAGCTTGCAAGGCCACTGGTAAAGAGACCCACCACCAAGTCTAAGGAGGGGGGTCGAGACTTGTCACAACCGCCATGCCACACTGTCAACACACTGCTAAGATCAAAGCTAAGGCCCCTGCCACAGTTCAAGTGGATGCCTAAACATCAAGGACTACCACCTTAGGAGCATGGAATCATGACCTCGCAAGTCTAGGAATTCATACTCGAGACCTAGAAGGCAAAGAAGAAACTATCGGCACCGACGAATGGTCAAGCCATGATGGGTCCCCAAGACCTTATTACAAGAGTGAGGCTATTACAAGAGCAATGCCTGGATATGGGTGACTAAAGCTAAGTTGGCCAGCAACACTATTCAAACATCCTCAAACCTGACTATACATAGCCGCACGATAGATCAAGCACTAAGGCCATAAAAGTTCAAGTTGTGAAGCCCATAGACCCCAACACCGTTGACCCAAAACCTCAACGAGTCTATCAACCGAAGCCATAGCTTGATGACTCCAAACCAACTCAACCCAGCACTGTTAGTGCTACTCAAGTCTCACAAACAGGTCAAAATCCCAAACCAATCCTGGCACACGAGAAGCCAAACCGCACACTCTGGAGCAGTCGCAAATGCTAATGTCAGCTTGTTGAGTCCAGTCAAACCCTAGCCCCTAGCAGGCCTTAAACCTTCTTACGAATGACATTCAATTCTTACCTTTGCCACAAATTTAGCTGAAAATACAGGGGATGACTTGGTTGGTTGCCTTTAACATTTAGATACCACACTTGCTAAAAGCTACGATTGATTAGACCTAGGTCTCTTAGATGAGACTTTAGCAACAAAGGTATGTATGTTGCCTTGCTCATGGGAAGAATTGGAATTTGTATTCATTAATGCTCCCTAGGTAGCTGAGAAACTCATAGACATCAAGATTTCCTGTGAACAAGTATGCAAGCAATGCCTCATTACGTCTTATGCCAAGGACATAGTCCTTGCCATCGCTAGGAAATTGTGAAGCTGAAACAGCTGGCTGCTAATGACTCCTCTTCCTTGCGCCAAATGGTATGTTCTCACACTCCAATGGGAGAAAGAAGGCTACCAAATCATGACAAGCAAAGACGTGCAATCAAGACCTTGGAATATGACCCAACTTATGTAGCCCCAACCTTCTATAGAGTGTTGACCACCATCCGCGACCGGCCCCTCGAAGAGCACATCACGACTCACCCCTACTTAGATTGCATGTTGTCCAAGGAGGAGCTACACATTGCCAGCCAAATGGACTCTGATGATTTTCTCATGGATGTCCTCACTTACCTCACCCATGTAAGCATCTGACCTGTCACAACATGGACCATTATGCTCAAGTGGAGTACAACTAGAACTTCTATGCTTGGCTCATGCGAAGGCGAAACACAATGAGCATGTGTTGAATGGTCTTCACCCTTCAACCTCTAATCTTAGGAAGGATTCTTCTCATCTCTAAGGGGGGAGGGTGTGAATGATGAAAGGTGTGGAACATAAAAACAAACCCTAAAACCTCAATCAACGTTCAAAAATGAAAAAGAATGCGTAAAAATCAACTCATGATTGAGGACAAGTGTTAGAAATTTTTGTGAAATGCATGGATTGTTTAAAGATAATTTCTCTTCCTGTATTTAAGCCTTTCTTCCATCTCCTTCGCATCTTTTCGCAAAAATTATCTAAAGAATACCAATGGGTTTTAACATCCTTCTCTTACACTATCATTGTTTTGATGCTCAAAGAAAGGCGATACCTCATGATCCTTAGTGGTTCAACAAAGCAATCTCTTGGTACATGTTGATTTAGAGGATTTTAATACCTAGTTGTGGTTGGGTACTAGCTTCTTGGCGAGTGAACTATTTTTTTGCCTTATTATTTGCATTGTTAAAGATTGCTTGAACATTCTTGTGGTGGGAAATCTAAGTTAACAAAGGCCATACACCAAGACACAACACTATAATCGGTGCTCCTTGTCTCTTCTCATTGGGTTGTGTCTAGGGTTGTTCCATTGCATTGCTTGCATGCCATTATTTTTTGTGCCCCCACTGAGGAGCACTACAAGTGGCTTGTGTTGAGCCAAAATGCACAATAATTGGGAGTTGGGACAGAATTCTATTATTTTAGAAGTTAATACTCAATTTGGTGACAATCTCTCACCTTGTCTCTTAACACTCCACTCTAACTAACCATGCATTCTCCTCTCTATCCCAAGAAAGCAAGAACACAAGACTAGTGTCGAGTTGTAGTAAACTCACACCAACTTACCTTCCCATGTTGTAGTCCCAAAGCTTAAAGGCTTGAAGATGGTTCCATGACCACAATCAACATGATTCAATGCCATCGCTCCTTCACATCCACCACCAAGCACACCAACCAGTTGAGAAGCTAGTAGAGAAGATGAGAAAAGAAAGAAGATTATGAAGAGCTTTACCTTTCCTTAGTCCCTCACTCAACACACCTCTCAATCAATCTCTCTTCATTCACTCTCAACAATGGAGGCAAGATGATAGAATAGAAGAAGAGAATAGAAAGCTTCAGTAGCTACACTGGTAGAGCTTCCATAGCATGGATGCATCAAAAGGGTAAAAACAACTAAGACATCCCATCCTTGTATAGGCACAAATTAGGGTTAGGATTGGGTCACCTCTGTAGAATGGCGCATCATTTTACGGTTAGGGTTTGTGTCTCTTTTACATTTTAGGATTTCCATCAATGTGATTTAGGATTTGCATCTTCTTTTGGGTGTCCTACCCACTTTGTGGAATCTAGGCCAATCAATCCTTATTGCATGCTTATACCTTAGTCTAAATAGACCAAGCCTATGCTAATCCAATCACAAATACATGTGTGCAACTCATGCAAGAGTTGTGGGTACGACAAATACAACTATGGATTATAAATACAATGTGCACGGGAGTGAGCTTGGCTCTCACAAAATAATACATCCATGATAATCTGGTGATGTCCATAATACAAAAGTGCCCAAAATAATATAGTTAGTCTTTTAAAAAATAAATATCCACCAAAAAATAGTACCTACACTTGTGCTTTAGCATATTTGATTGTGCTTCAACAGGCTTCTCAAAATACCGTGAATATTATTTCCCCCCTAGATGAGTGCTAGTCCCATGGCACTCAAATTGTAGGTAGCATGCTATAGCTAGCACCAAAAATTTTGAATGCTAGGAACAATCCTGGAAGAACTAGTTGTCCTAATGGTGGAGAAATGGATGTTACTAATGAAGAACTTGTGTTGTTGAAGAATAATGTACCTTATGATGAAGACCTGGTGCCAAAGAAAATGATGCATCTGTTGATGCTATAGGTGATGTCTAGAAGATGTGGCTCAATGATGGAAAATGATGGTAGTATGAAGGATCAATGATATCTTTGCTCAAGAAGAAATCATGGAATGTTGGTGGGGATATAGAGGCCACCAGTGTTGATGGTTCTTCAATTCTTCAAATGGTCCTTTTCAAGAACTTGTAAGCCAACTTGTGCTCTCCCTAATGGGTGTGTTTACTTATGTATATGGTGAATTATGCACGTGTAAGTGGAATTGGAAGATGGGTTGAACTTCAAGCAAGCCTGAAGTGTTGTCTCACACTTGAGAACCCAGTTGGTGATTTGTTATTATACAATGCAAAACTTAGGGTGACAAGTTGTCTGAGCAAGCCCCTGTAGGATGTTCTGCCCTTGATGTGCCATGACTTCATAGTGAGGGAAGGGCTAGGGGGTTAGAGATAGAGCTAGTCAACTGAAGCCGTTGGACGCATCTAACTTGAGGACCCCTTGGTGCAGCAAAAATGTGAGTGCACCTTGCTAATCATGGAGGTTTTGCTCTCTTTTCTTTTCCTTTTATTTTCTCTTTATTGTCTTTTTTCTTTTCTTTTCTTTTCTTTTTCCTTTCTCTCTTTTTTTCAATCTTTCCCTAGCTCAAAGCATGGAGTTCTATACTCAAGTGTATCCATGAAGATTGAAATTTGAGCCAAGAACTATGAAGCACAATGCATTGTTGTTGTTGAAGAACATGCACATGTTGAAGATTTGTGTGTTTGGTGATGAAGCAATTTGCAACTCTTCCTATAGAAGTATATGACTATTGAAAGTTGAAGTCAAGGGATGTTTTCATTGAAGAAATTGAGACACCATTGATGATGGTTCTCTGATGTCTTTGTTGTATCATTGAGGTTCCAAGAGGATTTTGTTGTCGTCAATGTTTCTACAGCTTAGGATATTCAAGGAAGCTACCATTGCCAATGATGGTGTCTTCATGAGGCCATAGCCTTGAAGCTACAAATGTCTTCTATTATCCATGATGTGTTATCAAGACTTGAATAATGTGTAGGTCATTGCTTTGCTACGTATGATTTTCCTACATTCACTTGGTGAAAATGTGAGAGTACCATGTAATAAATGCAAAGTCAAAAGACATAAAAATTACATGGTTTTTTTTTTCATTTCACCATTATACCTTGAGAAAAAGTTGGGATATCATACCTTGATCATGCCTTCACATAAAATGTAGTGTTGTTTCAAAAGTGAGAGGGTCTTTGGCTCTTGTTAGTGCAACAAAAGAAAAATATATATAAGGAAACAAAGGTTAGTTATATACAAGGTCACTATTTTGTAGTTTTTGGGATCCACCAGTCATAGAAATGTGAATTGTACTCCAGCTCAACAAAAGCATCTAGGTTAGTTGGTTTCATAGCTAGTCCACAAATGTAAGTAATCAAATCGTTAAGCAAGGATGGTCCAACAAGCTATATGAAATTCCTCTTCAATCAAAACTTTTTCAAGCAATGGGTGGTATTTCAACTTTGTGGCAAGTCCATATTAAGCCAAGATGATAGAGTGCACTGAAGTGGTCTCACAGTAACTTGGATAAGAATGAAGTGTACTAACTATATGATGCTCCTCAGCCATTGTCATAAGATGGCTGCCATCACAAGCAATCTCAAGCTGATGAGAAAAACATTTCTACAAGAATGGACTTGAGAAAATGCAACTTTTCTCAAGTTTATCAAGCGCTGATTGGTTTTGGAGTTTGGTCATAGAAGCATAAGAGGGAATAATTCAACGTGACTATGATTGCTTTTTGAGGAAGGGTTTTAGTATATTCATCTTGAAAAAAGAGGCTTTTGTGGCAGAGGTGGTCACTCTCTTCCAAGTGGAATGCCATTTCGAAGCAACTTCTATAATCTCATCATCAACAAGACCTAAATTGATCATTGCAAATAGTTTGGCATAAGTAGTGAATATGACATTAAATCAGAGTAGCCATTCTGTTTCAGAGGAATTGAATTTCTTGGTCAAATGAACATCTATATTGTTGAGTGGTTGACAAACAAGCAAAGGCTGGAGACCAGAAAAAGGGTTAAGTTTACTAGGCATGATATGGAGGCAAGTCTAAGCAACCTCCTTTGGAGCATCTTAGGGTTTAGTTGGCTCAACTTGGTTGAATTAGTGGTGTGGGTTAGTAGGGATGTTAGCCGTTGCAGCCTTAGGGTTTGGAATTTCAAGCATACTGCTTTAACCATTGTGTCACTGTTAGTAGAAGTTTTATGTATATCACACTACTTCACATCATGGGATGAACAGTCATTTTGTGTGGTATTAGAAGAAAAGGAAAGATGATGTGTTGTGTCATTCAACCTTGGGATAAACTAGTCAAAGAAATTAGCATTGTACTTAACCAAGCATGGCCATCAAGAAGTCATGGGTCATGTGTGAAGTAGAAAATATATCTAGTGGCATCAATCATCATGTTGCTTTGTTCCAATCGACTTGCAATGTGTAACTATTCCTATGAAAGGAGTTTGTCACATAAGGGATCTAGTTTAGCAAGTTTAGAAATGTTAACATTGTGGACAATTGCAAGCACTCTCAAAGATGTAGGTGCTACATATGTCGAATCATGTATGGAATTCCAAAGTGGCTTTCTTTGCTCACCAATAGTCATTAGACAACTTCCATATCGTGTAGCTAAACCTCAACTGGAATACCATTTCCTTTCAAATTCACTTTGACCTTTAGCTTTTGTGGCTAATGTTGTAATGTATTATTTGCTTGCCATGCACTTGTTGAGTGTTGAAATGACTTGTTTTTTGGCTGATTTTTGTTGCTTTTGAGAGCTGAATGGTTGATTTTATGGGATGATTGATTGATTAGGAAGTGGTTTGAGAGTGTTTTGGATGATAATGATTGTGTTTTGGAAGTTCATGATGCTTGTTGGTGGTTTTGTGATATTCTGATAGGTTCTGAATGGTTCTGTATACCTTCTGTTTTGCTCTGTTTTGGTCTGTTTTGTTCTGATTGTCTTCTGTAAGGAGGGATGGAGTATTGATTGATGAAGAATGAGATATTGTGAAAGTTTAGTGAATGGTTTGTGAGAGTTTAGAATGGTTTGAGTATGAGTTATGAGGTTTTGATAACCTTCTGTAATCTTCTATAGGTCTTCTGTTCTGCTTCTGTTCTGTTCTGTACTGTAACTGTTCTGTAGACTGTTCTGTATGCTTCTGTAAGTGTTCTGTGGGATGTATGTGTGACTTTTGGGAAAAGTTTTCTAGCCTTGAAAAGAGGTGAATACAAGTGCAAAAGAGCTGAAAGAAGTGGAAGAAGTAGCTGCTGAAGACTCAAGAGAAGACTAGAGTGAAGTGACAGTAGTGAGCTGTGAAGAGACACTGTAGTGGCTCTGGTGACTCTTCATATCAGACATACCTCTTGGGAGGAGTATCCACGACCTAAGAGTGATTATTGAGAGTAATTGTTGAGAGATTGTAGTGAGGATATGATGTATTATTGATGGAGTGTGTGAGAAAGAGTCAGAGATAGTCAATTCTACTCAAACAGAGTGATTGTATATGAGAGATTGAGAGAGAAGACTATGAAGATATTGAAGATGAATACTATGTGATGTATTTCCATTCAAGATGGTGTATTCCTTTGCTTTCTTTGTTCTATTGATGGATTTTATGAAGATATTGAAAAACATGGGTGATTTTATTAAAACCGTGGGAGATTTACATGATGCTGCATGAAGATTTGTTGTGCCTGGTGTTCTTTTCTTCATTGTGATCATATGAAATATGAAAAACAAGCTTGTTGATGTTACAAGATAGATTTTCTTGCAAGAGAATTCCCTTTTCCTTGGTGTTCCTCTCAGGGCTCCAGCACTGCTCAATGTGAAACATAGGAATCAAGCGATGCTTCTCTTGCTATGCCTTGGTCATTTTCTTCATGACTTCTCCCACAATTGCTAAATAATACCAAAAATTTTGTGATTGCTTTAACCATGTCAAAGGCCTTTCTAAGATCTTCTTATCCTCAATAGTCCAAATTCCAATGTTAGCATGAATATCTTGACAAGTAAGTGAAGTCAATAGTATTTCATCTAGTTCCTTGGACCTCATAATCTTGGATTGATCCTTTTGTTACCCCATATTTTCTAAAGCCTCCATGAGAAATCTCTTAATTGGCTTTAAATGAACTGGAGCTTCTCACCAAGAAAAATACGATTTGTGAATCATGGGATTCATTGTGCTCTTTAGGCTAGAGTTAGTATTTTGTTGTGAGACTGAAGTACTAGATGCTTGCTCCTTAGCTCAAATGATAGGTTTGGTTGTAGCCAAGGATTGGGATTGTGTGGTTCCACCTTAGAATTGGAAGTAGTAACCTCTAAGGAAATGGATTGATCATTCTTATGTCAATCAAAGATGATGGAACACTAGGTTCCTCGAACTTATGGAAGGTAGTCTCGGTCTTCAAATTTTCAGATTTGTTCTTGACAACACTCTTGAAGGAAGGTCATTGATCCTTTAATGTTTTCTTAGATGTCCCTTGTGGATCTATTTTAGTTTAGTGAGTAGTTGCAATAGGCTATTGCTATTGGATGTTCTGTTTTGGCTTGGGTGACAAAGGTTCTTGGTTGTTGGGAGACAATGGTCATTTTGAAGAACTAGCCAATTTTGTGGGTTATTGCTTGTCAACACTAGAGGGATCTATAGTCACCTTCCTTGGACTTTCTATTTTAGCATGAGTAGCATCACTAGATAGCGATTGCTTTGCATCCTCTTTTTAACTCAGTGCTCAGTCATTGCTAGTTTCTCTTATGGATTAGCAACTTCTTTAGCCTGTTGCACTTCCAAAATTGTGGATACAGGCATCTCAAGAACTAGCTATTGGTCACTAGCTTGGCAATTTGTATCTCCACAAGTATCTTAGTCCTTGACCTAAAGTTTCATTTAGGTCTCTTTCTATTTCTCTTGTATTTTGATGGATATTGGGCTCTGGCCACCACTGAACACAATATTAGTGAGTTTGGGAATCTCCCAATTCCCATTTTTTGAATACTAAAAAGGTGGAACCCGGATAATATGCCTATACATGTCTCAAAACCATATGATGTGACCTATCATTGGAAAGTGCTTGAAAAATGGAATCTATTGAGCTATAGAGTGCTCGATTTGGAGTTATAGTGTTCAAGTTATGACAAATACAAAGATTTGACCATGTGTCCCAAACTTATGGGAAATTCCAATATTCCCGATATGGTGTTACTGGAGGTGGCTTTGTGGGTGTTTTTGGCAATCAAATCGAATAATTTCCCACATAAAACCCATGATTCATTCATGTTGGAGGTCATCCAAGAAAACCTTCCATCAGTTCATGACCCTCCGGCAAGAAAGCGGTGTGTCCTTGATATACCATCTTCTTCATGGTCTACGACCTTCGAGAGTCTAACTCTCGCCCACACAATGGACACGCATGATAACCTGAGATAACCAGACCTATCACAACACCCTTATTTAGTCAACACAAACATGAATGACTATGTTAAATATCACCAACAAGAACTGAAGCCCACTTACCTGAGCACTCTTTGAATCCCAAAAAGTCATGCATCGTCCATATGAGAATGGCTCATATATTGGCATCATGCTTGCTCATGTCTTCCACAGTAATTCCCTCCTCCCACAAAATCTTGAGCTCATCAACTAATGAACAAATTTTAGACGTTCATGTTCTTGACTTTGTAGCACCCAGGAACGAGCAAGCTAAGGATCAAGTGTCCTTTCTTCGTAGAAAGCCATGGCAAGATGTTATAGTTAATAAGGAGTACATGATGCCACACACTATAAGAAGTTGAGCAGAGACCAAATGGATTCACATCATCCATAGCAAAACCTAGCCAAAGATTCCTTGGCTCTCATGCAAAGCTTAGAAAGGTAAAGTCAATGTGGCTCTATGTGTGTGAATTTGTTGATATTTGTTGGACTCCATCTGTGGATCTATTCTGTGCATGTCACATTGTCAAGCTCACCATGCCCAACGTACAAAACATGTGATGTACATGTGGTATAAGTGAAAAGTGTCTAAGAACTTTTTGAGGGATGGTTTGCCCTTGCAATTCATGTTGATACATGTGAGCACCACACTTTGGACATGTCTCCATAGTCCCATAGTCTCCTCAAAATAGTACACAATCATTGACACATGCATGGATGTTGTTGTAGTGTATGCTAAGCTTTCATAACACTAGTCATGCATCATCACAAGACTTAGGCATCATGTTTTTAGGTGGTAATATATGATACTTTAGCAACCTTTTAAAAAATCAAAAGATGCCTTGAAAATTTATAATAAGTGTTTTTTATAATAGAGTCAAAAAAATCAACAGAGCATAGAATGTACCTGAACAACTTGGTCACACTTGCATCGATCCACCCGTACTTTGTTTGCACACTTAAAACTGCAAGCAACATCTTTACGTAAGATACTCAACACCCATCATATAATGGTATGGATGCTTTCTCTCTCAGTGGATTAGATGACTCGGCATCCATGGCCATCAATGCATCAATCATTGCCTCCATCTCAAGCTCCAAGGTTGGAGGAAGGTCCAAAAGGCCAACTGTCTTCTTTGATATCAAGGGTGTAGACTGATTCATACCTCCAATTGGTGTATCGGCTCTGCAAGCACTCCATCCATCACACGCTCATGAACTCTTTTAACCATCCGCAATAGGTACATTCCTTAGGATGAGGCATCACCTCCCTGTAAAAATTTTATGGGCACATCTAATATTTTTTGTATATGATATTCAATTACTTTGCAAATATAAAGCATGATAGATACACACTTTTTTTACCGTTCACTCAAAGTCTAAGATCATGTGATCAATGATCTTCGATTGAAACTTGCCAAAGCATCATACGTGTTCTATGGGCAAGCGATACTTTCATCTGATTTCCAACTTGCATTGAGTGCAAGGACATGGGACGTGCTGATTAAGATATGCCTCGCGATCTTGGACATCACGACCATCATCATTCTCCATTTGGTCTACGTTATGGAAAACAAAAGGCTTCTATTCCCCTCATTGATGATATTTCTTCATTTTAATCTCTACTCCTCTTTCTCTCCCTTTCCCTTTATTTGTTTGCCTCCCTCCATCTCTCTTTATCCATTCTTTTTCTCTCCATGTCTCTCTATCTTTATCTATCCCCCTCTTTATTTCTCTCCCCACTTCTCTTTCTCTCTCTCTTTTCCCTTTTTTTATTTGCCTCCTTTCATCCTTCTTTATTTCTCTTCCCACCTTTCAAATTCTCTCTCTTTCTCTTTTCTTATTTGCCTATCCTTCTTTGTTTCTCTTTATCCCCCCTCTCTCTCTCAATGCTTCTTTCTCTCCCCCATCTTCCCTCCCCACTCTCACCTCTTCTCTCTTTTCCTTTCTCTCCCTTCATTTCTCTATGTTTTTCTCTCTTTTCCTCTCCACTCACACTAGACGCATCTCATTACAATCAAAATCAAAGAAAATAAAAAACTCATAAAACAAGACATTGAAAGACCCTCTCTCCCCGCCCCTCTTTGTATCTCTCTTCCCCCTCTTCCTTTATTTTTCTATCATTCCGTTCTCTATAATTCTCTCATTGTTTCCATTTTTCTCTCTCCTTCTCTCTCGGTCTCTATTTGTTGTTCTCTCTATCTTTTTTATCTCCCTCTTTCCATCCCTTTTTCTCCCCCTCTCTTTCTAGCTGTGTCTTTTTTTTTCACTCTCCTTCCTCTCTTTACCTAACCCTTTCATCCCCCTCTTCTTTCACTCTCCATTTCTTTTTCTCCCCCCCTCTCTTTCTTTCTCTCTTTCTCTTTCTTTGTTACCTCTCTCTTTGTTTCTCTCCCCCCCTTGTTATTTCTCCCACTCATTCTCCTCTCTCCCTCCCTTTCTCTCTCTCTTCCTCTCTTTCTTTGTTACCTCTCCTCTTTTTCTCTCTCTTGTTCTCTCTCTCTCTCTCTCTCTCTCTCTCTCTCTCTCTCTCTCTCTCTCTCTCTCTCTCTCTCTCTCTCTCTCTCTCTCTCTCTCTCTCTCTCTCTCTCTCTCTCTCTCTCTCAATATACAAAGAAAAACAAACAAAAGAAAAGAAGAAAACACAAGAACAATGCAAGAAGAGGCAATGTACCTAGCTATACAATATACACCATGAAAACATGAGCAAAAGCAACCATATCAAAATGATATTGTAACAAACCATACATAAAGTCCCACTCGATTCCCAAAAAACTACTAAGAGAGAAAGGGTATTATGAAGGCTTCTACCAATTTTTCCTACCCAAAATATCCATGATCACTCAAAAATTGGCAGCTTTAGCTAGATCCACAATAACTAAAGTCACCATCATTACCAACTCCCCATTTTGAGCCTATGCACCAAATTCATAATTAAGATCAAGGCTCTTCATTGAACTCTTCTCTCCCTACCATTCTTATCTCACCTTCTCACCCCATTTTCGATAAATCTACTAGCTAGTCCTTGGACCTAACCACATACTCATGTAATAACAATCTATCGGAAGAAGAGATCCTTGCCAATGTCTAAAAACTTCCCCAATTAACTATAGGCATCCTCCACTAGCCACCTTAGAGTGCCATGGCAATGCTACTCTATTTACAAAATGGATGAAGATCTATCTCTAAGGCCCATCCTTGATTGCATTTTGCAATTTGACTCTACATTTGGCATGTTTACCAAATTGTTTACAATGATAGATTTAGGGTTGGTTGACACCAACATATTGATACTCATTTCTCAATGGCATCCTACATGGGAGAAAAACGAGCATCTCTTCTATGAAAGTCTCACAATCCTAGACAACTAGCTCAAGAAATACCTCATAGTTAGAAGCATTCCAAATCCTTCCTTCTTATCTACTATTGATGATCCTTAAATACTCATGCATCATTGACAGCTTACAACAACTTTGCAGGTTGACCACTCACTTTCTGAACAAATGGTACACACTTCACCATTAGGCTGCCATGTTAGGAAGCAAAGTGCTCACCACCATTACTAAATATAGAAAGATTATTAGCCTCTTGAAATATGACTTAATATATTGTGAGACCTCTTTATTATAGGAAATCATTGAATCCCATATATTCTAATGCCTCTAAAGAAGTTTCTCCATCATTCACTCTTTGACAAGCTATTGACCAAGGAAAGAGCTCCATGTCGCCATTCAATTGAATGGACCTTCAATCCTAGACAACCTCACATCATATATTTGCAAGTTACTTACCTTCCTAGCTGACTTGGATGCTCTCACCACCTTGGAGTACAATCCTAACTTTCATGTATGGATGCTTCTCCCATTATATAAAAATAAATCACTTCTTCAATTGTACATGATAATAAAATTATCTTACAAAAAGTAAAACATTCCACATACACTGTGAGCTTCCCTTTCAAGATGGGAAGCTTGCTCTTATTTTGCAAGGGGAAGGAAGACCAAATATACTAAGATCTCAAGATCTTTGAAACCTCTAGAGATCAAATTCCCATGGGCTATGGCTTCATGACATGCAGCTACAATGACACGAAAGGAGAAAACCAGCAAGCTACCATTCTCAGAGAAAGAGTAGGCAAAGTACAGCCTCTTAGTGGAGACAAGGGCCTACATCCAATTCAAATTCAGGCATATCCTAAATTTGGAAGACATAGTCATGGAGGAGCTAGCCATCAAGCAAATCATGAAACAGTGTAAGCTACATAAGTATGTGGAGAAGGTGGGCCAAGCCATGGACTACAATATGTGCATGGAATTCCTCTGGACTTTAGATAGGAACCGTGATATCGTTACGGTGCATCACCAGAATAAAGCCCGCCAAGTGGAAATCGAGCTAAGTTTTGAGTTGGTGCAGAGAGTACTAGGCATGCCTGATCATTTGTGTGTCTTTGGATGTGAGGCATTATGCCATGTGCCCAAGGACAAACACAATAAGCTGGATCCTAAAAGTGTCAAATGCATTTTCATTGGCTATGGATATACAAGAGAGATGGGTTACCGTCTATGGGATCCGCAGGCATGGAAAGTGATTCGTAGCCATGATGTCATCTTTCATGAGGACAAAATGCATATGCAGCCTGAGAAAGTGGTTGAGCTACGCAGAGTTATCTTTCAAGAGGAGCCACTTGCTCCCTTACAGCCTGCTCCACAGCTAGCTAGACAGCGTGCAACATCACATGATGCTCATGGCCCAGATGTTAGACATGCTGATGTTAGACAGGATGTTGGTCAGGCAATAGAGCCTAGGTTGAGGCATTCTACTAGAGATAGACGACCTCCTGACCGTTTTGCACCATCTATGGATTATGTACTGGTGGTTACATATGTAGAAGAGCCTCTCACTTATGATAAAGCTATGCATAGGGGTGATTGTCACTCTTGGGAGAGGGCTATGCAGTCTGAGCTTGACTCATTGCATAAGAATCAGACTTGGGATTTGGTTTCCTTGCCTCAAGGTAAGAAGGCTTTGCCATGCAAGTGGGTGTACAAGCTAAAAAGTACCCCTGGACACCCCAAGCCAGCATACAAGGCTCGATTGGTTGCTAAGGGATTTAAGCAAGAGCATGGTGTTGACTTTGATGAATTCTTTTCTCCTGTGGTCAAGATGACCACCCTACTCTTAGTCTTGGCTTTGGTTACATAGCTTGACCTGGACTTGTACTAGATGGATGTCAAGACGGCTTTTTTACATGGGGACTTGCATTAGGAGATTTACATAGAGCAGCCTAAGGGCTTTGCAAACCCTAGCAGGGAACACCTAGTGTGCAAACTAAAGAATAGTCTATATGGCTTGAAGCAATCACCTAGGAAATGGTACCATAAATTTTATACATTCATGCAGTCACAGGGCTGAAACCACTGTGCTATAGATCCATACTTGTACACGAAGAAAGCCCATGACAGTTCTTTACTGATTTTGGTACTCTATGTGGATGACATGCTTTTAGCTCATGAGGAGCTAGATGCTCTTAAGGCTCAGCTCAAGAAGATCTTTGAGATGAAAGATCTGCGATAGGCCTCTCATATACTTGGTATGCGCATTACGCGTGACAGATATCAGGGACTACTCTATCTGTCACAGAGGGAGTACATTCATAAAGTTCTTGAGCGCTTCCGTATGCAGGATGTTAAGCCTATTGGCTACCCATTACCTTCTCATGTGAAGGTTTCACAGGCCAATTGTCCACAGACAGATGAGCAGAGGGCCAAGGTAGCCAAGATTCCCTATGCATCAGCCGTGGGCAGTCTTATGTATGCCATGATAGCCACCTGTCCAGATATTGCTTTTGTGGTTGGGATTGTGGCACATTATATGGATACACCTGGCAAGAAACATTGGGATGCCATGAAGGATATCATGAGGTACCTGAAAGGCACACCAGATATGTGTATTTGCTATGGCAACCAAGATACAGGAGTCGCAGGGTACACTGACTCTGATTATGCAGGACATGCAAATAGTAGGAAGTCCACTTCTAGCTATGTGTTCACTTATGCTGGAGGGGCTATCTCTTGGATGTCCAGGGTGCAAAAGCATACGTCTCTTTCCATTATATAGGCCGAGTATATTGTAGCCACAAAGGCTTGCAAGGAGGCTATCTGGTTAGGCCGTTTGATTATAGACCTTGGTGTGACAGATGCTATGCCTACATTGCATTCGGATTCTATGAGTCTCATTCAGTTGGCCAAGAATCTGGTCTTCCATGCGAAGATGAAACATATTGAGGTGAGGTATCACTTCATTCGCAAGGTCGCTGAGGACAGGTCTATTGACCTTATCAAGATTCCGACTAAGCACAATCCTACAGACTTTCTCACAAAGAGCCTCACTACAGAGTGCTTTGCCTCCCTCAGGAGATTGATGGGTGTTGGATGAGATGATGTCTTTTTCCTCATCTTGTTGTACATGTGTACATGTTGTATTGTCTTTTCTTTTCTTTTCTCTCTCACTAGGACAGATTCACCTTTAAGTGGGAGGTTGTTGGGGGTAAAGACGCCTCCTCCTAGCCACCCGTGTATTACTACACTTTACTACACTAACAGTACCCGCCACTGCACACTGCAGATGGCGAGCGCCTATCACAGTCACTTATTCTGTATTCTTTTAGTGATGGTTTGAATAAAGGAAGGCCCAGCCACACATTGTGGTTGTTAGAGTTCCCAGTTTGAGTTTCTCTCTCTCTCTTGCTCTTACTCTCTATCCGCCATAGCTCTCACCGCCAAGCTTCTTCCTCCTAGGTTCTACTTCCCTTTCATGATGTGGGAATTGTGGCACATTATATGGCTATACCTAACTAACAACACTGGGATGCCATCAAGGATATCATGAGGTACCTAAAGGGCACAGCAACTATGTGCATATGTTATGGTGGCTAGGATACAAGAGTCATGGGATATATTGAATATGATTATGCATGACATATAGATAGTAGAAAGTCCACCTCCTCTGACTATGTCTTCACCTTTGCTGAAGGTGTTGTTTCTTGGATGTTCAAGGTGCAGAAATGCACGGCTCTATACAAAGGCAGAGTATGTTGCAGCCATTGAGGCTTACAAGGAGACTTTCTGGTTAGGTCGTCTAGTGGCAGACCTTGGCATTACTAATGTGGTTCCTACACTACATTTGGATTCAATGAGTTGCTATTCAATTGGCCAAGAATCCAATCTTCTATGCAAACATAAAGCACATTGAGAAACATTACCACTTTATTAGAGAGGTCATTGAGGACAAGTCCATTGAGCTTGTCAAGATATCAACTAATCAAAATCTTGTAGATCTGCTCACAAAAATTCTCTCAGTGGAGCGTTTTGCCTTCCTTAGGAGTTCATGGGCGTTGGATGAGATGACATCTTTCCTCATCCTATTGTACTCTATGTACAGTTACACTTTGTCACTTTTTTTCTTGTTCTCTCCTCACTAGGGTCATATTCGCCTTTAAGTGGGATGTGCCTAGCTACCCATGTATTAGTTACACTGACAATAACTGCACCATATATTAGTTACCCATAAACTTGTACATAGGTGACAGGCACCCATTACTATCACTTCATTCTTTATTCTTTCAATGAATTTGAATAAAAGGGAAAGGAAGGGTCAGTCACACATTGTGACTATTAGAGTTTTCACATCCTCTCTCTCTCTCTCTCTCTCTCTCTCTCTCTCTCTCTCTCTCTCTCTCTCTCTCTCTCTCTCTCTCTCTCTCTCTCTCTCTCTCTCTCTCTCTCTCTCTCTCTCTCTCTCTCTCTCTCTCTCTCTCTCTCTCTCTCTCTCTCTCTCTCTCTCTCTCTCTCTCTCTCTCTCTCTCTCTCTCTCTCTCGTAAGAAGTAAGCAAGAAGAGAGCTTACAAGATTACACACAACAAGAATGAGCTTATCCATTCACTTTTCAGTTTTTATAAATGGCCTTAAATTTTGGGTACCCTCCTTTTGCATTTGCCTAGAGTCGGCAACCTTCCCTCACTATCATATATCGATTTACCAACTACTTTGACAAGGGGTAATTGATATAACTTCCATAGGACCGAGCCCATTGCTCTTGTACAAACATAGTTCCAAGTGATTTTCTCATTTGAAAAACTACAAGCTATTTTCCTATTCCTCTTCTTTTGCTTTCCTTGCATCTCTTGTAATTTTTCGATTTTTTTCTTTTTCCTTCTCTTGCACATTCCTTGGTTGCACATTTATATATGGTTGCACCTTCGTAGATGGAGTTAATAGCTCAACTATATATCCACTAAAAGGACATCAACAATGGCCATAAGAGAATAGTCAAGGTGACTTATAATATTGAGAATGGAAGTGTTTTGGGGTCACATTCCAAGCACTTAGGATTTACAACTTTTGTGAGTTGTGAATACACATAGTGATTTTGGTTGATCAGCTACTTATTCACACAAATAAGAGATTCTGAGTCTTTGGTTTCAAAGAACCAAGAGACTTCAATCAAACTAAGTTCTTCAAGGATTTGAGATCTCATTACATCATTTTCAATGTGTCTAATTTTATCAACATTTACTTAGTAATTTCTATTTCATGATTTCCAACTTTCATCTTGTATTTCTTATCAATCTAATCCAATGATAGCCTTAAAAGTGTAATCAAGGACATATTACATCTAAACCCGAAATTGTTGAATCCACAAGGCATGATGCACATTGCTTGAAACACTTCATGGCTCAAAAGTTAATTAAAGAAACCCTTCAAAAATTCCTAACTTTAATCGGCTATTCACAAGCACTAAATTTCAAAGTTAATATGTTTTTTAAATATTACAAAAAATCAATATTTACTAATTTAACATCATATTTACGATGGAGTGTATCAAAATTTACACTATGATACCACATGAAATATACCCGACTATAACTCGTAGGGAGAATAGTTTGGTAGTCATCTAGAGACTTGGTCTTAGAGTCATCAACATCCGTGCTAACTTTGAGCATGCAAATTTAGGCGACTAGGTGTTCCCTAGATCTATCTTGCAAGCAAAGCATCTAGCCTCATTCCACGAGGATCGACTTGTGGGTTCCTTAAGACACAACTACAATCTCTAGCAATAGCCTGGCATTGAGCTAAAACAATCACAACTTTGCAAGTTGTCAGAGACTCAAGGTGAGAAAGCATTATACTTGGTTCAATGAGAGTGGGAAACAAGGGAAAGCTGAGACTCAACCCATCTATCCATAAGGCAGCATAGTCTCACACCAACCCACCTAAAATAGTGCTTAGTTGGTTCTAAGACTCTACCTTGGAATATCACATTTGTCGACCTTTTCTAAACTTTGGGGAAAGTCGTCCAACTAACCAGGTCCACCCAACCATAAGATTGTTTTGTTAGGAAGATCGTCCACCCACTTCCCAATCAGTGACATGGCATAGTTTAGTTATCTAAGCAAGCATATTACTCACACTATGCAAATACATAAAAACAACTTTGCAAATTACTCTTTACTTGGGGTTGGTTGACATATCTTTAAACAGAATACCAAACCAATCCTTTTGAAAAACTTAGCTATTTATATTATTATCATATTTACTACCACTGTGAGGAGCAAGACAACCCAAAAATGGAGTTGCACCTTGCCTTATTTATCCCGAGTCTTCTAACACTAAACCATGTTGGGCTCGTATAGATTTCTTTCCCTATCTTAGGATTGAGATCGAGATTAAAACATTAGACCAAATCCCCATTGGTTCTCACCCATTGCATAAGTGGAAACCTTCCTATATGGACAAGCATACATACCTAAGTGATGGTTGGTCGCTTTAGGTAGCCTATATACAACTCTAGATCAAGAGTATGCAAGGCGGCAAGCTCTAGTGATAACATCATGCCTCAATCCCATTCAGCTAAGATACAAACACAATTAGAATCCATAGAATTTCTAGTAAATTTGAAACTTTCTTATTGAATTTTTCAATGATTTTTGTTCATTTACTAAAATTCAGCTCATAAATTGAGTTTAATACCATATACACATAAACACACTTTATCAAAATGTAAGAAATCTAAATTATTTTTAAAAATTATATTTTAGAAAAATATAAAAGGAATAACTTACTACTTATTACACATTTCTCACCACTAACTTTGAAGAATATAAATGCCGCATATGAATCTATAATAATATTAATTCTTTTAATATGACTTCTAGGCTACGACAATCCAAAAAACTAGTTTTTTTAATTGAGCATTTAATGACATTACTAATAAAAAATGTCTGAGTTTAATCATTTCTAAAATAAAATTTATAATTTTTTGATAACTTATTTTTATTTAATTCAGTTTTTTCTCAATTTTCTAATTATTTATTAGTAACTAATTTATTTCTCAATAAAAGCACATTTCTAATTGCTAATATAATTTAAATTATATTTTTTATTATTTAAGTCTCTTTTAATGATGACTTAATTAACTATATTTGTAAGCTTATTAAATTATATTTTTAACCATTACTTTTGAATAATTTTGATATAATATAGTAAAACAAAATCTAGCAAAGATAAGGTATGTTTTTTTAATAAGAATTTTTACAATTGAAAATTTAATCATATGAATTATTTAATAATTTTGGAAAATAAAATAGTATACCTTAATCATATTTACAATCATATTCTCGAGATTTTGGTTGGTCGATGGTCTTGCCACATTAACACACTTGCATGGGGCCAAGATAGATAGAAAAAGGTGCTCACAAAGTAGGGTATTGATGTGCAAATGGGTGTTATCTCCTTCTCTCAGAATTTTCCTCGCTTCTTAGTAATTAACTCACATCGACTCTCACTCTCACTCTCTCAAGAGTAGCAGGGGGTAGAGAGAGAGAGAGAGAGAGAGAGAGAGAGAGAGAGAGAGAGAGAGAGAGAGAGAGAGAGAGAGAGAGAGAGGCTTTCGTCTTTATTTAATAAACTAGTAAGGGGGACATTTTTTTTGTTTTATAAATTCAAGAGGAGTTTTCATTTTTCATTAAGATTTGGAAAGTAGAAAAATATATATTAAGATAAAGAAAATTTTTTGCTTTTTTTTCTACCTTTTTTAAAAAAAAAGAAAAAGTGGGGGGCATGCAAGGGGCACCACAAAACCCAACCCCCTTAGGGACCCCTTACCCCATAACCCCCCATCAAGCCTTATAATAAGACTCTCCCCCTCCCCCCCTCTCTTTCTTTTCTCTTCTTTAATATATATATATATATATATACCACAAATATCTTAGATTTTATTCAAAATATCAAGTAATTTTAAACTAATCTAATTTAGATTAAATTAAGAAAATTTTAAATTATTTAAGATAAATTTAAAATTTTGTTAATAATAAATATTTATAACATAAGAAAAATAAAAATAAATCTAGATAGCATGATAAGTAGAAATAATTCAACTTATTTCAAAAAATCATGATTAAATAGTGATAAATATTTTTTAAGATATTTAAATTAAAATTAAAATAATTTGATATTTTATGAGGGTGTAATACACATAAACATGAAAACTTATTGATAAACAGTCAAGGAGTGAAAGTAAAGGTGATCACGTGTAGTTAACTTAAGAAAAATAGGTATACCCATGAAAATGATTGAAATTGAGTTCCCTACACTAACTAATGACCCTAGAAACAAAGATAAGATTGTCTTCATTGTGGAACAATGTAATAAGTATGGCTTGCAATCTGCTATTTGGGGGCTAAGGGATCTTAAATTACAATTGATGAAAATTTTAAAGAGCTATTTGTCAAATAAATGGCTCATAACTTTATGTTAAAGTGTATAGAGGACTAACTCGCTTGACCACATGCCTAAACTTGATTCATGACTAGCCTAATTTGAAAATGAGTGCATTAGGCTACTAGATAAGGGGAGAGTAAAAAGTCAATAGAGTGACACTTACTCCACAACTCATAGATTGCACCCTAATGATAGAACAAAAAGAAGTGAATTATAAAGTACCTAAAGATAGCAAAAGCATGATCTTACTAACACGGTCTCCAATTAAGTGCCATTCTAAAGGAAGAGTTACACATAATGGCCAAAATCTTCCACCACCTATTTACTTGCAATAAGCATATTCTTCCATAACAAGGATCCAAAAATATCTCATGGAAGTTATATTCACATGCGATATTGCGACTAGGAATCTGAATGACTTTTGGATAGGGAGAGTTTACAAGACCATAACAAGGTCAAGAAAATGCTTACTCGGGCTCTTAATATCAAAGCACCACTTGCCATAGGAATGATCACCCTACTATGTAAATTCATTGTAGAAATTACAATGTGCAATGGACAAAATCTAAGCAAGGAATAGAGAACACACAACAAATATGAGAATAGAAATTGCTTTGATCTCAAAATAAGTGATACAAAGATGGCTCTATGCACCCATTCACTTCCACTATGAGGCTTAGATTATCATACAGATAGATGATAGGCAAAGACCTTAAGGGTATCTAGAAGAATTGTGACTAGGTGAAAGATAGATTGATGATGGCTTTGGAGGGATCTTTGTTTAATAGCCCAGGAAGGTAGTCTAGTCAGCTTGTCTAACCATATTATGAACCTTTTCTAGTCAAAGGCTGGGGACTGACCCTAAACCCCTTTCACGAGGTGGTGGGACCTCCTAGCCAAGGCCCACTTTCTTAGCCCCCGATCCAAAATAGGGGTCCCTAATAACTTCCACATCCCATAACTCGATGCATTGTGCCTTGAGTTGCTACAAGCATAGCTACTCTATCTAACCCAAAGGCTAGATCCACAAAGGTCACCTTTTTACCATCTGGTCACATAGACTTCATTTGACATAAAAGTTAGGACCGCGTGCTCACACATGGTTTCTCCTCATGATGGGGATCTTACAACTTAGAGAACCATGGATCATCAAGGCCACCTTATGAGGATGGGGCATTGAGCATACCTATTATTCGTAACTCCATGGAAAATAACACAAGAACAATCACCCCTCAAAAGAGTCTAGCGAGAAGAAAAATGAGAAAAAAGAACAAGAGAAAAGAAGTCAAACCCCTACTAGCAAAGAAACAAGTAGTTGATGGGGAGAAAAGAGGAGTGGGGGAGAGTGTGAGAAAGTTCCTCTAGATAAACTCTGATGAAGGAGATACCTCAAAGAATAGGTAGCAGCTTGTGCTACCAAAACAAAAGCAAGGAAGTTCTAATCCATGAAGAGGAAGTGCACAAAATACATTGAAATAACTCTCATGCAACAACTAAGTTAAATGCTTCTAAGCGGGGGCACTCATGATAGAGGAAGGAAAAGGTAGCTATAATAAAGAAAAGGAAAAGAGATAGTTGAGAGCTCAAGTATTGGTCAATGAGTTCTTCGTCACAACTAGTGACTCAAATACAAAACCTATACACTAAAATCACTAAGCTAGAGAAGGTAAGCCATAAATGAGGTCACAAATACCTCATGAGGCAACAAACAACACCTTCTAAGTCCATTTCGGGCCTATAGGATTGTAGTGTAGTATTTAGTAAGGAGAAAACATGGGTACATTAGAGTTGCTATGGGAAGAAATTTGAAGGGATAAAACAAAAGTGCTTCAAGCAAAACATGAGCTCCAAACTAGGTTAGAGAGTACTCAAGAGGCATATAGAAAATCTATAGTTTAGACTAATGATTAGATGCAGGACCTCCAAACACAAGTAAGGTAATGTGACCTAGCATTAGAGTAAAAGACTGGAGAGGTAGAAGAGCTATAAAACAAACATAATGTAATGCAAACCTAGGTAGCAAACTTCATTGTCTAGTTAGAGCAAAAGAAAGCAAAAATATTCCACTAGGAAAAAGAAATCCAAGGGAAACAATAGTCTTAGGAACAATTCACCCTAGTGGACATGTACTAGACTAGTGTGCTAGTGCAATAATGCATGACCCTAGTGCACTATAACCCTACATGCATACCATAGTATACCCTCATGTGCATGTAACCCTTGCACACTAACCCTCACACACCACCCCTTCACCCCACATATAGGCTCACTAGTCTCTCATAGCCATTGCACCTAGACTAGTCCACACATGCACATACACTAATGTGTCCCCCTTATGCACTACTCTAAATAGTAATCTGAGTGTAACCACTCTTGTGCATAAACCACTTAGCATGATTTAAATCACACATTGACGCCCATACACAACACATGGCACCTAGATCCATGCATTTAATACATTATAGACCCAACATCCATCGAGAAGCTAGTGCACTCACATGTGCTAGCACATCTTCCTAGTATACTCACTAGACACACAACTCACAACATTGGGGCATATGAGGGAGCACATTATTGCACACATGTGCACATGCACACCCCCCCCCCCCCCCCACACACACATAACTAGGGAATACAAACCATAGCATCAACTAAATAGGAGGGAACATAATACTAGAATAAAAATGATAAAATCTTGGAGACCAAACAAAAAATGAAAAGGATGAACCACAACAATTGAGAGAACCCAACACTTAAGTCATTGAAACCAAAACTTAAAATGATACTAACATGTGGAGTGATCATCTAAAAAGTGTTGTAAGTTACTATGTTATTGATTCGAAAAAAGGAGAAAGCTTGTTTTTGCACAATGACTTGGACACACTTGAATTCACTTGAACATAAACTAAGATAAAGAATAAGAAATCTTTGCTTGTGGAAGACAACTAAAAACCATAAAGAAACACAATAGGGTGGTAGATAAAAAGAACAAATGCAATTATCTCACATAATTTTACATATGAACCAACTTGAGAAAACCTAGGACTGGAAATCACAGTGTAGATGCATGCACTTGTGAAGTGAACATGAGCTCCCAACTCCCACAACAAGGAGAAACCTAAGTCATAGTAGTATTGAGAACATCCCCATCTAAGACATTTTAAATAAGATGATTCAACTAGTCAACCTAGAGACCATGGGTACTTTACCTAGCTTAATGGAATGAGCCAAAATTTTGGGAAGAGTCTTGGATAACATCTAGGCCACCATTCACACTTTCTAGCATGTTGCTAACTTCAATATCTCAAGCATGAACCTTGAGGCCATAGAATAGAAACTCATAGAGCTCTAAGGCCAAGGGATGAATACTTAACAAATTCTTGCAATCATGCAAGTAGAGATGTATAGCGTTTGAAGCATGCTATTGAATGCTAGATTGACAAGATCCTCGCAAGATTTGCTATTAAATCTTGTTCAAAATGCTTGTTTAACTACATGGACATATTACAAGTAGACACTCACTATTGGGGGGTTAAAGGTCACCTCTACCTAGATGCCTATATTTACTTTGTTCAAATGCCTACACACTTATACACCACACATGGTGGCCACACATCACTATCACTTTATTATTTATTCTTTATGACAATAGAATAAGGAAAGGTAGGCCACACATTGTGATTGTTGGAGTTCCCACATACCATCTTGCTCTCTCTTGCTTCATAGCTCTTGCTTCCACTTGCGCCATCACCCTTGTTCCACCTTTCAATTGGTATTAGAGTGAGCATTTGAGGAGCTTCTATGTCATTCACTTTAGCCTAGGAAGAGAGCTTCATTCTTAACTTCCAAGGTAGCCACTCATTGAGGTATACATTAGTCTCATTGCTCTTGAATCAAATCCTCACCTTCTAGGATCATTTCTTAGCCTTTCCCAAGTCTTTTGTGACTACCAAGAGCTCCATCATAGTCAATAGGAGCTAGGAGTAGAGTCTACAAATTTTGGTGCATTTTTAGGACTGCTCCCTACCTATGCCACCTCATCCACTTCCTCTTGTAGCTCCTATTGGTCATTGTCTAGAACTTGTGGTCATTTCCAACTTCCTTTGGCTCCATATTCAACATCATTTGAAGAGTTTTGTATCAACCATTGCTCTACAACTTAGAGTAGAATCTTGTTCACTGTTTAGATAGCAAGTATTCTATTGGTTAATTTTCTATTGATGCTTATGAAGCAAGTTTGTAATGCCTAGATGATTTGATGCTCAAGAAAGACTTTTGGATTGATTAGAGTTTGTTTAGCTTAGCATTTTGAAGGTTCTAGCAAGCATTCATTATGAAGGCTTATGTATTGAGTGCCTACAAATGCTTTGGGGATGCTACATGGATGTATTGATGCTTGGCATTGATTATTATGCTTGCATAAGGTTATTTTGAGCTCTCAACATTGGATTTGAGGTCCATTGGATACATATTCATAGTGGCTATTTGCTATGGTTTCCCATTTACGAGTTTGAAGGTTATTGCAAGCATATGCTCTCGGATGTATTGTTTCATGTCTTTGGACACCCACATGTTATGAGACATATGTATCAATCTTTGATTGGCTCTTGGACATTCCAAATTTGCTTTTGTGGGAGAACTTTGATATTTTGAGCTTAGACTCTTGTGTCAATGGGACACTCTTACATTCTTATAAGTTGATGCATACATTGTCCTTATTGTAGACATTGATGCTTATGGGCTGATTTAGCTTTGGCTTGTAAATCTGATACTTCCTCCTATCAAACATATATATCAGTCTTGATGCATTCTTGGTTATGTACTTGAGCTTCACTATTCATATGTAGTGTGTCAGTGTAGATTGGTGGATCTCCATTGCTTTTGGAGATCTCTTATGCACACTTGGCTTAGGTATATGCTACCCTTTTGTTTGGGATTGCATCCATGTGTCTGATATCTTTGGGTCTTTGACAACATTTGATACCTTGTGATTTATACTCTATCTTGCACTACTAGTTATATTTTATATCACGGTTGCCACTCAAATATCCTTGGTAGGGGTGAGAGCTTTGTCTTTTGCTTGTTTTCCTATAGTTATACATTCATTTATTGTAGTCTCATGGACAGCCATATTGAACTTTATTTTTTGAGTAGTTTCTTTGAGAGTTGATACTTGTATTGTGCACTCTAATACTACTTGCTTGTCCTAGCTCAATCTTTCTCTTATCGTATGCTCTTTGGCTCAATTTTGGGGTTGATTTACTATTATTATAGAAACCTCTATTGTCTTTGGTTGACAAACATAATGGCAGGTATTTTAAGTGCTTCCAATGACAATATTATCTTTAACATAGAGAAGCTGGATGGCAATAACTACTAGTATTGGAAGACTCAAATTTTGCAAATATTAGTGCACAAGAAACAATTCAAGCCATTGAAAACCAAGGGAATAAAGTTAGAAGATTAGAATAGAGATGATTAGGAAGAGTTTGATGAGCTATGTAAGTTTACCATTATCTTGTCATTGTCTAAGTAAGTTTATTTCAATATTATTAAAATTAAGGGTGGTGCTTATGATTTATGAAAAAAATATGTGATCTTTAGTCAAGCTTCATAGTTGTATTAGTTGAAGAAGCTTGTGGATCTTCACATAAGGAGGCACTCCTATGTCCACTCATTTGAATGAGTTCCACACCAATTTCAACTATCTTATCTCGCGGAGCATTCAGTTTGAGGATAATATAAAGTCTTTCTTCTTGCTTGTCACACTACCTCAGTATTGGGTGAGTCTTGGGCTACATTCTGAACTATCATAGTGCTAATCCTTTTAGAGATGGATTTAAATGATTTGATATATAGAGTGCTTTGCTTACACAAGAAGTGAACAAGAAGAACATTGATACAACTTGTACTTCTCACACCCTAATACTTAAGGTAGATATGATGGTAAAGGAAATAATGACTGCCATCATAGAGACTCACAACCCAACATGGGCAACTCTAAGTCTCACGGGTAATCATGCAATAAGTCCCTGGTCCTAAGTCCTCTCTTATGTATCATTATTGAAGTCAATAGGGTCATGTGAGGCCACTGTGCCATGAAATGTGCAATGATAGGTGTGAAAAAGGCAAAGGGAAAGTGCATGATAATACTAAGTCTTATTATAATCATAGCATTGTTAAGTCTACTGTTAATATTGAGGAGATAAATGCCTTGGATCATACTTTAGATGATTGTATACTTATCGCTTCTTCACTTGATGTTGCTCCAACTGCTTAATATTTACTCTACTTACTCTTAGTGTTAGCTTTTTGAATCAAGGGCTCACTTTCATGTTACCCCACATCATCATTGGTTTTATACCTACCACACTATTATAGGTTTAGTTAGACTGGATGATGATCATGTATGTGATATTATCAACATCAATTATGTGAGACTACAATTTGGTACTAGTGCTCCATTTGTACTGCATGATGTACATCATGTCTCGAATTTGACTAAAAGCCTTATCTCATGGAAATTTGGATGATTATAAGTATCATGTATCTTTTGGTGATTCTACTTTGAAACATGTATCCCTTCCTTATATCTAGATCTATTGAACATATTTTGGTTACGATCAATCTTCCACATGTATCTCTTTGACATCACCATCTCAGTTATATGCCCCTTAAAGGAATAAGAGTTCTAACTCATTTAGAGTATTTATTGCCGCTTGACCACTCATGTTTTGATTCATCTGATCATTGTTTATATGGCACATAAAAAGTCGAGTTCTACATGTGTGGGGCCCTTGTATATTCAAATGCTTGTGGTCGCATATCCTATCAGTCATTAGGTGGTGTAAAGTATTTTATTATATTCATCAATGATCAAATATTGGGGGTAAAGGATCCTATTCCTAACCATCCACATATTCATTACATTTATAGTACCTACACACTTGTACAGTGCATGTGGTAGGTGCCCATCACTAGCATTTTATTCTTTATTCTTTTAGTGACATTTGAATAAGCAAAGGCCGGTCACACATTGTGACTCTTGGAGTTCCCACACCTTGTGTCTCTTGCTCTTGCTCTCTTGCTTCTTTGGCACCATAGCTCTTGCTTCTACTCATGTGCTTCCACTCAGGGCTTCTCCCTTGAACTAGTACCAAAGCTAAGTTTGAGGAGCTTCTCTTCAACTTGTCGATACCTACAATAGTTTATTTTTCAGAGCAGCCATGACTTCCTTCCTCAAGGTATACATTTTATTATTCGCTTCCTCCTGGGTAATCAAACCTTCTTCTAGGCATTGCCCAAGCTCCATTGAGCTCTCCTTAAGCTTCAAGAGCTACGCTTAAGGCCGTTAGCAATAGCAGGACCAAGAGGAGCAATAGTGTGAATTTTTCATATTGCTACTGTCCCTTTTCTTAATTAGTCTAGTGCATCTCATGCCTCTCGTGTGGCATTTGACATTCCCCAACACTTAGGCAACCTCTTGGATGCTTTTATAACATTGGATACTTGAGTTTTGGAGCTCCCAAACTCTATTGCTATATATGAATAGTAAACCTACTATAACAAACTTGGAACATTGTCTTCTCAAAGATTATGGCTTCCATACTGCTTTATTGATGCTTGTACTCTTGCATATTGATGCCAGATCATTGGGGATGTTATATTGATGACTTAGAATGCTTTTGGGACTGATTTGAACTCAAAATAGCTCAAATTTCACTGTCATTTAAGTGTTGTAATATAGTGGACATCAATATTTTACAAAGGGAAGTTTTATGCCTATTGATATATGTCATTAATGGTCTACACTCGAATAAGCTTTTGAGCTTCAATTTTGAGATTGGTGACATTCATCTTGGCTATGGCTACATGACTTTGTTACTTTAGTGGCTTATGCAATTATGGGCTTGAAGACTCTATTGGGTTTTATGCTTCCAACTTATGCTTCATGTATTGTGGATGCTCAAATGTCATGCCTATGATCTATTGAGCATGCATTACTCATTTGGCATTTAGTTTTGTTCCAGTGGGAGTTACTTATGATACTTGGATACTTTGCATTTGAGAATAGCTTTGGGTTTATGGAGTTGAGCTTACTTAAATTAGACTGTGGGACTCAATTGAGTTATGTCTATCCTCTCTAGATGCTATTTGGATGTAGTTGTTGCCTAGTGAGCTATTTTGATTCATACTTTGAACTGACACCTATCTCTGTCAGGTTGTTGTCAATGATGCATTCATCATGCTTGTGTATGTATTGAGCTTCTTTACACTTGCTCAATCATTGTGTATCAGGAAGTTCTCTTTTGCTATCCTTGAGACCTACTATATATATGATAGTTATACATATTGGATGTATCTCTCCCTGACACATTGAGTTTAACAATTTTCAGTACCTGTCGCATGCTCAATGACCCCTAGTGGTTTATACATATATATCTCTCTGACACATATCCTTGAGACCTACTATATATATATGACAGTTTTGTCTATTGGATGTATCTCTCTTTGACACATTGAGTTTGATAGTTCTCCATACCGGTTGCATGCTCAATGACTACTAGTGGTTTATACATATCCTATCTCCTATAGAATATACTTGGCAGTTGTTGCAAATTAGCCTTGGTTGCACAACTAGATGTGGACCTCTATTAGATGGATGTCAAGACGGCTCTCTTACATGGGGACTTGCATGATGAGATTTATATGCAATAGTCTAAGGGGTGGTTTGAGAAAAAAGACATGGAATACCCAGTGTGCAAGTTAAGATAGAGTCTTTATGGCCTTAAGCAAGCACATAGGGACTGGTACCATAAGTTTGATACTTTTATGCATTCATAGAGATATACCCATAGTGATATGGATCTATGTTTATACAGGAACAAGGCCTACAATGGTAGCCTTATGATTTTGATACTCTATGTGGATGATATGCTAATTATTGGGAGCACTCATGATTAGCTAGACGCCTTGAAAAGTCTGCTCAAGGAGAGCTATGAGATGAAGGACATAGGATAGACCTCACATATTCTTGGGATGCACATCATAGGTGATCGCTCTAAGGGGCTCCTTTACTTGTTGCAGGAGTACATCTATAAGATGCTTGAGCATTTTCATGTGTAAAATGTTAAACCTATTGGTTGTCCTTTTACCCGAAAGGGATGCAGAAAACACGGGAGAAAAGAGCACACACAACGTAGGTGATGTCAAGAATGTTATGATAGCCTTATTGCACTTTCATATATATATGAATAAAGAATATGGGCGGTCACTGTACACGGACAGGCCCAAGGGCCTTTTACCCCAACAACCTCCCACTAAAAGGCCAATGGGCCAAGGAGTGAAAAAACAAAACAAAAGAAAAGAGACAGGGTGAGAAATCATGATATCTCACCCAACGCCCAATCGGAAAGCGAGCTGTGCAATAAGTGTCGAGAATCTCCAAGTCCAAGACATCTAGGAGGCAAGTGATCCCACAACTCCATACAATGGAGCAATCCAGGACAACTCATGAGTGCAAAGCTATACATCATCATCATCAGAGTAGCGCATAGCATTAGCGTGGCGTATACAAGATGACAGAGAGCATCCAAATTCTCCAGAGTCAATCACTGAAAGATGACCAGCATCCTGGACACAAGTCAAATGGGATCTCAGGACAGTATGCGGCCTCAACGAAGCAGAAGACTGACATACAGCTATAGAATCAGCCATAAAACGCACTGAACGTGCATCAAGAGGCCTGAGAGGTGTCTGTGTCTCATAAAAGACAGCATGATGGCTGCATAGAACCTGCTGGGCATCTAAATCCCAAAGCCTGTAAGCCGTAAAGTCACCATCTCCATGACCAAGGAGAAGACATCTGTGTGACATAGGCTCATGTGGCATACTGACAGTGGCCTGGCACCCAAATATCCTCAAGTGATCATAAGAGGGTCTCATACCACTCCATGCCTCATGCGATGTAATACCGTCCAAAGTCAAGCGCGGCATCTTATTAACCAAGTAGACTGCCGTCATAAGGGCCCCAGCCCAAAATCCATAAGACAATCTAGCTGTGGTAAGCATAGCAACAACCTTCTCTTGTAAGGTCAGGCACATGCCATGAGCAATCCCATAATACCGGGGACATAAGAAATCAATGCCATACTGCTGACAAGAGATCCGTAAGCTGGGAGAGATAGCATGACTCTCATAATCCATCTGCAAGCATCTAGGCCTGCTACCAACAAAAACCATAAACCTGTCAAGCATGGTAACAGCATCCTCAATCCATACCAAAGGGTAAGTCCAAACACAATGGGTAGCATGATCCATGAAGGTCACAAAATACGACACTCCACCAAGTGACTGGGAAGGCATAGGTCCATATACTGCAACATGGACTAGATCTAGAGGAGCATGCCTCACACGATTGCCATAAGCCAAAGAGGCTTTACACAAACCATGAGTACAATGAGGGCAAGTAGCAAGGGGAAGAGTAGGAAATAATCCCATATCACATAAAACATCCATCTCAGTGTGTCGTACATGGCCTAGGCGACAATGCCATAACAATGCATGTGGTATCTGCGTAATTGCAACCATAGAATCTCCCACACGAGAGACATGCACTACATAATCACTGCCATATCTAGCACCTCTAGCCAATACCAAGCAACCATGATGGATTTTTCATGAAGTATCCCCAAGAGAGACATAATATCTTGCACCATGCAACTGACTGACAAAGATCAGGCTCTTACTGAGCATAGGTATATGCAAGACATCATGGAGCATAAGAGAAGACCCATTTGGCAAAGCCAAGTGTATATCTCCTGTACCAATAACATGACAATCTTGCTCAAGGCCCAAAGAAATACATCCGTCAACCTCCCTATAAGAAGAGAACCAAGCTCTATGCGGAGTAACATGACAAGATGCCATATTTTCTAAAAGCTAATCAAAGGTATAGGTCGTATCACTGAGCAAGTAATCTACAGGGTAACACAATGCCAGGAGTCTAGGCTCAGTTGCATCATCATGGGTAACTACATGCACCATACCACTATCAACAGTGGTCTCACCTACTGTATCACTGACTCTGCTCTCATGTCTAGTGTGGCACAATCTTTTCTGCTCTCTAATCCACTTGAAGCATGTACGCTTCACATGTCATGTCTTTCCACAATGAAAGCAAACAGAACCTGTAAAACTTGTAGAAGAGGGCAACTGCTCTATAATAGCATGAGTAGGGCTGTCCAATATATCCAAGGACCTCAAAGAATCGGGGGAACTCTCATCAGAGAGAACAAGCTCATCAAGAGAACTATCTGCATGACTAGAAGAGCTGGAAGTCGTCACAACATATTGCAAAGGGGACTCATCCAAACCAGAAGGGGAGAACACAAAGGCATCAACCACGGATGCAAAAGCTCCCACACAGACAAGCCTAGCAAACAAAAGCATGACATATCATGGCCAAGATTCCTTATGTATCCATAGTGGACAATTTGATGTATGTTATGATAGCCACTTATCCTAACATAGCATTTGCAGTGGGAGTTGTGGAACACTATATGGCTACACCTAGCAGGCGGCATTGGGATGTCGTGATGAAGGATATCATGTGATACCTTAAGGGAAGTACAGATATGTGCATATGCTATGGTGGCCAAGATACAAAAGTCATGGGGTACACTGACGTTGATTATGTAGGAGGACAAGTAGAGGGCAGAAATTCCACCTTTGGCTATGTCTTCACATTTCCTAGAGGTGATGTTTCTTGGATGTCCAAGGTGTAAAAATGCACAACCCTATCCACTATAGAGGCAAAATATGTTGTAGCTACTAAGGCTTACAAGGAGGCTTTCTAGTTGGGCTGTCTAGTTACAGATCTTGACATTACTGATGTGGTCCCTACACTACATTTGGCTTCTATAAGTTCTATTCAATTAACCAAGATTCTAGTATTCCATGTGAAGACAAAGCACAGTGAACTGTGTTACCACTTTATTAGAGAGATCATTGAGGACAAGTCCATTGAGCTTTGGCAAGATCTCAACTAATGAAAATCATGTAGATCTACTCATAAAAGTCTCTCAGCAGAGCATTATGCCGCCTTCCTTAGGAAGTTGATGGGTATTGGATGAGATGGCATATTTCCTTATCTTATTGTACTTTATGTATATTTGTACTTTGTTACCTTTTTCTTGTTCTCTCCTCACTAGAAGCACATTCATCTTTAAGTGGGAGATTGTTGGGGGTAAAGACACCTATGCCCAACTGCCTATGTATTCATTATATTGGTCATACTTGCACACCTATACACTACAGGTGACAGGTGTCCATCACTATTCCTTCATTGTTTATTCTTTGAGTGACATTTGAATAAGGGAAGGCCGGTCACACACTATGAGTATTGGAATTCCCACATCGTATGTCTCTTGCTCTCTTTCTTCCACCACAACCCTTGCTTCCACTCAAGGCTTCCCCCTTCATTATTTGCATAAGGTTTGGGCCGATCCTATTAGGCATGAGTCAAAAGTTCTACTTATATTTCAACACTTTTTTGCTATGGTTGAGAATCAATCTTGGCACATGCTGAAATTCCTATAATAATCTAACAATGGGGATGAATATGACTCTAAGGTATTTGAGCAATTTTGGGATGAGAGAAATATTAAACATCAATTGACTACCCCTTACCCCCACCATTACAAAGCACATGAATAGGACTATTCAAGAAAGAGTTTGCAGTATGCTTAATCATGCAAGCTTATCACGAGACTTTTGGATAGGGGCAATTACTACTATATTTTATTTTATTAATAGATTACCACGCACCACTCTTGGTAGAAGAGTTGCAAAGAAGATATGGTCTAGTAAAACCTTTCTCATATGTATACTTGCGAGTCTTTGGATGTGAGGCTTTCTACCATATTCCCAAAGACAAATGCAACAAGCTAGATCCAAATTCCATCAAATGCATCTTCCTTGGTTATGATAATACATGGGGAAACCTAGTTCACTAGGTTTGATGCCATCAAGAAATCCTCGTTTGTATTTCTCAAATATCTCTTTAGCAAATGCTTTGTAGAGCTTGATTATGGTGATAGTCTCATTGTCCAATTAATGAATATTGAACATCAAGAAGAGGAGAGCATATGTGGTTATGTCTCAAAGGTGAGAAGCCTCTTTAACTCTATTCCAATTATAGAAAGACCCACTACCAAGGCCATAATAAAAGCCTTTATCAAGGATATCCATAATAAGGCTAAGGCAAATGACACACAAAAGGCAAAGCTCTATCTACTTGTCCTCAATCACCTCTCTAATGATAGAAAATTTGGGATTGAGATCTTAACAATATCTTAAAGATGGTAGAAACTTTGAAGTTGTCTCAAGCTTATAATCAAAATATGCAGCACATCCATTTCGAAAAGGAACAATACCCTTTAGAGTACACAAGACTAACACACACTTATGCTTACTATGGATGCTCCAAGTATCAAGTTGTGTACTGTAGAGATCCACAAAAACTCCCAATCCCTAACCCAAATTTTGGTTATTCACAATTCAACCACAACCTCAACTATCCAAGGAAGCCACAATTAGTTCCTAGCCTTACCAACTCCCCAAGGGTAAAGATAAATAGCACAGAGAATAAAAATTAATTTATTAGGAATACCTAGGCCCCTTGGCCCTATCATAACTTACCTTCCTAGTGCCCCTCCTACACATTTGATAAAAGAACCATACGTGATCATGAGGAATACATGAATCCTTACATAGCATATAATAAAGAGGGTAACGCGATCCTCATACCTATTCCACTCATGATGATGCTAGGATGTGGGTGAGAAAAAGGAATGAGCAACAAGAGACAAATCATTGAGTGTTGGAATTTCCACCAACCAGGGCATATATCAAGAAACTGACCTATAAAATAAAAACCTTCATTGGAAAATTAGATGGACTTGAGATGCCATGAGTGTAGCATTTCTCACATGTATTAAGAGCATCCTAAATGCCAATCATCTAGCTATGCACAAATTATGTCTAGTAGAAATAACATTTGGCCATAATCATTAATATTAAAGACAAAGAGCTCATCCCACTTGCTTATCTTAGGGTCAAAATAGTCACCAAACAAGAGTATATCATTGAAGCTCTCATTGACAAGGTGGGGACTATAATATTCTAACTTACAATGCATGGACTACAATTGGATAGCCTAAATGTGTGCCAATCGATGATGCAATAATCAACCCATATAGGGATTCTCCATATTCTCTCTTAGGAAAATGCACAATCTTGATGGCCTTAGAAACCAAAAGCTTATCCGTCATCTTTTACATGCTTCTAAATCTCTTGGCTATGTTTTAGTGTTGCCATACTTTTATTGAGAACCTATCTAGGTATAGGAAAAAATGCCTACAATCTAACAATGGGGATGAATATGTATCTAAAGCCTTTGAGCAGTTTTGTGATAAGAGAGGTATTAAGATCAATTGACTGTCCTACACATCCCACCCAAAAATGGTATGGTTGAGTGTATGAACATGATGATTCAAGATCAAGTTCATAGTACGCTTGGCTAAATAAGCTTACAACATCGCTTTTAGGCTGAGGCAGTTACTACTATTGTATATTTGATTAATCGATTGCCATGCATTACTCTTGACTATTAGGTGGCAAAGGATATATGGTTTGGAAAACCTTCCTCATATGCTCATTTGCGTGTGTTCGATTATTAGGCTTTAATGCCTCCTATGGGTTACATTCATGGACCTCCTTATACTCTTTCGAGCAAGCTGAAGGTAGAAAGGCATGCATGTGTCCTTTGGAACTGTAGGAATGAACCCCTAGAGTTCCTTGAAGTCAAGGATCCAATGGCTTTGAGATCATTGTGGAGGTTTGCTTCTCTCCCTTCCTAAACACATGCTACCACTATCAAGGAAATGGCCACCCTACAAGAGATTGCCCCAAGAAGCCTCTCCAACACGATTCTATTGAAAAGGGTAGTGAAATTCAAAAGAAATAGGATGATTCTAGTCCCAACAATCCCAATGACACTCAGATATAGCAACAAAAGTGAAAGCATAGATCAACCATAGAATATGGTTGCCCAATATGTTGTAGGGAAAAGATTGAAGGCCCATCAAAGAAGGTTATACCCTAAAAGGATAACATTCCCCCAAGATTGGATGGACTACTAGATAAGGCCATGAGAAGGAGTAGAAATATCCCTCAAAAAACCAAATTAGGTGGGAATGGATTGCATGAGTTCTCACATCTTGGCTTATCATCTATTTGTGGAAGGAACAAAGGGGGGAAACCTAATTGTGGCTAAAGAAACTTCATCCCAAGCTTGAAGGGAAAACATGATATGGGTCTATATTGATGATAAGAGTATCCGTAAGTGGAGAGAAGCTTCCCATCATCTCATTCTATGTGTCAAATAATTGTGCACAACCATATGAGTTTGTTAAGGATCAGCTATAGCAACTCTCCAACCAATGCTCCTAGTTGGAGATTGCAACATGGCATACAATTTTGGATATTGCCCATATTGAGGCTCATGGCAAAAAAACAAATGCTTGGAGGGATTTGGAAAGAACCCTGACTTGAGGGATTTGTTCCTTGAGTTTTAGAAAGAATAGGATACACCCTTCATGAGGCACAATAGGCACATCAAGCTGACATGGAGAGCTAACAAACTAGAGAGTCTCTACGTCAACATGGATACCCAGTGGATTGCTAACAATGCCAGAGCAAGGTATTGACCCATGAAACTCCCTCTGATCAATTATCCATCTTGCTTTCCTTTAGGATGATCATCTTTGGGAGGACTTTTAATTGCCCGCCCCCCCCCCCCCCCCCCCCCCCGCCCCCTCCCCCCCCTTTTCAAATTGAACTCATTCTTAGAAGACAAAATTTTTATCTCAGATGTTAAGCAAACATGGATCCTCTCGATAGATGAGTCAGCTTCTCTCAACTTTAGATGGATGAATTGTCACAAGAGATCATGTAGCTAAAAGGCATGGTAGAGAAAAGGTGGCTCGGAGAAGGAAAATCACATTGCTTCTACAATAAGAGAGTCCCTATTCCTATCCATGCATCACAATCCAAACAATCTATCAATGCATAGATTGCTAGTGCTTGTTGAGAAATACCTTAACGAGTAGGAATAAACGTGTGTTGTTGCTACTAAGGTCCCACTTCAAGGAACCTAGGAGCTGCTTGAAGAGACCAAGCTAGTAACCATATTACTAATGAATGAGGCATTGCACAAGTCTTTAGACATCACTTGGAGGCTATTGTGGGAATTGAACTTGCAGAGGAGGAGGACTATGAGTGGAGGGCCACACAATTCTTTTGAGATGTAGTGAAGCCAATCCTTGTTGAAGAAGCTCCCCTACTAGAAATACCATTTACTAAAGAGGAAGTTAAATTTTCCTTGGAGCATGTAAAACATGGGATGATTCTTAGAGTGGATGGCATGCCATTGGAGCTAGTCCAAGACATTTGGGATCTTTGCTCCAACAACTAGTGGAGATGCTTAATTAGATCAAAAAATCTAGCACGTTGCTTAGTGATTGTGCAACTAGGCTTTTGGCCTTTCTTCATCAACATGTTTTGACAATGCTATTGCTTTTGTGATGGTCAAGGCTAGTCTATGTTCCTTTTCCCTTTCGAAGATTAATAAGATAAGGGTGTCCACTAGAACCCTTGCTCTTTGCCTCGATTACCGACCCCCTACTAAGGAGAGTGGAAAAACAAGTGGCTATTGGAACAATTAAGGGACTACCCCTCCTAGATGGTATTCAGATGGTTTTCGATCCTTTGTTAATGACAATGCCAACATAGTCAAAAATGAGAAATACTATGTGAATAACTTGATGTCACTATATGAGGAGTTTTCCTACCTTTCGGCCTCAAAAGATTAGTATCTCTGAAATAGAGCTAGTGCCCCTTCTATATGAGGCACCCTAGCCATGGTTATTGGAATGTGGTTTCATATTAGTGAAAGGTGGTGATATCATTAAGTATTTAAGGTGTCCCATAGGTGTTGCGATAGTTGGTAAGAAGTTGTGGTTGAAGTCCAAAATTGAGGTAAGCAATTGCCATAAGTCACCGAGTGTCAATGCTCCGTTTCAACAACTCTTCTTGGGAGCGCGCTGATAAGATTTTTAGAAGTTTTATTTGATGAAGGAGGATGATAATAAGGCAATAGTCCAAAGCCCATGCTCCAACCTTATAATAGAGAAGTCAAATGGCAGGGCTACGGTCTAGAATCCATGCTATTGAAGTCCAAAAGACTCTACTCTGATTTGGTATTTTGAAGAGGATTCACAAGAATCAATCATGGGCCATCATATCAAGGAATTCGCTCAATATGATCTTGGACGTGTGGAGGCACTTGGTCAGAAAGGCAAGATGCTTCAACATGATTGGTGGCAATTTATAGGTTAAAATACCTCAATCCCAGATTGCACAAGATCTACTCAAAAATTGCAACACGCACCTCAAAGAGATGCAGATGGCTTAGGAAGTAAATGGCAAGGGTGATCCATCATTCCTTTTGAGCATCCGGTTGTTCCCCTTCCTCTATGACCCTCCCATCTCAACAACACGAGTGAAAGCTAGAGTTTCAAGGATCATGCGTGCCAAAGGCTGCAAAATCTAGTTAGACACATGGGATCTTGATAGTAGAGGTCAAAAGGATCCTAGTTGCCACTTCAAATTGAACTAAGCGACTACTCATGATAATTAGCAAATTCATGCAGATTTGGCCGACCTCCATGATGCCAAGGTTGGAAAGTCCATCAAAATATTTGATCGTCAACACAGGAATTTAAAAACTTGGCAGCGTAAGATGCCATGAGAAATCAATGGTCCTTGAACTCAAGTGGTAATGCAAATGCATAAACAATTTCCCCTCTCCCACATGGTAGCTTGGAGAAGGAGACCTTCTTAAGAGGGTCTGGAAGGTGTCTAAATCTAATAAGCAAAATACCTTTTTGTTTGTGGAGCTCGACTCTCAACAAGCTCCCTATAAGAGCACACTTGTCTAAGTTTCTTAAGATACTCCCCTTTTTTTGTGTCTAGTGCAAAAGTAAAGAACTGCCTATCACCCATCTCTTCTAGGACTGCCCAAAACTTAAACCTGTCTAGAAGAATGGATGAAGGTTGCTAATCAAAATGATTGTATTCCCACGAAAATTGCCTTGTTCAGAGATTATGGAGGGAAGAATGAGTCTACTTTGATGTTGGCTCAATGTTTTAAGAGTCTTGTTGATGGCATCCTTGAGTTGCTTGTCCTTTTAGGAAAGCTGAAAGACGGTCACTAGATCTTACTAAATAATTTCCCTTTTAGGAAAGCTGAAGGATAGTCACTAGATCTTGGCAAGTTATTTTGCAAGAAGTAAGCCTTGTATTTTGACCTAGGGCAGGGCCCTGATGCATTTTCCTATGCTATACATAGCATTACATTTTTTTATTGCAACAAAACATGAAGCTACGTCTACCCTCTCGAGACATACTAGTATCACTTGTTTACTGTCAATTATTGCACGAATGTCAGTCATCAACCATTAAGCAGCTACAACAGCAAATCTTTTAAGTTTTGCAATGTGACGGACGAAGATATGCTCATTCAAAGAGGTGACGTCACCATTACGATATTGCTTGTGCTTTGGGAAATGAATTCGCTCATCAAGCGGCCACAGTTAACTGCAAATAGTAGTGGTAGTACACAGAGCCAAGGTCTAGCTCAAAGCAGGCTTCAGAGCTTTGCTAGGCCTCGCCAATTGTTATGATGCAATTGATTGTACTCATATTCCGATACAACTCCTAGTTAGTGAGCTTGGAAAGCCTCTGCATGATGGAATTAGCAACTATAGCATGATAAGACGAGGTGTTGTGGACTCACATATGAGGGTCCTTGACATCTCATGTTGGCAGGCGGTTTTTGAGTATTTGAATGGCCGGCGAGTCCTTAAGCTATCGCATCTTCTTTATTTTCTTTGCCAAGGGGATGAGCAATTGTGTACTGGAGAACTACATCAACATGCGGGACTTAGTATCTTGAGTATGTTACAATGGGGAATGGTGGATACGTGCTACTTTCAATTCAGGCTTATGTATTCCTTCCCTCAACCCATCCATGCTCACTAATAAAAGTTAAGAGAGATACGATTCTCTACAATCTTGAGCAAGAATGGAGAGACTGTTTGGGTAGGCTAATGGGTAAGGTAAGTCTTGGTGTATTCTAGGTTGTAATTTTGTTTCCAACATGCGCCTCTCTGTGCATGGCGATATCTACATAACCTGCTTTTGGATGTGCGAGAGGTGATGTCTTCAGTTTCGATGCTACGCCATTCGACCTTGATGATCCTCTAATAGAGTAACTCCCATGGTAGAAGGGTCCTCGATCATTATTACCTCCACAGTGACGGATCTTATGTCCGAGAATACACATCAGAGTACTTGGAAACGCAAGTTGTAATCACAAAGCTAATGCTTTCAAGATCTAAAATGGGGAATGGTGGTCCATATCCCTCGACAATGTTATTACAGTGACCTAGCGGCTAGCGGTTATTTGGAGATGTATGTGCAATGATACCACTGGAGATGTATCACAGATCATGTAACCAACACAATTCATCATCATACCGATTGATTTCTAATTCTCTCTCTCTCTCTCTCTCTCTCTCTCTCTCTCTCCATCCGACTCTTAAAGCCCTCCGTTACATACGTGGCACGAGCGCTTCAACATGTTGAGAAACAGACGCGATGCGAATTACAAATCACTTCAAAATCCTCGTGCGAATCGAATGGCAACGGTTTAGGCTTGGCTTACAAAGGACCTTAAAGGCTCGGGGACTTTCGGAAAAATTCAGCGCACTAACTTCCTCGCAAACCTTACTAGCATTTGCTAGCTTCAATCAGCATCCATGAAAACAACACACCGAGATCATGTGAACTAGTTAGTGATAGCCCATTTTAATGTGATAACATCATCATCTGGGACAATTTTAAGTGTAGGCTTCCAACGGTCCTAGCTACCATTGACAAGTTGACCCAAAGTCCAAAAAAACACTCATCATTTATACTGCTGTCAAATTCCGATCACATGCTCCAAAATTAAGAAGAAAATTAAACCAATAATCGAATTGCTCGACAAGTAAAGTGGGAAGTATTGACAGTGTTAATGCCCAGCAACCTGAATTGCTGAGAAATAAGGCAAGATTTACCAGTGCGAATGCTCCGCAACCAAACCAAGCACTCAATGTGGATGCAGCACAATGCCTTTTAGCCGACATGTTCGATTGACTTCTAGTCCCAAAATTTTAAGGATAGCACTTCAAGAGAGTTATGCTTGCCGCAAGGCTAGAAATTTAGAGCCCCTCTATGTGGCAAGGCTCAAAAGCTTGCCGCCCATATGTTGCAAAGCAAAGATGAATAGGCATAAGGATGATACAACATTGTCAATTTGAAAAAACATCAAGAGTGATCTCCTATATATTGCCGTATGTACAAACTATTAAGTCCAAATTAAAGAACAAGAAGATTGCTACGACCCTACAGAGATTTATTTACAGCACATTATGTCCCTATTATCCAATAATAACGTCAAGCATGGTAATTTGTTTCATGTTATCGTGTATAGAACTGCTAAGCTCAAGCACAAGATTGCTAAGACACAGAGCAGAGGTCTATAATGCATCATTCCATCGTTATTACCCATAGGATCACCAATAAGGAACCTCATGGGCAGTCAAGTCAGAGATAATTGCAAAGATAATTCTAGTGAAATATTGTGGTGAATTTGATATGAAATTGCCATCCTCATGTAGAAAATCACTAAAATAAGACATGTCAAGGTCCATCTAAAAATAGAAAGGGACTCGAGATCCTCGTTAAGGACAAGCTATCTATCTGGAGCACATTCTCATATTGAAGTGGAACTAAAGATAATCGTGTCTTTAGATAGCCAAACTCAACTCGAGCAACCCAAGAATATCATAGTCTACCTCTACTAATAAAGAGCCTCCATAAAACATGCTACACGAATAATCCTATAAAGATCAAAGTTGTCTCCACAAAGTAACGTGTCTACAAATTAATGGAAGTCTATTCATGTGTAGGCATTATCTTTTTGAGGTCTCGATGATTTATAATCAATTAGAGAACATGGGAAATGACATACTAGCAAGATAATATAGCTCGTATTAGGTCTTCTCCTGAAATATCGTTCTATACATTGTGTCCCATGTGCCCACTAAACTATATGTAATAGCTCAAACTTCTCGATGCAGCCACTCTGTTCTTTACATTGTGTCCCATGTGCCCACTAAACTATATGTAATAGCTCAAACTTCTCGATGCAGCCACTCAGTTCTTTACATTGTGTCCCATGTGCCCACTAAACTATATGTAATTGCTCAAACTTCTCGATGCAGCCACTCAAAAGAAGCTTACTCTACAAACAATGCCTTTTCTCCCACTGATTTTGTGTGTTTTGAGAAGTCTTGTGAAGCTATGCAGTGTATGGCATCTGTCAAGGCAGGTTTATAATTAACACCCATCAAGTTGTCTACACACCTGTCGAGAAAGCCAATATGTTCAAATGATGCATTCGAGGTATAAAAAACTATGAAAGTTTAATATATTTGTACTTTATGACTCATGTAACATAGAAAACACAGATTGACACTATTCATTATCCTGTAAAATGCAAATGAACATTCAATAGAGCAATAATATTTGCATGTATCATGGTCCACTATCCTTGCCTAACATAACTTTAGCTGTAGAAGGAGTCATCAATACATGCAATCATCATGGATAACAACTCAAAATAAAACTCTACTGATTGATGTCAATATCCATGTCAGCTTGTTGAGTAAATCCATGATAAATAATGACTGTAATCAAAACACCAATTGTATTCACTGAGGCCAAGACCATGCATGGAACCTCACCTCCGTAGCCACAGTGAGGATACATACTCGCCCATTTCAGGAGGATGGTGTTAGAAAAGCACCAAGCTCTATAAATAGAGATCAAACATCCAAACTATCCAAACAGTACCCTAAAGTTGGGTCTATAGAATCCAGCAACCAATCTTCCTCCAGAAAACAGCAACTCTTGGACTTTGATAGCGTGGCCTTAACTTGTTTGGCTAAAAAGAGAGGACAAGAGCAGCAAAGAGAACCAAAAATGTAAATATCTAAGGGAAATAATAGCAAAAAGGAGAAAAGAGAGAATAAATTTTTGAGAAGCTATAAATCAAGGCAGAGTACAAAGGCACACCATCTATTAAGAGCATTGGGAAAGACTGCTGTGTTACTGTTCTATAAAAATCCAGAGGCCAAGGTATCAATCTATAGACTAAAGTAGACTTCACCCTGAAGGTGTTGTACCATCAATGGTTATCATGGGTTCTTGGGCTGCAGCATCAAGCAACAGGTTTTAAGTTGGAAAGCGTTTCTGAGAGGTAAACACCTAATTACAGCACATTTTTAAGCAACGTTTGCAATAACAAACCAATGAAAAAACCATATAAACATTGAAGAACTAAAAAGATCAAATGAGGCTTGCATAGGCGTCTTAAGTCAATGTAAACAATTGAAAGGGCTCCTACATACTAAGCAAACCTAAAATCAGACGTACATCTACATTAAAGCATTCTTTCCTCACATATTTTACTTGAACCTTCACCTTTTTGCCCCCTCTTAATCTCTTCATATCCTCGCAACTACAGTCCTTCACATGAGAATGATTGAAAAAGATGACTTGCATTCGCATAAAGCAATTAAACATGACAAATCCTCTATGCTTGGACTTTCCCCTGATCCATATGGATTCAAGGCATTTAAATTGACATGGCAACAACAGGAGGTATTGACGGTCTAATTTTATGCTCTATGCTTGGACTTCCCCCTGATCCATATAACAAATCCTCTATGCTTGGACTTCCCCCTGATCCATATGGATTCAAGGCATTTAAATTGACATGGCAACAACAGGAGGTATTGACGGTCTAATTTTAAGTACAAAAAACTGCAATGTGACAAAAAAAGACAATTGGTGCCACTTAAAATCCCTAGACAACCTCCTTTCCTAGCCTATTCCATTAAGATTGTCTTTTTGACTTTTACATATAGGCACAAAGGATTCAAAGTTCACTCTTTGTGCTCATACATGGTGGACTCCCGAGATTGAAACTTAAGTTTGCATTGCAATTATCCAAGGCATTTGAAAGTTTGTAGTGAACCCATCTCAAAGGGTTTTCTAGTTGAATTAAAACTTTAATGAAAAGTATTTGGTTTTAACTGTTTAATAGCTGGAGTTTTTGCTTTAGTTGACACTTCTGAAATACAAAAACTTGGAAAGACTTGGAACCTGACACATACAAGTGGCTTTACAATAACTTGCGATACTAATGTCACGAGTAATAATCAACTAGAGAGATCTTGTAGAATTATCCACTTATCCAAAATCATGGTTGAAGGCATGTTCAAACTCTACCCATGTTCATCCTAAAGCAATAAATAAGAACTCCAGCATCATCCCTCTTGGGGTCATTAACAATTGCATTTCAGATAAATCTTGGAAAACAGAGTGAGCAATACCCAAGCAAGTTCATACTGGAGTTGATATCAGTGCAGGAAAATATGCTCTAACAGATTATTATAGTATGTATAATCCAATTGTTCTTCAGCAAACATATTGCTGCATTAGTTTTGCACCTTGTGAATAGCAAATTACCACTTCTGCATGGCCCGAGAACTTCAGCAAACATATTGCTGCAATAGTTTTGCACCTTGTGAGTAGCAAGTTACCACCTTCTGCCATCAAAAAGTCACTTACGAGTTTGCACCTTGTGAACAGCAAATTAACACTTTCTGCCATCAAAAAATCACTTACAAGTTTGCTTCAACAACAAACCGTCACTGAAATTGGATCTGGCAGTAGAGATAGACATGCCTCCACTCCACTGCAGCATGAACTTGCTTATTTCTATTAAATCTGTCCCCCACTTCAGCCATTTATAGAGGCATTGAGCTGGCATGTTTTTCCCTACTTCATGTGTCACACAAAAGCTAAAAGTGCCATTTCCGGTCCAACAGAAGAATGAAAAAAATCTTGGATGAGCATGACAAGTCTTGCACAGACTACTTGAAACAGAAGATCAGAAGCGTTCATGGATTTTCCAGCAAACAGCTAGCTTCAAAAATGAACACGTGGAGTTCCATGGACCTTTAACAAACTGTCATTACTCACTTCTTGCAACAGAGGGACACTAGCTTCCAAAATAAATAATACATAGCCTACATCTTGTTAGAAGAAACCTGCTAATAATCTGCACAAATAGGTTAATACTTCAGAGTATGATGATTGCACAACTAGAACAAAGTCAACAGAGACAGTATCAATGACAGGCTGCACTTATATATTTGAAAGTCTCAATCCACATTGATGTCTTGCATAGCTTTTTCTTTTAAAACCTTTGGTGGCTGCAGCTGGCCAATACTGCTCAAACTTGTTAAAATTACAGATGCAATACTGCTAGGGAACTCTAGAAACTACTCTCTCAAAACCTAGAGCTTTTTTGTATGCCTCAATATACAAAGACCTCCATAAAAGTACATGATAGCCATGCCAGGGGATACCAACACCAACTCTCATCTTGCTCTACTAGTCATTTAGAGCTCCAATGAGCCAAAACAAATCAGAGCAGCAATCAGGACAGCATTCAAATATTGACAAAACTAGTCATCGTCATTCACTCATCATCCTCGTCACTAGGCTCCTCATCCCCATCAAGTGCATCAGCACCGTTGCCCTGCACCTCACATTGGAACTACACTTTAGTTGCCATTTATACAACAGACAATGGAAACTCATGAAACAACAATAGGATTAGCTGACTACATGATCTATCGATCAAGTAACGATCGTAACAAGAGTCAATCACAAACAAGAGCCAAACACACTAACCACTACTTGCATCTACCTGGTCGTTGTCGTCATCTTCATCATCGTCATCATCTTCCCCATACTCATCTTCATCATCATCATCATCATCGTCATCATCTTCATCATCTGGATCCTGTGTATGGCAAGAATAAATAGGGAGGACCTTAATTAGAAGAGTCATCCAAGGAATAATCCAAATTCAGAGCTTTGCTTTAAATTTGAAACACTCACATTATTGAAATATTTCAAAGGATTGGGCCACAAATCTTCCTTGATTACTTCAGCAACCTGAAGAAAATAACATCAGTTGGAAAGCAGTGGAAAAAAGTAGATGAAGGATAATGAATAGCCCCAAAAAGCTCAAGTACAATACACTCTTTTCTTATATATCTTCCAATAAAGCTATGCGGTCGATGCTTGATGTGAGTTTCTATACTGATCAGGCTAAAGGGAATGTATTTAAAGATAGTTTGGTTACCTCGTCATGGTGGATACCATCTGACACGTCTTTCTGTGTGTCGCTAGTAAACCATCCAAAAAAGCTAAAATAAAACCACAGAAGACGAAAATTAGTCTTTATTTTCAGACCAGAAAAAAAAAAACAAGATATATAGGCATGCACTGCACGAATCAAAAAAGAACAGATCAAGCATGAAAAGAAGCCAAAAGTGGACTGGGCAGGAACTCATAGAATATAAAAGCCTTAGCATCACACATTACAGGCTTACATTTTATAGGCTGTGGGAACACTAACAATAGCCAAATTACATCTAGAAGGTAGCATTTGACCATTAAGACTAAGATTTGGAAACCATACAGGTAGCCTCTTAAAAACGAAAAGGAGATACAAGATAAGAACCCTAGCTAAGCCTTCACTCTGCTTGCTTTGAATGCCACTCATGCAAACTTTATCCAAGAAAGCCACAAAATCTAGACTGTTGGTCTAAGTTATTTGTTCCAAGAAGGACTTTTGAGTGCTGACAACAAATTTTCCTAAGCCAACATTTAAAACAGTTCCAAAAGCATTGCCTTCAACCCAGTATCAAACAATTAGAAAGGTTCCCCTGCAGTCCATTTTCATTTCATCATGAAATGATTAAGACCAAATGCTAACACAGCAATTAGCTACCAAATGCATATGATCGGGATATGCAGATGGAACCCAACAAGATACAAATAGAGGTAATCAGACTAATAGTCACAAATGTCACATATTCCCAAACACTAATGCATCATGTCTCCCTCCCTTTGTTGAATTTGGTTAGCAGGCACAGACCTCATGCCGACTAAAAAGTTCACGAGGCTCAAACTAGAAAGCAAGTCACAATTTATTAGCAATGCTAACAGCTGATGACAAACACATTCCACAAACAGAAACATCACAATAATATTAGGGTATACATGTTTAAAACCCAGGCCTAATGCATAGCACAACCTCTGTCTAAAAGTAATTATCTTATTTAACAACTGAGCTAAACCTGGGGTCTGAATGAGTTCGCTTGTTTCCTTCCTTCTCTGTTGTTACTCCATTTGTCAAATCCTGGAAGCATAAAAAAAGAACTCAAATAATATCAACACAAAAACAATGGCTTCAGCAAGGGAAGCCATGTGAGATTTGATACGCTCTCTGCTTCTAGCTCACCATGCCATCCTTCCAACGAGGTTGAGTTCCTGATATTGAAGTGGTCCCTTCATCAGTGAAACGGAAAACCTTTGTCAACTTAGTGTCCTCAAAATAAGGATTGGGCCTGAAAATCTACACAAGAAAGCACACAATTGTTAAATAGCCATACAAGGCACACTAACCTTGGTAAATATGTTATTGACTAACAGAGATTATATAGCCCATACAAATGAGATGCTGTAGCCAGATTTAACATCAAAGTCCTCCACATCCAAGGCTTGCAAATACTTGAAAACCTACAACAATGAAAAAATGTAGTAAACAGCTAGTCAGAATGAAAGATTGCAAAGCACATTTGCATATTATCTAATACCTCTATACAAGAAGATAATTACCTTCTGATCATCTTCAGTTAAAATATCACAAAGGGCTGGATGACTTAGGAACTGCAAATGCGAAAGAAAACCAAATCACACAAGGTATCTAGCTGGTGGCCAAATAAACCACGGCTAATGGTAAAATATATACAAGCCACGTATGCAAACATAAGTCACTATGCACCCTACTACAACCACTACATTGGCAATTGCAACAACCGCAGCTCCAGTTAGTGTGGCGGCACAATTCTGCTGTATTGACTGATACTTTGAGGGCACTTGTTCACTTTGACAAGCAACAGATAAGCCATAAGAGATGGTCTAACCTTGAACAAATAACACATACCGCAGTAAGCCAAAAGTCAGGTATAGCCTGAATTATTTCACTTCTCTTCTGATAGACAGGCCGCCTGATTTCATTGTATTTCTGCTCAACCTCAAGCACCTTATCATTGGCTTCTTCATTCACCTGCCAAAACTCCAAGAACAATAGTTTGAATTTTGAACTGCATACAATAATTCCAGAGCTGCAGAAAATACAAGTAGGCATGGATCTTGTCTGTAGATAGGACAGAACACCATTCACTAAAGTTGAATGTTCTAATAAATGTGATGCTTCTCAGAGTTTACACATTGCAAAGTTCACTTAAACTTTAAGCTGGCCTTGATTTGGATCTCCAAAATCTCACACTATTTATAACAAAAAGAAAAGCTGCGGGAGAACAGTAAACTATAATTTCAAGACATCTCATGCTTGTAAACTCCCGAAGGTTAGCTTCACAGGTCGATTCCTGGTTAAGGACTGCCCATGAGCCCAATAAAAAACTGATTTTCCCATGAACAGCTACATGACTGAATCATACTCACAACCTGCAGAAAGTACAAAGCGAAAAGTGGTCTCACCTAGAAATACACAAAGTCATTCACAACTTTGTCAACAGTATCCTGGCAAGTTTGTGTATTGCACACCGCCTTGAGCACTAACTACATGCAGGATTTAACCTCAAGCAGCAAAGTCTGACACTGTAACAGATAGATAAACCGCAACTATATAAATGCCTCATTTTCATACAGAAATTGGACTCCCCAGGGCCCACACATAGTTCTCAGTGTCACCTGTGACCTGCAGACCTGGGAAAAAGAAAAAAGAACTTGCATGTCCAACAGTTAAACCTCCTCCACAGCTCAATTGTGCGCTTGAGCACTAACTAACTTCAAGCTGCAAAGTCTGACACTGTAACAGATAGCTATACTACAACTAAACTAATGTCTCGTTTACATACAGAAAATTGTTTCCCCACACATAGTTCTCAACATTGCCTGTGATCTCCAGATCACAACTATATGAATGCCTCATTTTCATACAGAAATTAGACTCCCAGGGCCCACACATAGTTCTCAATGTCAACTGTGACCTGCAGACCTGGGAAAAAGAAAAAGAACTATTTTGCGTGTCTAACAGTTAAACCTCCTCCACAGCTCAATTGTAGCCTTGAGCACTAACTTTGAGCTGCAAAGTCTGACACTGTGACAGATAGCTATACTACAACTAAACTACTGTCTCGTTTACATACAGAAAATTGTTTCCCCACACATAGTTCTCAATATTGCCTGTGATCTCCAGACCAGCTAAAGAAAACTGCTTTTTTTCATGTCTACCCTGCTCCACAGCTGGTCAACTGTACAATTCACTGTGAGCTCAAACGCGGACTGTTTTTTGGCGACTAAACAAGGACCCGACTTAATTATACTGCTGTAACGCTGGACCTACGACAGATCAGAGAGCAGGAAAGATGAAGGAATCCCAATCAAGAGAGCTATGGTAAGCCACGCCTATATAAATATAGAAATTAGACTCCCCACACATAGTTCTCAATATCCCCTGTCACTTCCAGACCCCCAAAAACACGGCTGATTTACTTGTCTGCCAGTTGAACTTGCTCCACACAGGTCAATTGTATATACCCTGTAAGCTCAAACAAAGACAATTTTTTTGTTGACACGACTTAATTACAGTGTTGTAACCTAAGACGGACCAAAGGAGCAGGAGAGACGAAGGAACCACAATCAAACAGACCACAGTGCTTCTCTGAAAATAGAACTGTGAAGCTAAATCAGATGCTGTAGTAAAAGGAATAGACGCACCTTTTCAAGCTCGTCTTGGACTTCCTGCAGCTTCTGCATAGCCACGATGAGCTCGGCATCAAGCTGCTCAGAGCCGTCGTCCTCCTCGACCCTGGCCTTTTTGCCTTTGTCTGTCATGGTGAGAGCCGGTGGAAAAACCCTAGCAGAGCACCCACACACACGGCAAAAATCTCGGCAAGCTGAAGCCAAAGGAAAATTTGAAAAACACAGCAGGCAGTGGTGGCAGATTTGTTAGTGCTGCTGCTGCCCTCTTTTTCTTTCTTGTTTGGGTGAATAAACCCTAAGAATCTGCAGTCCCCTTTCTCGCCTTCTATCTATTGATTGATGTTTGTCAATCGTTTGTAGCTTTGAATATAAGTTAGCCCCAACAAATACCGGCTCCCTCTCTCTCGCTCCCTCCCTCCCGTTGCCTCGAGCTCCATCCCCTCGTACTAATGTCCATTCCTAAAATGCATCAAAACCATACATAAGCCTAGCATCTCCCACATTGTCATTCGTGACTAAAACGCTCACAGTCTACACGAACAATTAATTAATAACAACATTTGCTTTAAACTCTAGACAAATATGCTCTACATTTGCCTAATATCTCCCACATTGTCATTCGTAAGTAAAACGCTCACAATTTACACGAACAATTAATTAATAACAATATTTATTTTAAACTCTAGACAACTATGCTCTACATTTGCTTATTATTATGTCATTATCAAAACTCAAACCTCATACCCTTAGTAACAATAACTTCTAAGTACCAATGCTGGTATAGTAGAGTACCTTTTAGGCAATCTTGTGAGTGAGGTTCTTGTTCCAAAGCACATGTTTTGGTACGACTATTTTTGGTGGACTTTACCTCAATTGAAGGGGTTGTAATTACCATTGACGTGATTATTCTCAATTAATATATTCACTTTTCACGCATTTTTATTTTAAAATGTTTTAAGTACCTGAAAAGAAACTTTTAAAATGTTATATTCAGGCAATCAAAACCATTGAAATAAACATACTTGAATGTCAAGGAACCTCTACAACATGAAGTAAATGAAGCATTTTTACATCGAGGAACCTTTCAACATTAAGGTAGACCAAGGTGGAGCATCTATGTGAAGTTACTTGACCCCATGCATATAGGGGCTGGGAAATTGTAACATGCCTAGCCCTCACCTTAGGTCCGCATGCAAACACCTACGCGACCACATACAAGTAAACAAAAAAGAAAATGTGTGTCCGCACACACGCACATTTCTTAGTTATTACTTAGCTAAGTTCCCATTAACTAGTCTAGTAATTAATAAGTGAATTGGTACATCAAAGTAATTAGTAAGTTAGTAAAATAACTAGGTTAGTTGTGATAGTAACATTAATTGTTATTATTAATTTAAAAAATCAAAGGGGGGTTAGTAAGGTTAGCATAAGGGGTAAAGGGTTATGTATTTATTTATCTATTTATTTGGGGGGGCTTTCCCCCAATCATTATACACACCCCTTTCCCAATCATCACCCCACACACTTCCCACATCAAGACCCGCGCCCCCACCCCCCCCCCCCCCCCCACTTTCTTGCAAAGCCATCAACCTCCCTCATCCTCCTTCTCTCATACAATGCCATGCTAGCATGCAATTGCCCTTGCCACATGCAAAGTGTACCCTCTCCTCCAACACCCCTCTTGCCATCCAAACTCAAACAAACCCCCCCATTGTGATTAGCTACTCCCCTCCCCCTCTATTCTAAGCGACTAAATGTGTGTGTGTGTGTGTGTGTGTGTGTGTGTGTGTGTGTGTGTGTGTGTGTGTGTGTGTGTGTGTGTGTGTGAAAATAAAAATATAATACCCCCTAATTCTATAAAGGCCTCCCCCCCCCCCCCCCCCAATTCCTACACTATCCTGAGGAGCTTGGTAAGAGGTTGGAGAGAGAGAGAGAGAGAGAGAGAGAGAGGAATGAGATGGGGGAGAGAGTAAGAAGTAGAGAGAGAGAGAGAGAGAGAGAGAGAGAGAGAGAAGAATGAGAATAGAAAAAAGAGGGAGAGAAGGATGCAGCAAACTTGAAAGAACGGCTTAAAATGTACACAAGTATACCATCCAACCCCACCCCTTCGTATTCTTTCTAACTTTCACTCCCATGCTATTATAACATCATTGAAACATGAGGACAATGTGATGCCGCCCTCAAACGTGACCAATGAACCCAAGCATAAGAAAGTCACCATAAAATCCATGTTTTTCTCATTAAAATTTAACTTTAAATTATTAAATTTCAAATTCAATAGAGATTACAAAAGTGAAATAATAAAGACAAATTTATCATTTAAAATAATACAAAGAGATTGAAATAATTAGAGGACTCAAAAATGTTGGGAAATGAAAAAATAAATTGTGTATTTCAGGTAAAACATTAATCAAGGAAATGCTATGAAAACAATTAAATAATTATAAATCAAAAGTACTTAAAATTTTAATAAAAGTTTGAATGATTAGTTGGGATGCTAAATAAATTTATCAGGGGATTTAATAACAAAATAAAATTTATTAGAAAATTCACACTCTCGATTATTTTATTGGATGAGAGTACTAGGGAAATTATAACAATATTAAATTAGGAAAAGTTACTAGAAGCATTAAAAATCTAGCTATTTGATTCCAATGTACTTAAGAAATTTAAATATTTATTGAGGGGTTTGTAATCAATGACCGGTCTTTTCTTGCCTCACTTGTGTGCGCGTGTGCGTGCGTGTGCGCACGCGCATGCACATGTGTGCGCGTGCATGTGTGCGTGCGCGCGCACGTTGTGTGCGTGTGCGTGTGCGTGTGCGTGTGCGTGTGCGTGTGTGCGTGTGTGTGTGGGGCTGCTTTCCTTAAGCATTATACCCACCCCCAATCATTATACCCACCATTTTCCCAATCATCACCCCCCCGCACTCCCCCTCATCAAGACTACTTTCCCCTGCCCCCCCCCCCCCCCCTTTCCTGTCACCATTTCCTTCCCTCCCCCTTATGCCATACAATCTTCTCCTTGCCATTACAACTCCACCCCCTCCAACCCCCCACTTTCTTGTGAAACTATCAGCCTCCCTCATCCTCCTCCTCACATACAATGACATGCTAGCACAGAGTTCCTTGCCACATGCTGAGTGTACCCTCTCCAACACCCCTCTTGCCATGTAGATTTAAATAGAGATCACCCCATGTCATTAGCTACTCCCATCCCCCTCTATTTTTAAGTGATTTTGTGTGTGTGTGTGTGTGTGTGTGTGTGTGTGTGTGTGTGTAGAAAATAGAAAAAATAGAGAGAGAAAAGGGAGAGAAAATAAGAATTAGAGAGAGATATATATATATATATATCAAAAGAGAAGAAAGAGGGAGGGAAAGGACAAATGTACTCAAAAGAATGGCTTGAAAAGTATACAAGCATACCATGACAATCCCAACCCTTCTTATTATTTCTTTCCTTCACTCCCATGTTGTTATGACATCACAGAAACGTGAGAACATGATGTCACCCTCGAATGTAACCAATGAATCCAGGCATAAGAAACTCACCATAAAATCCATGTTTTTCTCAATTAATAACTTTCACTTTAATTAAATCTCAAATCTGATGGAGGTGATGAAAGTGAAATAATAAATATAGATTTATAGTTTGAAATAATACAAATAAATTGAATTAATTAGAGTACTCAAAATGTTAAAATTATATATTATGAGAATAACATTAATTGAGGAAATACTAAGGAAACATTCAAATAATTATAGATTAAAAATAGTTTACAAATTTAATAGAAGTTTGGATGACTAGTTGGGATGCTAAAGAAATCTATTAGGGGAATTAAAAACAAAATAAAATGTAGTAGACAACTCACACGCCCGATTGTTTTATTGTGTGAGAGTATTGGAATATTATAGCAATATTAAATTAGGAAAAGTTGTTAGAAGGCTTAAATATTCAGTTATTTGATTCCAACCTACTAACTCCTACTTGAGAAGAAGATTGCAAGTAGAAGTATGAGAAAGGATGGTTTATAATACATGCTTTAACTCCCTAAGTTGGGAAGGAGAGGATGATAAAGAGCAGTGAGGTGGTTGTTTTTAAATGGCACCTAGTATTTTAAGGTTGCCTTGATTGCCAAGAGTGGGAAGTATGTAATAAAATAAGGTTGATAGGCATATAAAATATGCGATATTTTTCTTGAAATGCTGCTTTTATGAGTAAATTGTTGTTGAAAATCGTGATCATGCAATGACATTTTTTCTGCATATGGATGTGACATTTTCTATGATAGGAAACATGCAATGATATCATTGGATTAATTATAGCATTAGGATGTAGTAAACTATACCTTGTGATCATAGTGCAGTGCCATCGTAAAAGATAGGGATCTTGCAATGGTATTGAATGTATTCTTGTATGGGCATAAAAGAGTCACTAGAATGTGGTGATTGAAAGCTAGTTGTTAAGATGGAATTGGTGTTTGGTAAAAATGTTTGAGCCTGAATATGACTATTCATAGATGTGACTAAAGAAATGTATTATGTTGTAGATGCGCTGAGGTTACTATGGAACTATGATTGGCAATGTACTCTCCCCCAAATTTTACCATGGATAACGTTTTCACTCAATCAAGTATTACCATCTATTAGTGTGAGATTGCCACCTAGACAATGAGGTCAAATGTTCAAGGAAGGTTTCCCATTATGGTAGAGTGAGAATCAACAGGGCTCTATGGGGATAAAAGAGACTTCAATTAAAAGGGAGAGGTAAGAGTGAGGTTGTCTAGATTAAGGTCAAGTTATCCAATGATGGGATATCATAGGATGGAGGGATTTTGAATGGGTTGACGTTACCCATTCAATCTCAAATTGAGACTCCTTTAATCAAAATTACTTTAAGATTGTTTGGAAAATACTATTTTCAACTACTTTTGTGTCGTGCTTAAAGGCATTTAACAAACTCTATGTAACATCTAATTAATGAAGCTCTTTTTGTATCTTCTCATTGTGTGGTAGGGCCTAATTAAAAATTAAGAATGTCAGGTGTGTGGGTGGAAAGCAGTTGGATAGTAGTCAATCACAACAACATTGTCCTATGGAATGGTGGACCTAATTAGTTTAGGGCTTTTCTAACCAAAATTTATAAGAATGAATCTGAACCCTTACTACCTAGAGTCATATCATAGATCACGACTAGCTCTATAAATTTAGGGAGTGGGAGCAAGATTATGCCTTATGGGAAAAGGGGTTGAGTGAGACTCCCCTTCATCTCTCGCTCTCTTTCAAATTAGTGTTGTGATAGTAACTCTCAACCTTGATTGATTGTAAAGTAAGCCTTCTTGGTTGGGTGCTAGATTGTTGATATAGATTGATAGGTCATAGTTCCCTCAAGGCAGTCCTAGTGGGTGAAGATTTGTAAATCCTATGGGGTTTGAATGACATTGCTCAAGAAAGGCGACTCAATGACTACCAAATGTTCTCCCTTGTCACTCATCCAAGGGTGTGTACATCACAAAAATATCAAAATGTTCCCTTATTATTCTCTCTGGCACATTTAGGCTCCTTATACCATTATCCACTATTTCCCTACCATCATTTTTTCCATTACATGAACAATCGCATTATCATACTCCACGAAGGTGTAAATCATCACCATAATATGTGAACTGTCTATATAGGCTAACCATTTTTGCCTTGCCACCACTACTCTTGTTTGTTCATCCACCTACCATCACCATGGTCCACTAGTTGTGCATGCACTAATGACAATAAATACTTAGAGGATCTAAGGAAGCCACCATCTCCCATCTAAGGATAATTAACATAGATTTGAGCAACAATTGTTAAAGAGAGAAAGCACAACATAGCCTTTGCAACAATTGACACATTGTTCTACCAAACTACAACATCATTTGTCACCCAAGCTAAATCAAAACCACCTCAACACTGCACCTTCCACATTGATTGGTGCCCTCACTTGGTAGATGCTATCTTTCTGAGGGTGAAGGGCAAGGAGCGAGCTTTTTTAGTGAGCTTTAGAGTGAGTTTTCTTTGGTAACCCTCTTATTTTTGCTCCACATAATTCACTTATTTCAACCTTACTTGTAACTATTTCTACCTCTACTTACACCACCATCATTGCCACCTCCTCCCCCACCCCCCCCCCCCCCCCCCACCTCCTATACCACCATCTCCTCCCCCTCCTCTTGCACCACTGTCTCCTCATCCTCGTCATTTTACTTCTTCCCCTTGACTTTCTCATTCTCTAATTATCATCCTTCTATCCCCACACACACATACACATGCACACACACATGCACACACACACACACACACACACACACTCTCTCTCTCTCTCTCTCTCTCTCTCTCTCTCTGTGTGTGTGTGTGTGTGTGTGTGTGTGTGTGTGTGTGTGTGTGTGTGTGTGTGTGTGTGTGTGTGTGTGTGTGTGTGTGTGTGTGTGTGTGTGTGTGTGTGTGTGTGTGTGTGTGTGTGTGTGTGTGTGTGTGTGTGTGTGTGTGTGTGTGTGTGTGTGTGTGTGTGTGTGTGTGTGTGTGTGTGTGTGTGTGTGTGTGTGAGACAAACCTGAACCTAATTAGCTTAAGAAGGGTAGTTTTTGATCTAAGGATCAATCCTAGTCACCACCATCGGTGCTAACTTTGAGCGTTTGGACTTAGGTGCTAGGCGTTCCCTAGATCTGCCTCACATACAAAGTGTTTGGCCTCATCCCATAAGGATAGACTTGCTGGTTCCTAAATACATAACTATGGTCTCTATCAGTACTCTACCATCGAACTTAAAATAAATTCATTTCACAAATCACCCATGATCGAGGTAGGCAAGCACCACACTTAGTTCAATGAGAGTGAGAAATGAGGGGGATCTGAGCGTCAATCTCTCTACCCATAAGACATAGTCTCACACCAACCCCTTGAAATGGTGCTTAATAATTCTAGGACTGACTCATACAAAGGTATCATTTTAATGGTTCTTATTCTAAATTTGAAAATAGCACCCAACTAACCAAGTCCACCCATCCTTAGGACATCCACCTACTTTCCATTAAGGCATGTCTTATTATTCTAAACAAGTCATGCTACCACATTGTTTATAACATATAAAAATTGCTTTCTTAATTAATGTTTACACTTGGTTTATTGTCATGTCCTTAGTTTACGAATACTAAGCAATCCAATTAAAAAATTATTCTTGATTTTTCTATTTTCATATATATAATCACTTCGAGAGTGAACCAATCCATAAACGAGGCTACCATCCTTGCTTTGCTCATCTCAGGCCTTCCAATGTTGAACCACACTAAGCTCGTATAAGTTTTCAATCCTTTCTTAGGTCTGAGACAAAGATTATAACTCAAGCTAGAGCCACATTGATTCTCACTTACCATAAGGGTGAATCTTCCTATATGAAAGACCAAAACGTACCTAGTGGTGATCAGTCACATTAGGCAATGTACAATACTCTAGGTGAAGAGTAATGAAGGCGGCCCTATGGGTGGCAACAACCTCATTTTCGTCTAACTACTCAAGTTATGGATGCAATGAGTATAATTATATCATACTTAAAGGCAATGACAATCAATTACTAATTTTAATATTGATCAATCTTATCAAAATAATACTAAGAAATAGAAAATTTTCATGATTTCATAAACACAAAGTTCATTCGTGTATTTACACGTAATTTATTTTTTGTGGATGTAAACAATATACTTTATTGTCAAAATTCCTCCTCATGGAAATAAACCATGTATACTCTATTGAACATATAAATTATATTGATGTGCATGTAAACACACTTTATTTCCTATTCTTCCATTCATGAAAATATTCCAAATATTCTCAATGCATGTGAACACACTCTAATGCATGTATTTTTAGTTTTGTGCATCTAAATGTAGCTTATATAAATAATAAAGATTTAGATCTATTTCCATTGCAAAGGAAATACAAATTTTAGCAATTTGAGTACTACCTTAAATTATGCAAGAATTTAATTAATATTAAAAATGATATTTTTAAAAGAAAAATAATTTTAATGAATTTTAGTTTTTAATTTATGAGAATAGAAAATTTTACAATTTAATAATTCAATAAACTACCTAACCTAGATGTCAACTAAGATTTTCTTATAAATTCATGATAATTCTAAGTATTTTAAAGAGATTTTAACTAATTTTCTTAATTAAAACTTTACAAAACTAACGTTTCTAATCATACTTAATTAATTTTTATTTAAAATTAGTTTTTAGTTTTATTATATTTTTCTTAAAATTTTCTATATTATCTTGATTTTTTTTAAAAGATGAAAATGCTACAAGAACAAGATAAGTATGTTTCTATTAATTTTCAAAGTTTTTTGCTATTAAAGTTAATAAAAATCTAAATTTCAAGTTTAAAAAAGAATACTTTTGAATTTTAATGAAAATTTTAAAGAGAATTTGGTATTATTTTGACTTTTTATCAATAACAAGGAATTAGATATTATGCATTGGCCATGTTAATAGTCGAAATGTCGACATCATGGTTGCTCAAGGGTCCTGCTACATTGATGTATCAGCAAGGGGTTATCGTGGATAAGAATGATCATAAAAGAAAGGATTTCAAGGTAGAGGGTACCGTGCATGAACAAGCTCTAGCTCCTTTATGTATTGGAAAAAATATTTTTTAAAAATTTGTGAAAAATATAGGATATTATTGAGGATAGTTTATGAAAATTCAAGAGTGAAAAAAATCTAAAAAGTATTTGTAATTTGATTTGAATTTGAGTAATGAATATGAATGGATTAAAAATTTAAAAATAAATTTAAAAATCTAATTAATCCCATAAAGTTTAATTTTATTTTAAAAACTCTTAATCATTCTTGATACATTCATTAATAATTTAAATTTATATTGAAAATAGTAATTGACTTCGTTTAATCACTTTCTTAATGGACGAAAAATAGAGTTATTGGTCCAAAGAATTAAGTATATTTCCTTATAAAAAAATTGGATATGTTACACTCTCCTCATCCTTGTCCTTCTTTCCTCGACTATCTTATCCTCTCCTTATCCTCACACACACACACACACACACACTCTCTCTCTCTCTCTCTCTCTCTCTCTCTCTCTCTCTCTCTCTCTCTCTCTCGCCTTCCCCCTCCACTTCCTTTTTGCTAGACCATCAGCATCATAGAGTTTAAAAAAACTCATTAGTTAAGCTATTCCATTTGGGACATTTGTCATTGGACAAATGCAACAAAGCATCCATGACCTCTCCCTTTGAGATATATATGTCCAAATCATCATGCATATCTAGAAACACTTGATCCCTAACCAAGGCATAGAAAGTTGAGTGAGTGTAGATGGCTTGTTGAGTAGAAGGAGACGAGAGCCAAGAAGGTCAAGGAAGTTTCCTCTACACATGCACAATGGATTGCCAACTTGCAACCATCGAGCCGTATGCATGATAAACCATATTCTCTCAAGTAGGAGAGGCATGCAAGGCTAGAAAAAATTTATGCAACTGACATGAAGCATCTTGTAATTTCTCAATTAAGCTTTGCAACTCGCCTTACTGTATGATCTCAACTCGAATTGTTGCTTGAGATTTATCAGCCTTGTAGCCAATGGTAATAGGAATGGATCACATAGAGAATCAATTAGCAAGGAGTGAACCAAGGCCATCATTGCTTCAGCAGCATGTTGACCCTACCTATAGAGAGAAGCATGGTGGAATCAAACTACCCCATATAACCATTAAAGATTGGGTGCTTCAAAATAAGATGAATTAAAATGCAATGGGAGCTATACCAAAAACTCAACAAAGGGAGTGATAGGGTGGGAAGGCATGTCAATTTGCAAAGGGAAATGATCCAACAAAACATATTGTTGCAGCACTCAGATGTCTAGAATCTCTACTAGAAAAGCATATCGTGCGTAACATAGATGTGGTCCAAGCGAGACCATATGGCAGAGTACTGTGTCGATTGAAAAGTGAAGCCCAAACCCAATGGATGGAGCCAAGACCAAATGTCTTGCTTCAAAACAACCATTTCAAACTCATGCCATGCATGACTCTTAGGTGGATTCATTACCGAGTACTCAAAGGTAGACTATGAATGATGAATACACACACAGAAAACTCTTAGTCTACCAAGAGATAAGCAACCTTCCAAATAGTCCCATAGATCCCATCTAGATGAAGAGCCATTTGGTGCATGGAGGCCTTCCAACCATAGTACCTCCCCTTCAAATAGAATTTCAACAACCAAAAAGTGGCCATGGATGTCATTCTTGATAAGGACCGGGTCATGCATGACCATAAGCACACTTGAATAGCATTGTTAACCCCAGTGCAAGACAGAGAAAAGGGAAGCAAAGAAAATTTGAGAAAATTCAAAAATGCAGAGCAAGGTGGAAAAAGGTGGCCTGCGACAAAAGGATAAGAGGAAAAAACGCCAAAGAGCAAGGGCAACCTTAAAAGTCGAGGCAAAGGCAAAGGCGCATTTTAAAATATAAAGGCACCCCAAATTGTTGTAAAAGAGCACCAGGCTCCCTCTTGTGCAAGTTGTAAAGAGTAGATGGGCATAGGTGAAGGCATAATGTAAATAGAGGAGAATAGGAAAAGAGGACCTTAGCAAGATGACCGGTCATGTAAAAAAAGGGGATGGGTGCCCAAAGGGATAAGGACATGTATAAAAGCCAAAAAGTGAATAGAGAAGCTCGTTCTTGGTGTGTGGCAAAAGTGGCTCTCCTCCTCCTCCTTCTTGCTTGCTTGCTTGTACTTGTGCTTGAGAGAGGGAGTGTGAGAGTGTGAGGGTGAGGGACCGTGGTGGAGAAGCTCTCCATATTCTCCTCTCTTCTTCTCTTCTCTTCCCTTCTCTTGTCTCACACATGCAGCTATGAAGCATAGAGCTTGAAGGAGGAGGATCGAGTTTGCTTGAGCTTGCATCTCAGATCATGGAGCTACTGGTGTGCTTAAGAGAGGAGGGTACTCGATTGGGCATTGAGGTAAGCTCATTACACTCATAGGCTTGAGAGCGTGTACAGCTATGTGAGAGGTAGCCATTAGCATTCAGCTTGAAACACTTGAGCAATAAGTGGTCAGTGGGTCTTGGCGGTCGAGCAAAGGCTCCCACATTTTGGTTTCGTTGTCGAAACCAACGGATTTGAGCCTTAAGTGCTTACATGCTCCGAATCGAGCATTGGAGGGTTTTCTCCAAACCAGTGCTTGAGGTAGATAGGTAGGAAGGAAGGGCATTTGATCTTCCTTGCAAGTAAGTGTTTTAGATTTTTGAAGTTTGGATGAGTTGGTTTGATTAGCATTAGCGTTTGCTTGTGATTTGTAAGCATTTGTAGGAAGGAAAAATAGGGGAAGAAAAAGAAAACCACAGTAGGGTTTTGTGTAGCTGTAGGCCTAAATTAAAGGAAAGCAGGGTTGTAATTTGGAAAAGAAGAGGAAAAGGCATCTAAGGAGTGTTGGAGAGGGAGTATAAAATCTTGAGGAAGGGTGAAGAGAGCTCATTTTTTAGTTTCAAGGCTTTTAGAGAGAGAGAGAGAGAGAGAGAGAGAGAGAGAGAGAGAGAGAGAGAGAGAGAGAGAGAGAGAGGGAGAGAGAGAGAGATGGAGGGAGGGAGAGAGTGTGTGTGTATGTGTGTGTTGGAGCTCCAAGGCAAAGCAAGATTGAGTGCACTGATTTGAAGGTTTTTGACTACCCCAGGTACACACAAATCTTCCTTAGCATATAATCATTGATTTTGGAAGTTCCCAACACTTGGCATCAACCAACGAAGGTTGATCGAATTGAAATCTTGCCTTGCGGGCCATTTGCACTGCCAAAATTGGACACACATCATGGAGTATGATTCCTAGAGTTAGACTAATCGGACTCTAATAGTCTGATTTGGCCACTCGGACACTTGCAGTCCTAGTCCGATCAATTACTGTTAGTTGGTCCGAGTTTGCACAATCTTGGACTCGAATAGCTAGACTTGGACAGCCAGACTCAAACACGTTTGATTCGGATTCGGACCATCTGATTTTCTCAATCAGACATAACTAGAATCAAATTGTCTGATTCAGGGAATCGAACCTCTGATAACTGGACACACTAACCAAAACTTGAAAACTGACCAATCTAGCATATTGCAAGCCAGGTAGAGCTCAACCCGATGCAAGACAAGGCCCTTGTAGGCATTCAGACACATCGGATGGCTCGTAGAGCCTCTAGACTGCAAATATTGCAACTCCGCTACCTAGGAAATGACCTCGAAACAAAGCCTCCTAGACCACCTATCCGAAATGCTTTAAAGGACCCAACCAAACCTATTAGAGTGACCACCACCTAAGGGAGCAGACTAGAAAAGTGTGTTGCACCACATTGTCTTCACCATAGCCACACACTGCTTGAACAATCACTTGAAGTGCAGTCAGAAAGTAGAAAGCATGATTTCGCAAAAGCACCCCACGAACACTTGAGTGCACTTAAAATTGAGGACTAGCTGAACTAACAAGGAACTCACATGTAAGATAAGTGACTTGAATGAATCCACTAATAGGAGACAACCCTCACATCTCAAACGCGCGGCTAAGGATACGAGGTATCAAAAGAAGTAAGCCTTTTGGAGAGCAAGAAGACCAACATGATTAGGGACTCAAACTTACTTTAGTTGATTAGTTTGATCGATAACTTAATGGACCAAGAGGCCAACAAGATGTTAGGACCAAGCTCCAATTATGAAAATGACCAGCTCAACTTGGGAGAGTTCCTAGTCAATATCCAACAAATGATCAATCGATGTAATTTACAAACCAAGATAGAGCATCATGGTAGGCCAGCTGAGGATATCATAGCTGACCTTGAGGAAGAGCAAAGACTGGCCAAGAAGGTGCTAGAGGGCATAATTGTGTACGACTAGGAACAACGAGCTCAAAGACTGAGGCAGGAAATAGAAATGCAAGAGGTCCAGTGAGTCTTAGCACTTGCCAAATGGAATAAGATGGGACCCAATGTGGAGAGGGAAGGAGCACTAGAAGCAGATCTCACATTGAGCGAGTTTCTCACGAAGAGATTATAGACAACACGGTTGCAGAGCGAAGCAGAACAGGCCCCTCCTGTGCAAATTGTAAACATAGAAGGGCATGGGCAAAAGAATCGTGAAAAGAGGAAAGGCATGAGGAAAGAAGACCTTGGGCTAAAATGACCGGTCATTTAAAAAAGGGGATGGGTGCCCAAAGGGATGAGGGCATGTATGAAAGTCAAAAAGTGAATAGAGAAGCTCATTCTTGGTGTGTGACTAAAGTGGCTCTCTTCTTCTCTTATTCTCTTATCCTTGCTTGTGCTTGTGCTTGTGTTTAAGAGAGGGAGTGTGAGAGTATGGGGGAGTGAGCGTGTGAGGGTGAGGGACCGTGGTGGAGAAGCTCTCCATCTTCTCCTCTCTTCTTCTCTTCTCTTGTCTCACACGCACGACTATGGAGGATGGAGCTTGGAGTAGAGGATTGAACTTGCTTGAGCTCGCATCTTGAATCGTGGAGCTACCAGAGCGTTTGACGGAGGAGGCTACTCAATCAAGCATCAAGGTAAGCTCACTACACTTGTAGGATTGAGAGCACGTACGGCTATGTGAGAGGTAGCCATAACATTTACCTTGAAACACATGACTATGGAGGATGGAGCTTGGAGTAGAGGATTGAGCTTTCTTGAGCTCGCATCTTGGATCATGGAGCTACCGGAGCGGTTGAGGGAGGAGGCTATTCAATCGGGCATCAAGGTAAGCTCACTACACTCGTAGGATTGAGAGCGCATATGGCTATGTGAGAGGTAGCCATAACATTTAGCTTGAAATGCTTAAAGCAATAAGCAGTCTATGGGTCTTGGCGGTTGAGCGAAGGCTCCCACATTTTGGTTCCAGTATTGCCAGTACCAATGGATTCAAGCTTGAATGCTTCAAATCGGGAGACGAAGTAGGAGTTCAACTCCGAAATGATGCTTGGTTTTAGGTAGGAAGCAAGGGTTTCAGAGGCCGTTTGATCTCTTTTGCGGATTATTTTAGGTGTAAGAAGCTTTATGTGCATTGGTAGAATAGGAGTTGTGTGTTTTGTATCAAATTTGAGGCACTAAAGTTGGAGAAGAAAAAACAGGAAAAAGATAACTCTCTGAATAAACATGGAACCAAAAAATAGGGGAAGAAAGAAAGTAAATTTTGCATATCCAGGGAGAAAAACAAAGGTAAGGGGAGAAGGAAAAACCATAAAATGGGGCACAAGAGAGATAGAGAGCTCATTTGCATTCCAAGAGTCTAAGAGAGAGAGAGAGAGAGAGCTTGTGAGAGAGAGGCAGAGAGTTGTAGGTTGCAGGTTACATTGCCTATGATTCATGGTTTGATGCATTTGGCCTTACCAGGAACCTTGGCCTAGTAGTTCGTAGGGAACCAAAAGACCTGCCCTTTGTCCAATGCTAACTGATTAGAGACCCAAGCTGACCCTTAGAGTTGGACACCCAACAAGCCACTTGTACTAGCCCATAAAGAACTTTGGCTCAACCGGTTAGGAGTATTAACCAAACCCAAGCTATAGCCAATATGAAAGTAGAGGTGGCTAGACTGCAAGAGTCAATGCAAAGACTTATGCGACCCCACGTGCACTGCGTGCACTATGGAGGAAATCAGCTACCATGTGAATGCTCCTATCCCAGAGCAAGGCCTTGCACCAATTGTGGAAGATTCAGGCATGACGCCATGCACTATCAGTTGCCAAGATGGTTGTCTTATCAACAACCTTTCTATCCAGGGGCTAGACAACCCTATTTGGGAAGGGCAACCCCCTTGGCACTCCCTGCACCCAATGGCTCAAAGCCAACCCACCAAGAACAGATATCAACCCTATAGGGATCCCTAGACCTTGTGTACCCATCACTACCCATCCATTGAGCGAAGCCCCCTATGCACTTGGTGGAAGAACCCCTAGAGGAAGATTCTTATTTGAATCCTTATGTTTCTTACAACGAAGAAGGCAATCCAATATTGATGGAATATAGACCAGTATCAATCATGGCCTTAGGCTGAGGAAGAGCAAGAGATCTAGGAGGAACTTAGAATCAGGGACCCATAGCATGTTGGATGTGTGGCCATCTAGGGCATATCTTATCTTGCTACCCTAAAAAGGAGCAAGCAAATAGAGAGAATGCTGTTTTGAGGTGCCTCGAATGCAGAGAGACTCATCTATTCACTGATTGCCCGAGGCAAAGTCCCTCCACTAGCTCAACAATTGTACCATTTGTGCCACTTGGACTCTTTTGTGTTGAGACGCGTGACACCAATGCCACACCTATACCATTGAAAGTCATGACACGAGCTCAAACAAAGCAAGCCGAAGTCTCACTACTAGGGCCTAACAACTTAGATGCATCCTCTATAGGGAAGAAGATTCAACGACAACAGAAAGAAAAGAACTGAGACAAAAATAACCCTCAAAATCGAGAGTGAGACCACATTAACCAAAAGTAAGAAAGTTGTGGATGTTGAAGTAGAAACATATGCTCCTAAGATGAGAAAAAAAGGAAGTGCTAAAGTTGGAGTGTACCTTGACCTCAACTAGCAGCTGAAAGTTGCAGATAAGGTCAAGTAGTGGATAAAAGAAGCCCATGCACACTTTCAAGATACTGAGCCTATAGTTGAGGAGGAGGTTGAGGAATTCTCAACCATGAGCCCACCAGCCTCACCTTCATACTTGAGGGCAGGAGAGATAATGCCACCACGTGAGCAACTGCATGAGCGGAGGGAGAGGACCAGGAATGCACAAACAGTTCAAGAACATTGGCAAGGAATCCACGAAATAAGGAGGAAAAGAGGGATAATAGCTTGCTAGTAACACTCATAACAACTTCTATGACAGTGTCATTGGGGAACTACTTAGGCAAAACCCTACACTCTGGCAAGAGTTGAAGCGATGGGTAGAGCACATTAATGACTATAAGCCACAGGACTTCCCAGACCACAATGACGTGGCACACATACCTAGCCTAACATTGAATCCCATGTTTAAGTCCCCACAAATAAATGCCTTTTGGGAGGGCAGTGAGATGCACACAATCTTACTTGTCGTTGCCTTAGGAGACACCATACAAAAGGGGATAGTGGACAGAATAGTAGGGGTTAGCATACTTAGTCATGCAGTCTTGCAAACTTGGGGAAATCCGCTAGAGGAAATTCCAAGGTTCAATGTCACCCTAGCGAATGGAATGAAGGTGGCCACTAAAGATAGCGGAAATCCAATTCTCCATAAACTTCATAGTCATGAAGGGAGTGAACGACGATATCTTGCTAGGAAGGCCATGGGTGAGAAATGCCAGAGTAATGGAGGACTAGGGTAATGGTCTAATATTTTTGGGCAATAGATATGAAACAATCCAAGTAGAAATGGAAACTTGGAAGACTTCACCTGTGGATTTAGAGGCTATCTCTAACTTGCTAAAGGGGGGATTCAAAAGCAAGAAGCAATTATGGGGCTTTAACAAAGTACATCCCATGCTGTGAGGATGAGCAGAATTGGATGCACGTGTTAGTAACCATTGACCTTCCATTCTCTGTGTGCATGATGGTAAGAAGTCCCATAGGCCAATCAACATCAATCACCTATCAAGTCCCAGCAAACAAACTTGAACTTCAAGGAATCCTCAAACACTTGTCAAGAAAGCTGGCCAGCAATCTAGCTGCTAACTTGAAACCCCTTAAGGATCTCATGGAAAGTAGAGAGTGGCAATAGTCCAAGGTGCATGACCTAAATTTGTCTTATAATTGGGCCCTCTTGACAAGTAAGACTACATTTGGGTGTAGGGACCTTGCAAGCAACCTATAGACCCAATTTGAAAGTTTCGACGATGAGTATGAGGACTATGGCTCCACCAGTGAGGAGAGTAAGGAGAAGTATAGACCATAGAGTATGATTTGGAAGGAAGGGTAATTGAACAGATAATCAAGGTAGACTCTAAACCTCGAAAGATGAGCACCCCATTCCAATTGACCTCATCAAGTGTAAGAGTTACGATCATCACAGAGCTTGAGGATGTGGATGAGAAAGTAGTAGCACCAGCCTACTTGTGGATCACCACGACCTCCCAAACGACATGCACACTTGATGCACTAATTGATGAGGGAGCCAACACCAATATTTTGATGTATGAACACTGGACCACATTGGGTCAACCCCCAATTGCAATCAACCAATGCAAAATTGTGCCCCTTTGAAGGGCAATCCTACCCACTCTTAGGAAAATGCAAATTGATGGTTTCTATCGAGACATGAGAGCCTGCCACTCACTTTCTATGTGCTACCACACAAGCAAAGTGTTGGCAAGGAAACCCTGCTAGGGTAAGCATTCAAAAACCAAGCTCATTGCAATGTAGACTATTACTTGTAGCACATCCACCTTGCTACCATCGCACATGTTAGAATTGTAATAGCTTTCAGGAAGAGCACCATAGTTATCCCAAATCTTGTAGTGCTACCGATAGCTAAACCTATTGACCACCCTAAGGAGGGGAGTGGTGTGTTTCTATGTGCTTCCATAGTGCCTAACCTATCACATCAAAGAGCCATGGGTCAAATATGAAATTGGATTCCCAAGCATAAGACACAGTTTCACAAATGTCGAGCATTGGGTGCATGTAATAAACGGCGGAGTTGGAACTCCCATAGTGCACATGTGATTAAGTAGCACTGGGTCCTAAGAAGGCCTTGTTGCGAGCCCAATGATACTATGAGGGTAACACCTCACTGTGGTTGCCCAAATTGGCAAATGCTAATTTGGATCCTCGATCTCAGGCCCCACAAACTAAGCTTCCACAACCTCAATGAAACAAGGGAGGAGAGGAACTGAGACAGAAAGTGCTCAATCCTCGAGCACTCGAAGGGTCTACCGACTAAAGTGCAACCTAGAGTCCAAGTGCAACTGAACGTAGTCTTGCCTAAAGGCTCTAAGATAAACACCAAGACCCTCAACATCCATGCATCAATAGAATTGCAGCCCTCACAATCCGAGCTTGCCACACCCACTACGGATCTTTAGTGGAAGGACCCCAAGTCAACCTATCCTGCCCAACCAAACCCAAACCACCATAACACCTTAAGCCTCCGCCACCATGATGATCTATCTTGAAGTGGCATCCAATATGGCCATGACCATGGGGGATGATTTGGCCACATGCATTCGATGGCTGGATTCAACTTTCACACTGTTCACTAGAAGCTATGAACAATTAGGCCTAGGTCTACTTGATAAGCCTATAGCAACCGAAGTACATTCCTTACCGTGTTCTTGGGAGGACTACGAATTCATCTTCATTAAAAATTTTGCTATTGCAAATGAGATGATCGACAATGAAATTTCATGAGCGAAGGTCGAAAGTTGACGTCTAATCACATCTTATCGAAAAGGCAAAATTCCCATGCCACTCTAGGAACTCTCTGAACTCCAATGACTCATTGAATCCAAGTCCAATTTCATGTGTAAGTGGTATAATTTGCACCTTTCGTGGGCCCAAGAGGGACATCAAATCATGATCAATGCGGAGCAAAGACATGCCATCAAGACCTCTCGGAGTACAACCCAAACTATGTGACCCCCACCTCCTTTAGGGTGTTTCATAATGACCAGGAATAAGCCCTTTCACCCATGCTTGGATAAGATTCTAATAGAGGAGGAACTCCACCCTTGCAAGTTGACTTAACTCAGGTGACCTCTTGATTGACATATTGATGTACATCACACAAGTAGGCATTCATCCACAGGATTTGGACTGTTATGCAACCCTTGAATATAACCCCAAGTTTTACGATTGGTTCTTGAGATAGTAAGACACACCACGCATATCCTAAAGTCCCATACACCTTGATTCCCACAATCCTAGGAAAACTCAAATGAGAATTGAATTTTAAAGGAAAAGAATGAAGGTATGGATTGATTGGTATGTGAATTCTCAACTTATAGGTTTTTGTGGATACTATTTCTCATTGCATGAGAACTTTTACTTTCAAACATTGATCTTTCTAGTCAACTTACTTTTTGTGCAAGAGTCGGCCTTTAAAGAGAACTAATGGTGGATGTTGTGTGGCAACATGAACCTAAATGGCAAGACAATAGGATAAAGCCAACATGCTTCCCTTTTCGGAGGAGGAGCACATAAGATATGGATTGGCCATGAAATCAGGGCCTTCAACCAATTAAAGTATCACAACATCCACAACCTCGAAGGAGTGGTGACAGTCGAAGAGGTGGTGTCCCATATGGTGGAACAATGGAACTTTACCAAGTATTTGGAGAAGATGGGACAAGAAATAGACCACAACAAGTGCACTAAATTCCTAATGACCTTTGATGTCCAAAGGAACATTGGCATCATGACCGTTAGACAAGCTCAGACTTCTTGAAGTGTGGTAGTCCCCCCCCCCCCCACCCCCAAGGCTAGAGATTGTTAAAAAGGCATTGGGGCTAGTAGAGAAGCCAAAAAGAAGACCCAAGAGGGATGTGGATGGAATGCTAGGGATGGAGAATAAAAGGTTCTACACCAATGACGGCATTAGCCTAGCAGGCATCCTAGATCTCACCATTCAGTTGAAGGCCAATATGATCCATACACTCTTTTCAAGCCAAAGATACAATGTTCTAATGAGTAGAATTGAGGTGCCCTTGCTGGAAAGCCTCATAGCCAATTCCATGGATGAGGTAAATTGGAATGCCTACATCTGAAAAATGATACAAGCTTCGGTAAGGCTGTGCTGTAGCACCAAGTGTGGCAGGAGTAGAGTCCCTGGTGACCACTATAGAGTCTGAAAGGAAGAAACCTACCTCCAAGGCCTCAACCATAGGCTTTGGAGGAGTATTAACATCCATCATCTAGGAAGCACTATAGGAGGCAGAGAGAGAGGTGGTGGAGGAAACCCTAGAGCCATCACCAACTCACCAAGATTTGTCACCAGTTCGTGAGGAGCACCGCTCCCCCATGCCAGTGAATCGGCCGACCATCTCAATCTCAGGAGGAGAACATGAGAAAGAAGAAACCCATGAAGAGCAACATGACGATGCAGCAAGAGTCATTAATGAGGAGGGGCGAGACCAACCACCTCAACACCAAGAAGCCTCAAATGAAAGAGCAGTTAGTGAGTAGCAAGGCTTAGAGCGCTCAAGCCAAGGGGGAAGAAGGAAGATTACCCTCAAGATCCCATATGGAAGGCACGCTTCACCATTGAGGAGAACATAGAGCTGCAAAGGGTAGAAGAGGAGTCAAAAAGACTAGAAGAAGAGCACTAAAGGAGGCAAGAGGAGGAGGAAGAAAGGTTGAGGAAACAAGAAGAAGAAGAGATTGCTCTTGCCATTCTAAGATCTGTGGAGCAACCCTCCCAATCTCAAGAATTGGCAATGATGAGCCCAAGGGTGAGAGAAGACATACCAAGTACAAGCATAGCAGCGGAGGAAGCTGGACCAAGACTGGTGGTGGAAGGCAAGGGCAAGTCCCCAATACACCCCATCCCACTAGTCTTGGCCACACCAATGATCACCCCAATACATGCTGTTGCAAAGGGAACGATTAATGAATGCAAACTCATGGCTTGGGTGCAGTACCTAGTCAACAAGGTATAAGAGATTGAACCTGCACCTAGTGAAAGAGCCCCTCTTGTAGGAACGAAGAGACCAACTACTAATGCTAAGTCATGCCTAGGGCCAAAGGCACCCCGCTTGGAAGTCTCAACCACTTCGATACCTTTGGCCATATGTCATAAAAATGACTTGAAGATCAAGAACAATCGGTGAAACAATTTCAGAACTAACTCCACAAGGCAATTGAGGACATAAAGGTCGCCCTGCTGAGCTTGAAAAAGAAAAGGTTGCATTTGCATACTACAAGATGGAGCAAGCAAGGGTGATGATAATCGTTAATAGAGAAATGATTTCATTAAAAGAGGCCCTGAAGGCAAGAGAGGGAGAGGAGAGTCTCAAGGAGCTATATGAAGAAGAGAGGGAAAATCACATCTCCTTGGAAAAAATGTGCACCTTCAACTCTTGTGAAAATAAGCACCTAGAACTAGAAATAAAGGAGCTAAAGAGGCAAAAAGAACATGCTACAAAAGAGCTCCAAGATGTACGGAACAACGGAATGAGGAGAACAAGAGGAAACTAGTCGAGTTGCACAACTAGTTGCAGTTAGTTCTTCATGAGCAATGCATACTCAAAGAGCAGTTGATGAGAAAAACCCATGAGCTTGAGCAAATGAATACACTGTGGCAAGAGCAAGAGCAAGTCATTGCCACTCTCGCCTAGTATCAAAACCAGGGGTTAAGCATATGAAGGAAAGAGCAGAAGAATGGCGGCCATGAATGAAGATTCAGTCAGAAACTTGGCCTACAAGCTTGCCCATGCATCTCCTAGCAGAAAGCAAAGCCATGACTGTTGAGACAAGAATGTTGGAGCAACAATGTATATTCTTATGAACAATGTTGAATGTCACACAGCCAAGAGGAGAAGAGATGATAGAATAGCTCAAGAGAAAGTTAGAAGTGGTAAGGAGGGCTCTACAACATAAACTACATGACAGGGCACTCGAGACTAGCACCAGTTTGGGACTAGAGGAGTGATGTGCTCACCTACTCTCAACTGGCTTGATGGCATAAGAACTTACTTTGCTAGGACTCTAGGAGCCAGAATGACCAGTACAACCATCGCAACAAGAGTTAGTAGGGCCAGTAGTCCAAGAGAAAGGACCTAACTTTGGAGTAGATCTAAAGATGAGGAGCTAATGTAGGAATCAAACCCCCCTTTGCCACCGTGAGAGCAACCCAAAGAGCAAGGGGAGAAAGCAAAACCACCTAAACAAATGGTGGAGGCAAGGCACACATGCAGGGAGCAAGTGGAAATTGCTCACAGGAAGTTTTGAGCTAGGATACCACAAGTTCCTCAAGTGGCCATCCTTCAAAGTGAAGAGTGCAATCCCATCAACTAGGGCCAGGAACTTGCGGTGTGGGAGCAATGGGAGAACTACAACCCCTTCGAGTTCTCTTTCACCTTCCCTTGCTCATTGGACAGAGTAATATCTCTGAGGGTGGTAGAGGATGTATTCAAGCCCTCAGCTAGTCTAGGAAGGCAATGGCTCGAGGACCGAAGGAGGCATCCCATAAGGTGGTAGTAGGAACCTACCAACTACTAGGAAGACAAGGTGGTGGAGGTACCCTAGAGGGGAGAGGGATATGAGGCATAACCAAGGTGGCACCGAAACATTTGGGACTCCAGCTTGGAGGCCTGGATCACTTTCTATAGCATGCTACCTTATGGGTGGGACGATCTTATCTATATGCCCTACCTAAGAATAATTGGAGTTGATTTCAACCCGGAGGTGCATGGTAGATACGAATTCCCGTTGATCTATAATGTAAATGCCTTAATCCCTGAAGAGAGCCTAATTTTTACCAAAAGGGATCTCCGCCCATCTCTATAACAAGTTTCCTAAATGAACTCTCCTCATGCCTTGCAAGACCTTGCTTTCATCATCACTTGTAATTAACTTCACCTACTATGAGTATTATTAAAACAAAAGCGTAGTGCAGAGGAAGAGCAGCTACTGCCCCTCTTTTTTGACCTCAACGTTGGGATTGATAGCTATGCAATGGTGCATCTCATGATGAGAGCCACCCTCGTGCCATCATTTTGCATGAACCTCTTAGAGGACATGAGTGACAGTAGATTCACCAAGTGTAACCACCCATTTTATCTACTCCTCTCAATGTCAAAACCAACTTAAATGGGTATCTACAAAGTAGGGCATTCCTTAGCAAAGCCCTCAAGCCACCACGCAATTTGGCCTTGGCCAGGATGCTTCTTAGCATGCTTCCTCATTTAAATTGTTTGTTTTAAAAAAAAAGAGAAGAGAAAAAAGGGGGGAAAAAAAGGAGCAAAGAAAGCAAAAGAAAAGAAAGGATAAGAAAAAGTACAAAGATAAGAGCAACGAAGGAAAATAAGATCAAATAGAAAGCGAGAAAACACACCTCACTTGATGAGTGCCACAATCACTGCACCTAGGGGTCCTCAAGTTAGGCATGTCTGGTGGTTGGCTTCCTTCCTAACCCCTAGCCCTTTTCCCCCCACTTCATGCTTAGCACATCAAGGGCAGAACATACCTAGGGAGGTCTTAGACTTGTCTCCCTAAGCTACACTTACTGCACCTCCCCTACACACGAACTGGCTCCTCAAGTGTGGGACAACACGCCAGGCTTGGCTCTGGTTTGAGACCCACCTCCCAATTCCACTAACATGGACACAATGCACCACATGGTAAGGTAGACACACCCCTTAGGTAGTGCACTTTTCTTTTCCTTTTTAGGTAAATGTGGATGCGACCACCAGTATCATTGGAGGCCCCCATCACCCACTCAAAATACCCTCGGTATCCACAACCTCAACCATTTTGACATGCTCCTCCACCATGTCTAATCCCCACAAAAGACCCATCATCCACCCATGAGGTAAACCTTCAATCATTGGAGCCCTTATCCATAAGTGCCATGGGATTGGCACTCGACTAGGAGGGTAATGTTACAGCCCATACAACCCAAAAAGGAAGGCCAAGTTGAAAATGGACGACGGCCCAGGTGAGAAAAGCAAAAAAGAAGGCAAGCTCAAAAAAAATAAGAAAGTGCACCAAATAGTCTAGTAAGGTGCATCGAATATTCTAGTAAAGAAAGCGCAAAGATGCAACGTAATTCATTTTGTAAAAGAGCATCGGGCTCCCTCCTGTGCAAATTGTAAACATAGAAGGGCATGGGCAAAAGAATCGTGAAAAGAGGAAAGGCACGAGGAAAGAAGGCATTGACTAAAATGGCTGGTCATGTAAAAAAGGAGATGGGTGCCCAAAGGGATGAGGGCATGTATAAAAGTAGAAAAGTGAATAGAGAAGCTCATTCTTGGTACGTGGCACAAGTGGCTCTCTTCTTCTCTTCTCCTTGCTTGTGCTTGTGCTTGTGCTTGTGTTTGAGAGAGGGAGTGTGAGAGTGTGAGGGAGTGTGTGTGAGGGTGAGGGACCATAGTGGACAAGCTCTCCATCTTCTCCTCTCTTCTTCTCTTGTCTCACACACATGGCTATGGAAGATGGAGCTTGGAGGTAGAGGATTGAGCTTGCTTGAGCTCACATCTTGGATTGTGGAACTACTAGAGTGCTTGAGGGAGGAGGCTCACTACACTCGTAGGATTAAGAGCGTGTACAACTATATGAGAGGTAGCCATATCATTTGGCTTGAAATGCTTGAAGCAATAAGCAGTCAATGGGTCTTGGCGGTCGAGCAAAGGCTTCCACACTAACCGAAGATACCCGTAGTTGCCAAGCAACTCGACAAGTACCATCCTGACAATGACCCGTATAGCTTCATAGAGTAGTTTGAGTAGGTGTGCAAGGAAACGGCCTAACAAACCTTGCTCAACATACACAAGTGGGTCTTTGTCTCGGAGATAAAGGGCAGATGTGGTACACTAGTCTAGATGATGTCAAATGCAACACTTTCAATACTCATAAGAGCCTCTTCATCAAGAGGCTCTCTGAGGTGGGGTACTCAGATAACCTCATGGTTCGACTGATGAATGTCTGTTTGAGAAGGACAAGGAGGACATTAGAGATTATGTCACCCATGTGCAGAGTCTCTTTAAGAGAATCTCAGCCATAGAGTGACCTAGTGAGCGAACGGTCTCCACTGTATTCATAAGTGAAACTAGGAGTGAAGAGCTCTACAAGGCCTTGGTAGGCAACTCGAAAATGCAAAGGGATGTGCTAGCTATGGTCTTTGAGGAAGCCATACTACACGTAGACGACCTACTCAAGGAGAGGAGCTCAAGAGCCACAAGTTGAGATAGTGTAGCCTCTAGAGCCTCAAAGAGAGCTACCACCACTAGCAAGAGATCTAGTTAGAGTAACCAAGAGAAAGGGAAGAGCATTGACTCAAGCCAAGAATCGGTGGATGTAAAGCTAGAGCTTCCAAGATCCAGGATATGATTAGAAGACCTGTGCCACCTCACTTACAATGTGTCCATTGTGGAGGGAATCACCTCCTGACTAAGTGTACGACGGATCCTAGATCCAGACCTTGTGCCAACTATGGTAGGTTCGGTCATGATGCTGTGCATTGCCAACCTACCAAGGCAATTACCATATCTACAACTTTACAACCAACCTTACTACTTGAGGAATAGACCACCACAACAAAAGGGAAGCTCCATTTACTCTCCCAGTGCCTAATGATGCCAAGCCAGCTATGTGGACATCAACCCTACAAGCATCCTTAGACCACCTAGACCCTTCATGACCCATCCATTGAGTGATGCTCCAATACATTATGTGGAGGAGCCGAATGAGGGGATGAGACATACGTAAACCCTTACGTCTCATATGACAATGAAGGCAATCCCATCTTAATGGACTTTAGACCAGTAGCGTTGATGGCGTTAGGCCGGGGAAGGGGTAGAGGCCTAGGAGGGAAAAACCAAGACCCAATGGACTTGCAGCCACCCGGGGTGGCATATCTCATCTTGTTGCCTCGAACGAGAACAAAATAACTGAAAAAAGGCCAATTTGAGATGCCCCAAGTGTGGAATCACTCACTTCTATGCCGAATGTCCTAGGCAAAAACCATATACTAGCTCAGTCATTGTACCTTCTATGCCCTTGGGGCTATTTGGAGTCAAAAGGTTTGATGGTGAGGCCACTCCCATCTCGTTGAATGTCATGACTAGGGCACAAATGAAGTAGGCCGATATTTCATTGACCTAGCAACCTAGATGCTGCCTCAATAGGAAAGAAGACTCGCTGACGAAGGAGGAAAAAGAGGGCGGATGCTAAAGTGACACAACAAATGGACAATGTGACCACACTAAAGAGAGGGAAGCAAGCAACGGATGTAAAGACCAAGAGATCAACACCTAAAACAACGGAGAAGGGGAGTGCCAAGGTTGGGGAATATCCTAATCCAAGTGCCAATTAAAAATATTTGACAAGGTTAAGGAGCGGGTGAGAGAAGCCCAATAACATTTAAAGGACTCACCAACATGCATAAACTCAAGAGATGCATCCGCACCTCACGCAAAACCATGAAGACAAGGCTCAGATGCCATCGATAGGCAAGCTACCCCCCAAGACCAGTGACAAAAGAGCGTAGGAAGGGCATGATGAAAGGCAAGCGACTAATGGCTTACTTGTGACATTGCTATTGGCTCTTGTAACGTTGCCAGTGGGGGGTTTGCTTAGGCAAAGCCCTTCATTATGGCAAGAATTGAAGCAATGGGTAGTGGGATCTAATGAGCCAAGAGTAGCTTACTTGCATGGGAATGACACAGCCATGTAGATACCTAGCCTCACATTGAACTTAGTGCCTAAGTCCTTGTATAATGTGAATGATTTTTGGGAAGGCATGGAGATGCATGTGGTATTACCAGTGGTAGCATTAGGAGATGTCATGAGAAAGGGGATTGTAGATATGGGAACAAAAGTCAATATACTTAGCCATGTAGTTCTGCAGGTTTGGGGTAACCCACCAATGGAAACCGCAAGTTTTAATGTCACGCTAGCTAATGGCATGAAAGTTAAGCCATTTAGAGTGTCGAAGGACTAGCCCTTGAAGATAGTAGGCATCCAGTTCTTGGTGAACTTCATTGTGAGGGAGTAGACTACGACGTCTTGCTAGACCAACCATGGATGAGGAACATGTGAGTGATCGAAGACTGGGGTAATGGCCTCATATTCCTAGGCAATAGATTCAAGGTTGAGATGGATACTTGGACAACCATGAACTTAGATATACAATCTCGTCTATCTTGAAAGGAGATACCTAAGTTAGGAATTCGTGTGGATCCTTAACGAAGTACATTCCCTACCTCGAAGACGAGCGAGAATGGATGCACATGCTAGCCACCAGCGACCTACCATTTTCGGATGAGAAAGAAGATTATAAGCACACTGCAAGGATAGTCAGTGACTCCCATAAAGCCACCACACCTCAGAAGGAATAAGACCCTAGCATCAGTGCCACTCTGTATGATGGCCAAAAACCCTAGCACGCAACAAATACCCACCCCTTTCCATATCCCATTTAGCAAACTTTAACTCTATGGAATTCTTGAGTATCTAGCAAGGGAGCTATGTGCTCACCTAGCTGCTAATCTCAAACCACTCCAAGATCTCATGGATGAACCAAAATGGCGATGGACCAAAGTGCACGAACTAAACCTTATATACAATTGGGCACTGATCACTGATGAAAAGAGAGTCAAGAATGGAGACCTAGATGACGACGAGTAGTCAAAGGATAGCAATTCAAACAACGAGTACAAGGACTACTATTCCTCAACTAAAAGTAGTAAAGAAGAGGCCGAGATGATAGAGTATGACACTGACGACCTCGAACAAATAAAAGTGGACTCCAAGCCGCAAGGAGCCAATGCATTTATAACTAAAAGAGGAGTCCTCAAAACTGAATGTGATTGCTTTTGACTGGATCACTTAGGTTTGATGGGCTACGAACAAGCAGGGCTGGTTCAACCAAGTGTCATGCCTCTCTTTAGGATGGAGTCGACCTTAGAGTTGTGACCACTGGGGAAATTCCATCCTCTAGCAAGGGTTGCGAGTTCAACTCGGAATCAAAGGTAAGCTTTGGTAGCAATTCAGAGACGACCACCTAAAACTAGATGCACCAAAGGGGACTTTCCAATCCACCTAAGGTGTAGACGATTGAAGGAGGAAAACCAAAAGGGATAGAAGTTGAACAGCAAAAGAAACCCCAAGACCTACCAAAGTGCTTCACTAAATTTAAGAAAGGGGACATGGTAGTGATCTTATTGAGCACAAAGAGACAAGGACATACAAGTGAACCAAGATAGAAAACCCTACCAGAGTCAAAGAAGTCAACTTAGCAGGGGAAGGGGAGAAGCCTCGACCCATGTCTATAACTGACAACCTAACTGAGCAAGAAGGGGTTGATCTTATTGCTCGCTTGCGAGAGTTTATAGATGTATTCGTATGATCTTTAGATGAGAACTCAAAGGAGTCGATCCAAGGGTTGTAACACGTAGCATCCCAATGACTCTTGACTTAATGCCAGTAAAGCAATGACCTTACCTGATGAATCCAAAGCATGCTCACACCATGAAGGATGAGATTGACAAGCTATTGAAGGTAAGATTCATCTATGAGATCAAGCACACGGACTAGGTATCACCCATTGTGATCATCTTGAAGAAGAATGGAAAAATTCGAGTGTGTGTGAACTACAAGAAAGTCAACACTATGACTAAGAGAGATAATTATATGTTGCCTTACATGGAGCACATGCTTGAGAGAGTAGCAAGAAAAGAGGCCTACAATTTCCTGGATGGCTTCTTAGGTTACAACTAAGTTCAAGTACACCCTAATGACATGCATAAGATAGCGTTCGAGTGGGGTGTATTTGCATATATAGTCATGCCATTTGGGCTGACGAATGCTCCTATTACCTTCTAGTGTCTAATGTGCACCATCTTCAAGAACATGCTTAGGCGAGAGCTAGAAGTATTTGTTGATGATTTGTGCATACACTTTAGCAGGAAAGAATACCTAGATAAGTTTCGCATAGTCTTTGAATGATGTAGGCTCTATAGTCTCTCTTTGAACCCCCTAAAGTGCTAATTCTAGGTGAAACACATATGTATCCTAGGGCACGTGGTGTCCAAGAACGGCATTGCCACTGACTTCTCTAAGATCAAACGACTTTCCACCACCAACCAACTATAAGGGAGTTAGTGCTTCCTAGGACACACAGAGTACTATTGGTGCTTCATTCTAAACTATGCATTGATTGCTAGACCACTCTACAAGTTGCTAATTGTATTTGAGTGGACTGAGGAGTACCAATGTGCTTATGAGGAGTTCAAAAAGGCTCTCACTTTTGTACCAATTTTACGAGCCCCATACTGGAACATAACATTCCGTGTGCATATTGATGCGTCGAAGTTTGTCGTTGGAGCCATTTTGTGCCATCTTGGCGAACACAACCTTGACTATCCAGTGAGCTTTGCTAGTAGATAGCTCACAAATACAAAGATGAAATACTCCACAATGGAGAGGGAGGGGTTGACCATGGTATTTACGATAACGATCTTTTGGCTATACCATTTATCTTCTTTGTTGACCATCAAGCTTGCTTTATCTCGTTAACAAACCTTGCACTATTGGACACATAGCTCGATGGTTACTTCTACTTTTAGAGTTTGGCTTTTTTGTTGTTGCATGTAAGGGCAAGCAACACTACATGTCAGATCACATGTCCCGCATACACACAAGAGAGGCTGTTGGATAAGGCGTTACTACAGATGGCCTACTCGATGCACACATTTTTAGCATGTCCACTGAGAAGGATTTATTCAAAGCTGATTTGACATCTTATTGGGCTAATGACATAGTCTAGATCTTAGAGCATAGACTACTAGAGAGACCTTTTGAGAAGGCTAGGCTAAGGTGCCCTGTCCTTAAGATTCAACCTTGTCAATTGATCATTGGCCAACTCTATAGGTTAGGGTGTTGACCTGTTGTAGAGATGTGTATGTGAGCACAAAGTGCATGATGTATTGACTGAAGTGCATGTGGAATTGCTACAGCAGAGATACTACGACTCGCAAGGTGCTACAATCTCAATTGTGGTGGCCCACCCTATTCCACAATATTGCTAAATTCATAAAACATTGTGACAAGTGTCAAAGGACCAAGGTTCCCATTCGTAAGGACATGATGGAGTTAACTCGAGTCATAGCACACCAACCATTTGCAAAATGGGGCATTAACTTCATTGGGCCAATCAGTATCGCAACATAGTACTCCTAAGCCAAATACATCATTGTGCTAATGGACTACCTTATAAAATGGGCCGAAGCTCAAGCCATGAGAAAGAATGATGCTAGAACCATGGATAAGCTCCTTTGGGAGCAAGTGATCTCAAGATTTGGCTACCCCATCAAGCTAGTTAGTGACCAAGGCACTCACTTCATTAATGAAGTAATTGCCCACTTGCTCTCCATCTTCTTGTCATCCATAGGAAATCATCACCTTACTACCCTCAAGCTAATAGTCAGGTTGGCAGAGTCCATGAACAAGATCCCAGTGAATGTCCTAACCAAGGTAGTCTCTGCCTCGTGCAATGACTGGGATAACAAACTCATGGCAGCACTATATGGGCCTATAGGACGAACTATAAGATGGTAGTTAGGCAAACACCCTTCAAGCTGACCTATGGAACCGAAGTGATTCTGTCAATAGAGTTTTTTGTACCTAGCTTGAGAATAGTAGAGCAAGAGTGATGGGATGGAAAAGAAGTATGGACCAAGAACACTTAGTGGAGCTGGAATCTCTCTTCGAGACACGACTCTTTGTTACTCATGCGTTAATCTATGAGAAGGCAAGTCGCAAGAGTTGGTTTGATAAGCATGTCAAATGGTGTGACTTCAAGCAAGGCAACCTAGTATTTCTATACTCAGTGAAGAGCCATAAGCAGAATGTGAAATTCAAAGGATTAGGGCCTTTCAAAGTCCACAATATTAGTTGAACAAGCAATGTGGAGCTTGAAACTTTAGAGGGAGAGGACATAGGCTTCTTTAACGGTAGTCGTCTCAAGAAGTGCTACCCCCAACACATCCATTGCACGAGCCACCAATGCTGTAGCTATCTATCAAAGTGAGAGTAGCCACCATCACAGAAATCAAGAAAGCGGATGAGGAGGTAGTAGAATTTACTTATTTACAAATCAAAGTCGCTACTCAAAAGACATGCACTTTTGATGCACTCATCATTGATGAGGGTGCTAATGTCAACATCCTTACTCATGAACATTGGACTCTCATTGGTTAGCCCCAACTACAGCCCATGAATGCTAAGCTCAACTCGTTTGGGGGACAATCCTACCCTCTGCCAAGGAAATACAAAGTAGCAGTATCTATTGAGACTGAAAGCATACCCATGATTTTCAATGTGCTACCTAACACCAAGGCCACATGTAAGGAATTGCTAGTAGGACGTGCTTTCAAGAAGCAAGCACATTGCAATATTGACTACAACTCGTAATGCATTCACCTTGCCCTTGGCACTATGAGAATAGTAACAACTTTCAGCAAAGGCAGTGTGGCTCCACCCAAGCCCGCAGTGCCATCGATAGTAGTACCTAACACAAAGTCTAAGGAGGGGGGTCGTGACTTGTCCCACCTTACCAAGTTCAACCAGTTGCAACCTAAGGGAAACACGACCAAGACCACTAAATAACAACTAAAATGGGTACCTAAATGCCAATCACTACCACCTAAGAGCCGACCCACATGGACCCATAGCTCCCGACCATCACGCCTAGTTGTAAAAGACATGGTTGGAATTCTGAAACTCGATGAATAGTCAAGCCACGATGGGTACCTACGGCCCTATTGCGTGCATAAGGCTACTATGAGAGAAACAATCGGATTTGGGTACCTAAGACCAAGAGTAGCACACATGCCCTTCAGCCACCATCAACTACTAGCCCATCTCCAAAGACTGGTGTGCCATCTAAAACTGCTAAATCGCTTGAGTCACAAACCAAACCCATCGAACCTCAACATGTCTATCGACCAAAACCGCAATTGGTTGCCCTGAAACTGACCCAACCTTATGTTTGTTAGCACCCCAATGGCTTCAAGACTAGCAAGCAACACAACCTCTGAGCCCCAAACCACACCCCTCACACAAGTCACTAGCCCACATCCTAAGGATCAACTGAATTCTAGACACCACTTGTTGAGCCATCCAGCCTAGTCAAACCCCAACCTCCTGGCAGGCCTTAAACCCTCTTATGAGCAAAGGTCTATTCTTATGTTGGCCTCAAATCTAGCTAAGAACAAGGGGGATAACTTGGTCACATGCATTAGATGCTTGGATGCTACCTTCACAATGCTTGCTAAAAGCTATGAACGGTGGACCTAGGCCTCCTAGACAAGAACCTTTAGTGAATATTTAGCAATTGATGTATGCACAATGCCATGTACCACGGAAGAATACGAGTTCATGTTCATCAAAGTCCCCATGGTAGACGAGGAATTGATCACCATGGAGATCTGTTGCCAGCAAGCTCGCAAACGAAGGCTAATCACTTCCTGTAGCAAGAGCAAGGTCTCTGCTATAAGCCAAGAGCTAGAAGAACTTAAAACATTGGCCATCACCACTGACTCCTTCTTTCTACATAAATAGTAGACTCTTTGTCTTGAATGGGAACAAGAGGGCTATCCAATCATGACCAATGTCGAGCAGAGATGTGCCCTCAAAACCTTTGAGTATGACATTACTTATGTAGCTCCCATCTCTTTTAGAATATTGGCCATCACTCGCAATCGACCCTTAGAATATCATAACATGGCCCACCCCTATTTAGATTGAGTCCTTACTGAGGAAGAGCTACACATTACTAGCCAGATCGACTCCGGCGACTTCCTAATTGATGTCCTGACCTACATCACACACCTACATTAGACAGCATGACATGGATCATGATGCTCACTTGGGAGTATAACCCACATTTCTATGCTTGGCTAATGCAAAGTGAAGCACCGCAAGCCTGCGCTTAATGTCCTTAACCCTTCATTCTCCGATTCTAGGAAGGATTCACATCATTCCCAGAGGGAGAGGGGGTAAGGTGGAAAAGAAAACATGTCTCAAACCTCAACAAATGTTTAAAGGAATAGAAACCAACTTATGATTGAGGAAAATTGTCATAATTTCTTTTGGATTGTGTGGATTGCTTGAAGCAAAAGTCTTCATTATGTACTTAAGCACTTTGCCTTTCCATAGCTTACATTCACTATCTGCTTATCGTTTCTCCTCACAAGAGTTCTCTTAAGAAAACAAATGGTAAGTGGTGGCATTGTGACATGAACCTTGTCAAAAAATCGCGTGGTGGGGGGACTTGCTCAAGATGCTAGGCCGAACACACACAAAATGCACAACGAGAAGCTCACTCAAGAGACAAGAAGAGAGATGGAGGCCAAACGTTTTCTTGCTGGTTTCTTCTTCTTCTTCCACACTCTTTACAATGTACACAAATTATAGATAAGATACAACATAAAAGAAAAGTGGCCTACTAAGTCAAACAATGCATAACCGACTACACTAGTTGACTGGCGCTATAACTATGCCAGCTATAAATAGGTGTAACAACTTGAATATAATAAGTAATGAGTCAGTGGCCATGTGAGAGTCATAATGACCACCAACGTGCTAAGTGTAGACGTGTGGACCCATCTAACCAGGCGGTCCATCATCAATGTCCACATGTGTTGAGCTTGTCATCTCAACACTCCCCCTCAAGCTCAACTGCATCTCTGCAACTCCAAGTAAGCTTCGAAACTTTTGAAGCTTCTCTGTACCCAGTGTCTTCATGAAGATGTCAGCTATCTGATCCTGTGTGCTGACATACACCAAGTCAATCTCACCTGCTAGTACCTTCTCTCTCACAAAGTGGTAGTGTGCTTCAATATGTTTTGTCCTGGCATGGAACACAGGGTTTCTAGCCAATTGTATACTGCTCATGTTGTCACAATAAATGACAACTGGACCTTCCACCTGCACATCCAAATCAGCCAATAACTTTTGCAACCATACTACCTCACATGCTGCAACAGCAGTACCTCTATACTCAGCCTCTGTACTCGACAAAGCAACTGTAGATTGCTTTTTGCTGCTCCAAGCAACTGCTGCACTACCAAGAGAGAACATGTATCCATTGGTAGATCTTCTATCAGACATACTACCAGCCCAATCTGCATCTGTGTATCCAAACACCTGTACATCTATACCTGCCTCATAGAAAAGTCCATAATGTAATGTGGACTTCACATATCTCAATATGCGTCTCATTGCATCCAAATGTGGCTTTCTAGGTACTTGCATAAATTGACTCACAAGACCAACAACGTAGCTCAAGTCTGGCCTTGTAATGGTCATGTAGATCAAACTCCCCACTATCCTCCTAAACATAGTAGGGTCTTCTATCTCATCTCCAACATTAGCACTCAACTTTACATTCTGCTCCAATGGGACTGAAAGTGGTTTGCATGCTGTCATACCATACTTAGACAACATATCCAAGCCATACTGTCTTTGGGACAACCATATACCATCATCACATTTGATCACCTCAATGCCAAGGAAGTATCTTAGCTCACCTAAATCCTTCATCTCAAACTTCTTCTTCAAAGAATCCTTGACTTCAGCAATCCCACTATCACTATCACTTGTAATAATCAAGTCATCCACATAGATGACTATGATGACCAAACCTACATCTCCCTTTCTCACATAAAGTGAGTGATCAGCATCAGAAACATAAAGCCAATATTGACAAGATACTCTCTGATCTTGTCAGACCATGCTCTAGGTGCTTGCTTGAGCCCATAGAGCGCCTTCTTCAACCTGCACACATACGTGGGATGCTCTAAATCTTCATAACCTGCTGGCTGATCCATATACACTTCTTCTTGCAAATCACCATGCAAGAAGGCATTCTTCATATCCATTTGCTGCAACCTCCAACCTTTGGCTGTTGCCAAAGCAATCACACATCTGACAGTTGCCATCCTAGCAACTGGACTGAAGGTTTCATCATAATCTATGCCATATGTCTGGGCATAGCCTTCTGCAACCAGCCTAGCTTTGTACATGCTAATAGAACCATCTACATTGTGCTTAATCTTATAAACCCATTTACATCCAATGGATTTCTTGCCCTTCAGCAATGATACTAGATCCCAAGTCTTATTGGCCTCTAATGCAGCCATCTCCTCATCCATTGCTGCATCCCAATGAGCATGACCAACAGCCTCCTCAGAACATGTGGGCTCAACATCCTCAACTAGTTTCACCATGTAAGCATAATGATGAGCTGCATAACCTTTAAAACCAAATCTTTTAACAAGGTATCTGACCCTACTAGATCTTCATGTCACTGGATCACTCAATGGAGTCTTTGCATTAATGTGTGCTCTCTGCACACCTGGAGTCCTCACTGAAGGAATGCCAAGCTCATCATCCAAGTTCTCTGAGCCACTGGAATCTCCATCAAGAACTGCATCAATGCCTTCTGACACTTTATTCTTTCCTTTGTCTTTACCTGTAGTGCTACTAGATGCACCCAAAGATGTAGAGGTACTCCTTAGTCTCCCAGACCAAGGACTACTAGATGATGTCTCTGGTCCACTAAGAGTCCGTGATTCTTGCTTTTCAGCCTGCACATGAGTGTAATGATCATCATCATCATCCAATGCATCACCACTAGATGCATACCAACTGCTCATTTCATCAAAGATGACATCCCTGCTCACTCTGAACTTACATGTGGCAGGGTTATAACAGCGATACCCTTTCTGTTCTAAAGAGTATCCAATAAAGACACACTTTTCAGCCTTTGGATCTAGTTTCTTTCACAACTCATCTGGCACATGAACATATGCAATGCAACCAAATACTTTCAAGTGTGAAACATCAGGCTTCTTACCTGTAAAACATTCTTCGGGGGATCATACCATGAACTGCAGCTGTGGGAGTTCTGTTCATAATATAAACAACAGTATGAACAGCCTCAGACCAAAAATGCTTAGGCATATTCTTTTCAGCCATCAAGGCACGTGAAACTTCTGCAATATGCCTGTTTTTCCTTTCTACAACCCCATTTTGCTGTGGGGTATACCTGCATGTGAACTGTCTCTTTATCCCATGAGACCTCAGAAAATCACTGAACTCATTTGAGAGGTACTCTCCCCCTCCATCTGACCTCAAGCACTTTACTTTCAAGCCTGTTTCTCTTTCAACTGTAGCCTTGAAAGTTCTAAAGTGCTCAAACGCTTCACTCTTTTCCTTCATAAAATATACCCACAGCTTTCTAGAACAATCATCAATGAATGTGACAAAGTATGCACTGCCTCCAAGAGATACATTTTGTGTAGGCCCCCAAATGTCCGTATGCACAATGTCAAGGATATTTCTGCTTACATCTCTGTCATGTGAAAAGGGTTGTCTTGCCTGCTTACCAAATTGACATGCTTCGCATACCTTCTGAAATTCTACAACTTTAAATGTAGGCAAACCTGTAACCAACCCTTTGGACTGCATTAATTTCAGCCTTTGTACATTTGCATGTCCAATGCGTTTGTGCCAAATTTCAATGTCTGCAACAACACCTTTTCCTTTGGCATACATAGCATCATTCATAGTAGGAATTCCAGCATCCAGAGTAAACATACGTCCAACTCTACTTCCCTTTGCTACCAACCTGCACTTGTCATTGAAGTTTTCTACAAAGCAACCCTTTGCATTAAATCTGACTTGCAGCCCTTGCTCTACCATTTGACTGACTGACACCAAGTTCTTTGTAATAGATGGCACATGTAATACATCTGAAAGACTCTTTGTCTTACCATCATGCAAGGACAAGGGAAATTTTCCAATGTGTGAAATTGGGTGGCATGAGTCATCACCCGTCTGCACATAACCTGCATTCTGCAAATCCTGCATCTCTCCAAACCATTCTGCATGGCTGGTCATATGATTGGATGCACCTGAATCAACATACCAAACATCTTCATGTGTTCCCTTTCCTGTAACAGCATTCAGCATATGTTGCATAACGAACAAATGTTCATTTTTGTCTTCATTCTGTCGTGAAGACGATGCATAGTTTCCTTGCTGCAACTTACCACTGTGGATATCATCTTTCTTAGCATAACATTGGGCTGCAATATGACCTGTTTTGCCACAGTAGTGGCACACAATACCAGAGTTGTTAGAACCTCTGTTCTGCCATCCACCTCTTCCTCTAAAGCTCCCCCTACCTCTAAAGTTACCACGACCTCCTGAAACCTGCATATCGCCAAATTGCTGATTCAATCTGTTTTGCTGGTTGTCACTACCATGTCCTGTACCATGGCCTCTTGAAGAGAACCTGCCACGTCCCCTTCCTGAACTGGAGTAGAAAGCCTTGACATGTTCACCACTTCTTTCAGATGTCTCACTCTGCATGTTGATTTCTTCAGTGATCATTAGAGAGACCAACTCATTGAAATCTGGGAATGGCTTTCTAACATATACGGAAGTTACAAAAGACTTCCAAGCCTTTTCATTGTTAAGTCCACCCAAGGTTGACGACACCAAATCATCATCATCGGGCATTGCATCAATCGCTGCCAATGCATCTGCAATGCTCCTTGCCTTCAATGCATACTCATTGATAGACATCTTCCCTTTCTTCAATGTATTCAACTCTTGCTTGAGTTGAATCTTTCGTGCCTTTGTATTTACAGAAAACATACTTTCAAGTATGGTCCAAGCTGCATATGCATTCTCTGCATTTCCAATGTGTCCCAGCATATTATTGTCAATTACTGCAGACAACCAATACATGACCTTCTTGTCTTTTGCATTCCATTCCTTTCGTGCCTTTGTCTCTTCTGCAGTTGGAGGATCACTCACCTCCGGCTCCTTTTCTTCACCTGAAACAAACTCGTAGAGGCCTTTTCCAATAAGGAAGTTCGTGACACGAAACTTCCATGATGGGTAGTTGTTCTTGTCGAGCTTCTCAATGATGGGGCTTCCACTGTTCTCTGCCATTATCACAAAATTAATACCAACAGCAAGCAAATCTTCTGCAACCCTCGATCTGTAGTGCACAGCAATACACCAGACAGCCTTTTTCACTGTCTGCTCAAGAATACATGCAATCTGCAACCTGTTTGCAGATGAACCTTGTGTTTACTCATTGGTAAACACCTTTAAACTTACAGATTTGAAATCTGTAACCTGCGCACCCACGTTCGGTCAATACAATCGAAGTTACAGTGTACCCTGAAACTACTGTCCGCAACCTTGCGGCTCTAAAATGGGCCCTGAAACGGCCTCAGATGCCCAAAATAACTGCGGCAAAGCCATAAAGGGCTTTATTCACAGAATACATAGCGCTCTTTGCACACACCAAATCTCACTGCAATATGAGATTTTTGCTTTGCCCTGCTTCCGGTGCCTCCACAGGCACTATCCAAGAGAAGGAGTGGAAGAATGGGAGAGATTCTTACCCGTGGCTTGCTTGCTCGAACCTTGCTTCTTCTCCTTCACTTCAGCCTTCGAAATTAGCCTCTCTCAGTGGCGCGGCTCTGATACCATGTCAAAAAATAATGTGGTGGGGGGACTTGCTCAAGATGCTGCGTCGAACACACACAAAATGCACAAGGAGAAGCTCACTCAAGAGACAAGAAGAGAGATGGAGGCCAAACGTTTTCTTGCTGGTTTCTTCTTCTTCTTCCACACTCTTTACAATGTACACAAAGTATAGATAAGATACAACATAAAAGGAAAGTGGCCTACTAAGTCAAACAATGCATAACTGACTACACTAGTCGACTGACGCTATAACTATGCCAGCTGGTAAATAGGTGTAACAACCTGAATATAATAAGTAATGAGTCAGTGGCCATGTGTGAGTCATAATGACCACCGATGTGCTAAGTGTAGACGTGTGGACCCATCTAACCAGGCGGTCCATCATCAATGTCCACATATGTTGAGCTTGTCAACTCAACAAACCTACGATGGCACGCCAAGCTTCCATTTTCATGAAAGAAGAACAGATGAAGTACAGCCTAATGACAAAAATCAGAGACTTCAACACATTCAAGTTTAGGAATACCATGAACTTGGATGACATGGTCATGGAAGAACCGTTCGTGAAGTAGCTTGTCAACCAATTCAACTAGGAAAGTATGCAGAGAAGGTTGGACTACAACAAGTGCATGGAGTTCCTACGGACCTTCGATGCTTATAGGAATTGGGGCACGGTAACAATGCGACAAGGAGAAGAACCCCACAGGGTCGAGGTGGAATTGAGCCTAGAAATAATAGAAAGAGCATTGGGCCTGGTCAACAAGGCCAGGAGGCAATTTAAGAGGGATGTCTATGACATGCTGGGGATGGGGACCTAGTCCACACCAGTGACAGCATCAGCCTATCTAATATTCCAGATTTGGAAGTCAGGTTGCAAGCAAAGATGATCCACAGGTTGTTCTCTAGTCAAATATACAATGCCTTGATGAGTAGAATTGGAGTGCCTTTGCTAGAGATCCTTGTAGCCACGTCCCTAGATGAAGTAAATCGGAATGGCTACATGCAAAAAACCATTGAAGCTTTGGCAAAGGCACTAGCCACAGGGATAATACCAATGGGCGGAGAGTCAAGAGTCTTCGACTTCCACAGCGGGGACAGTAAGGAAGAAATCATCATCAAAAGCACCACCATAATCCAAGAGGTTGTGGGAGAGGTGAAAGGTGAAGAGGAAATGGGGGAGACACCTAAAAGATCACCACCCCAGGAGCAAGAGAAATCGAGTGAAAGGACAGTGAGTGAGGGTAGAGAACTGGAGATACCATTTGGCCAAGGAGGGCCTAGGAGGCCAAAGAAGATGACTCCTCAAAAGTAGTGACAAGAGACCAGGGAGAGAATGACCAATTAAGAAAAGGCTGAATTGCAGAGGAGAGTGCAGGTAGAGTCAAGGAGGTATGAAGAAGAGAGGGGGAGGAAAGCAAAGGTGCAAAAGAGCTACACATGAAGAAAGAGGAAGATTTGGCTCAAGCCACCTGTATGTTGGTGGAGTAGTGTTCCAGGGAGGAGGAATTAGTTGCTATGAGCCCACTAAGGGATGAAGGCCCAAGCACCAGCACCAAAATACCAGGAATCGAACCACCACTAATGGAAAAAGGAAAAGATAAAGGCCTCTTGTATCCAATCCCCCTTGCTCTTGTGCCCCAGCTCGTAACTACCACAACCATCCAAGGCATCATTAGCATAGTGGATGCAAGAAATCTCATGGCCTGGGCTCAATACCTAGTGAATAAGGTGCAAGAGATAGCTCTAGATTCGAGTGAAGCAGCTCCAATGGCTAGAAGGAAAAGACCGGTATTAGTTGCAGATGCTGAAATCTAGGCAAGACCCCAAGAAGCAGAGAATAGAGGCATTGACAACGACCATACTAACAGAACCGCGCCATCCATGGGCAACGATGAGTACATCAAAGAGCTTCTTGCATAGCTAGACAAAGCAAAGGTGGAAAAGAAGACAGCTGTAGTTGAATTGGAGGCTGAACAAGAAGCATTGACAGCCTTCTAGTTGGAAAGGACTCACCAAGTGGCAAGATACCAAAAGGAAATCTATGAGTTGAAGGAAGATCTTAGAGGTGAGGAAAAGGAAGAAGATAATTAGCAAGGAAGCTCAAAGAAGAACGATAGGAACTAATAGGCTTGCAAAGGGAGTACAAGCTCATCCTCATGCAACACAAAGAATTAAGAGAATAGTTGAAAATGATCAAAGAGGCAGTAGAAAAGCTTGAAGTAAAGGATGCAAAAAAAGCTCAAAAACATGAAGAGCATTGAAGAGACATGGAGGTAATGGAGCATAGGCTGGTAATGGAGTTGGAAGAGCAAGAAAGGCTAGAAAGGGAAATTGAGCACTTGGAGAAAGAGAAAGAAGAAGCAATCCAGAGGTGGAAAGAGCTGGAGTCGAGGATGGTGGCCTTAACACACACAAAGACAAAATGAAAGCCTAGAGAAGATGAAGCGAAAAGTAGAGGAATGGGTAACCAAAAGCAAGGGAAGAGTGAAAGAATTGACAAGCTGTCTAGCCCACGTTGAAGGTAACAAAGTGTTAGCAGAGAGCTAGGGGCTGAGATTGTAAAGATGAGCATGGAAGGCCAGCAATGTGCCTTCCTCAGCACCATTTTAGATGTCAGGCATCTAGAAGAGGAGGAGGCTATTGAAACCTTAAAGAAGAAGCTGGAGATTATCGGCAGGGCCATAAGGCGTGGCCCCCTATGTCCAAGCGCATGAAGCGAAAATGAGCCTAAGCCAATGAGAGCAAAAGAGTACCTGCTAAGGGCAAGACTAATAGTTCAAGAGATGGAATTGCTAGGGTAGACGGAGTAGTAGGGACCATAAGAACCAGTGAGAGAAGAAGAGCAATAGATACCACTTCCTGAAGTAGGACATGATTTTGAGGTGGGGCAATAAGACGAGGAGCAAGTCCCCCAACCACTCTCTCCAAGACTAGAAGCTCAGTAGGAAGTACCACCAGAGGATGCAAATGTGGCAATAAAAGCACAGGTTAGGAAAAAAAAGGAAGAAGATGTTGGAACAAGCATGAAGAAGACTAAGGCCATGAGCCCTAGCAATCCTAGAAGCTCCCATTCCACAAAAAGAAGGATGCTTTCCAGTCAAACTAGAACATGGAACTCCCAGTGTGGGAACAGTGGGAAAACAAGTGCAAGCCCTTCAAATTTACTTTTCGATATCCACCCACATTGAGCAGATTATTATCCCCTAAAGTGATAGAGGAGGTGATAAGCATGGGTAGAAGGCTTGGAGATCAATGGAGCACAAAAAGAGAGAAGAATCCAACACTGTGGGGGACAGAGGCACATGACTATTGGGAGGAAGACAAAGTTATGGAGATGCCCAAGACCATAAAGGGATACGAGTCACAACCAAAGTGGAGGCAGAGAATTTGGGATGGGAACATGGTGGATGTCATTTTGCAGCACCATACTCTATGAGAGAAATGACTCAACATACATGCCATATCCAAGAAGGGTACGGGTGGACTTTAACTCCCACATCCATGGTCGTTACAATTTCCCTAAAACCTACAATGTAAATGATACTAAGCCAGAGGAAGCCCTTACATCCTCTAAAAATGACCTGGGGCCCTCCATCTCCCATTTCCTTAGTGAATTCTCTTCTTGTCCCCGACCTTGCTTTCATTACAACTTGTAACTACCTTAGGCTACTTAGAGTTTCACTTAAGCAAGAACCTACCTCTCATGAATACCACCTATCGCCCTTGTTTTTTGACTTGAACATCGGCATAGATAGTTGTGCGATGGCCAGGCTCATGATGAGAGCCACCCTCCTCCCATCCTTTTGCATGGCCCTACTAGAGGACATGAACGACGTCCAATTTACTAGGTGTAGTCATCCTTTTTTGTCAAAAATCCCTCTAAATATACTTATGAATCTAAAGGACTATATGCAAAGTATGAACTTCCTTAGTAAGTCCCTTAAGCCCCCAGCCTCTTGCTCTCACGACCATGAACATGGGGACTAGCTCCTAGTGTACATTCAAATAAGGAAAAAAAGAAGCGAAAAAGAAAAGAAAAAGGAAGCAAGAAAAAGAAAAAGAGAAAGAAAAAAAGAAAAAAAGAAAAAAAAGGGGGAAGACAAGAGCAAGGAAAGAAAAGATAAACAAGTAGAAAGAAAGCACACCTCACTTGATGAGTGCCACAGTCACTACACCTAGGGATCCTCAAGTTAGGCACGTCTGGTGGCCTTGGTCGGTTGGCTCCATCCTTGACCCCCTAGCCTATTTTGCTCCCCACTTTATGCTTAGGGCACATCAAGGGCAGAACACACCTAGGGAGGCCACACTCATTACACTTGTCTCCCTAAGCTACATCCACTGCACTTTCCTTATGCATGAACTAGGTCCTCAAGTGTGGGACAACACCCCAGGTTGCCTACAGTTCAACCTAGCTCCTAGTTCCACTAGCATAGACGCAATGCACTGCACGATGAGGTAGGCATACTCCCCATGTAGTAGTACACTCTCTTTTCTTTTCCAGGTGAGTCTGACAACCCGCACCTAATCATCGACTTCGAAGGCCCCCATCACCCACTCAATATAACCTTGGTTTTCATAACCTCAACCATTTTGACATGCTTCTCTCCCATGTCCAATCCCCATGGAATAATGTAAATAGAAGGGAATAGGAAAAGAGGACCTTGACAAGATGGCTGGTCATGTAAAAAAAGGAGATGGGTGCCCAAAGGGATAAGGGCATGTATAAGAGCCAAAAAGTGAATAGAGAAGCTCATTCTTGGTGTGTGGCAAAAGTGGCTCTCCTTCTTCTTCTTCTTATTCTTCTTCTTCTTCTTGCTTGATTGCTTGTGCTTATGCTTGAGAGAAGGAGTGTAAGAGGGTGAAGGAGTGAGTGTGTGAGGGTCAGGGACCATGGTGGAGAAGCTCTCGATCTTCTCCTCTCTTTTTCTCTTCTCTTCCCTTCTCGTCTTGCGCACATGGCTATGGAGCATGGAACTTGAAGGAGGAGGATCAAGTTTGCTTGAGCTTGCATCTCGGATCATGGAACTACTGGTATGCTTGAGAGAGGAGGGCACTCGATCGGGCATTGAGGTAAGCTCACTACACTCGTAGGCTTGAGAGCATGTACAACTATATGTGAGAGGTAACCATTAGCATTCGGCTTGAAACGCTTGAGCAATAAGCGATTCGTAGGTCTTGGCGGTTGAATGAAGGCTTCCACAAGCATCCTATTGAGCCCCCTACATAAAACAAATGGAACCCATGGCAATCCACAGTTTTGCCATCTTCACCATGACTTTTATGTTCAAGAGCACATAGCATATCCATTGATTATTAGCATAACATGCCATATATCATGCTACTTGCTGCGTGAACAAATGCCACGTATGTTCCTTCCCTCCTCCCCCCTTCTCTCTTTAAAGCTATTACTAGCTACATATTGCTAGTCAATCTTGAAGATCACCCCAAATAGTTAAGCTACTCAATAGTGTAGCTAAAATAAACATCACTTAAAAGTAAAGGATGGATGACATGATACCTAAATGTTAGAATGCTTGTTCATATACTCTTGAATTATAGGCCTTGATTTACACACATCCTCATTTAGTTCTCTAATTTGGACCTTGGTTACACTTGAAGTTCACAATGGTATTTAATTTAGTTTATATGACACATGATGCTCCAAACTAGTCCTCTTGTTCAAACTTGGCTAGATTTTGGTTCTTGTTTATCCTACATATCATTCTTGTTTTTCTTAGGTTGGATGTACAATTCACTTTGGCATTGGGTAAGTTTGGCTCATGTATGATTCACTATTATAAATTTTGGCATTTGGTAGGTTTGTTAAGGACTTACACTTAGATTGCATACTTGTGATTGCTTAAATCCAATCTTCTTCTCTTATGACTCCACACAAGATCCCTAATATGTTTGAAGTGACCATCTTAGGTAATGTAAGCTACATATAGGTGGACTTTTTTAGATTTTAAACAACTTAAACTTAAGTGTCTACTATTTTAAAAGAAATTTCTACTTCCTTGGTATAGCCTAAACTTGGGATTTGGAGTTCAAAAATGTATCACTTGCTCTTTTAATAGATAAAGAAAAAATATGGGATTTAGAAGAAGTTTAGATTTTAGGTTGTCATCTAGCATATCCATTTCAATCCATAAGTTCTCCTAACTCCTATTTTTACAAAGATTTCAAATACTAATAACATGCATTATAGTAATTATATTAAAGCTACAGAAGCTTTTAATGAATGAAAACCCTCTTGCCTAAATTTATCTCATGGTCTAGACTAATACATAGGTTATAACACTTATATATCAACAATATTAATATATGTATTAATATATTAGTACATAATAATAATAATAATAATTTTTATTTAATACATTTTATATATAATAAGATTATCTTTATTTTAATATATCAATATCATCCATATTAATATCTAGATTTTTCATTAATATATATCTTAATATTATATTAGCTATATTAATATATCAAATTTATTGGTTAAACTATATCATAATATTTTATTTATATATTTTATAATGGATATATGTGTTTGATTCCCAACTCTCAATAAAAAATCGAGCTATCCTCGATTACATTGTAATGTTGGTATATTGATATCGAATTAAAAAAATTAAGTTGGTTCATACCAATTGCAATTTTTACGTATATGTTCAAGGAATGTGAGGGTTTAAGACATATGAACAATATGTGTGTCATAAAAAGTGCATTAGAGGATTATGTAACAAGGATTTTAGGCAAAACTTAGACATAAAAAATCACTTATAGTTCTTAATCTAATTAATATTATAATGATAGTAAATATAATTTAATAATAATATTATTATTAACTTAAATATTTATATTTAATATCAATTACGTATTAATATTATAATGCAATCGAAATAGTGGAAATAAATATATTAATATAGTTGATATTGGATTAAGGTGGGTGGGTGGGTGGGTGTGTGTGTGTAAGAAAATTAATATCAAAATTAATACTAATATAACATTGGATATATTTGATATCATTATATTAGCATTATAATGTAATTAAACTAGCTAACTCTTATATAATCATGTAGCTAAAATTAGATTAAAATATAATAATAATAACATATTTTCACATAAGTTAACATATAATTTTGATATTATAGCAATAACTTATTGTGAGGTTTCTAGAATTGTACATGTGAGCACGTCCTCTTCAAACCACCTAGTACTATGCACCCTTGTTTCAATCTAGTATCAAGCTATCTCTCTCATAAAGTGGGGCCTATGAATAAAACTTTGAGAAATGTATAATAATCTGCATAATCCATCTACTCCTACCCATAAGTAAACATAGGTGTTGATCTCTTGATCCACTAAAAGCCCACTGTCCATTGCATGAGTGTAATGGATCCAAATGCCTTTGTAGCCCATGTGGAGAGTAAGCTATCAACATAATGTCCTATGCATATAGTAAGAGGGGTATCCAAGTAACAACTAGTATATGCATGTGTGTTTTGTTTCACTTATGTATGTGCAATATAACATGTCTCTATTTTAAAAACAACTTTAAAAATGCCAATGCCAAGCTACAGATAACTGCTACTTTGTAATCTTATATATAAAAAATGAGTACACAAGGTGACATTAATGAGGTAAACCACTTAATGGGTTTTGAGTCAAATACAGAGGGACATGTGATATTATAAAACATTCTTATAATATAAAATGTATCCTTATATTATATAAATCCTAGCTATAGGTACAAAGGGGAAGCCAGAGAGAGAGAGAGAGAGAGAGAGAGAGAGAGAGAGAGAGAGAGAGAGAGAGAGAGAGAGAGAGAGAGAGAGAGAGAGAGAGAGAGAGAGAGAGAGAGAGAGAGAGAGAGAGAGAGAGAGAGAGAGAGAGAGAGAGAGAGAGAGAGAGAGAGAGAAGTTTGGCACAAAGAGAGAGGGAGGAGAAGCAAAAGAATTGGGGAGAGAGAGACAAAGAGCGAAAAGATTGGAGGACATAGAATTGCAGATTTAGAAAGTTGGAAGGAGAGAATGATGGATAGGTGGTTGTGGTGTTGGTGCTAGTGGTATTGAGGAGGAGATGGTGGTGTTAAAGGTGGAGATGGAGGTGATAGTAGGGGTGGCTATAGTGGTGGTGGTGGTGGTAGTAGTGGAGGAGGAGGAGATCGTGGTGGTGGTGCAAGTGGAGGTGGTTGTAAAGGGGTGGTTGCAACAAAAGGTGGAATAAGTGAACTATGTAGAATGAAAATAAGGGAGTTGCAAAAAAAAAAAAAGCTTCAAAAGCTGGCTTCTTACACACACTCCTTTATGAGTCACATACTCATGTGTATATGTGTGTTACCTCAAAGTAATACCATAAGTCACATACTCATGTCTATATGTGTGTTACCTCAAAGTAATACCATAAGTCACATAGAACCTTATAGAATTAAAAAGCATATAATTGATCTTAAAATAACATTTGTGTAAATATATTTGAAATGTTTTTAAATTTATTTGGGAGAGTATTACAAAATGGAACCGAAAACATCTCATGGAAGATGAGGACCCATGCATTATTAGTAAAATACAATAAAACAAGATAAACATGTAGTTGCAAAGGAGATAGGGACCATTTGTTACTTGTGAGCCAAATAGGTAGATCATAGTGAGAAGTAAATGATGTGCTGTGAGCCAAACAGGTAGATCATAGTGAGAAGTAAATGACCTAAACTTGCATCATAGGCATCAACAATAGTCCCTAGTTGTTATCCATGTCACCCTTGCAAATAGATGTTTACCTTGATCACTTTCATTTTTTAAATAAAAAGCATGGAAGCATAAACTAGCTTGATAGTAACTATAAAGTTGATGGCCATAAGACAAAGATAATAGTAGTAGCAAGTTCTTGGGAGTGACTACAATGGAATAGGAATATTAAGAAGGATAGGATTGAAATGCCTACATGATGGGTAGGTGATCTTATTTATAACCACAAGCTTGGGGCATTAATGAGAGTAGCATCAAAATTGTGAGGTAATAACACAATGGCGCATGAAGGTAGATTCTCAATCTTTGACATTAATTATCAGTGGGTACTTTTTTAAGCTCCAAACTATTTTGATGAGACAAAGCTAAAAAAGCTCTCTTGCTACTATAGGCCTTGGAAATAGTTAGATTTGTTTGTAGGCTTGATAGGTTGATTAGTGGCCCCTAAATTGATACCATAATATCATGTATGCTAAAACATGAAGCAAATACCATAGTGTGGTAGGGAAGAATGAAAGTTCTTCCAGTAGTAAATTATGCATCCTTAATGCAAAGTTAAAGCTCATCAAGAGCAACATCCACTGTCACTTGCTATGTTTAGTGAAGTACGTAGCTAAATTTGCTCTATATGAGGCAATAATAAGGCCATCTATGCATAGTAATACACCTTCATGTGTATAAACTATCGCACATAGAAAAAAGTAACATAAATGTATTAAGTGCTTATTAAACACCAGCGGTCAAATCAATCAAATTGAACCAATAGCTTCATAGCTCCACCCTAATTGATAGAAACATGAGGTTTTGAGTATGTAGATTCTCATAAAAGGTACATCATATGGCTTAAGTGGATATATTAAATAAGTGGAATTTTAACACACTATTCAGCTAATAAGGGTAAACAAACAAAACTCTTTTAAATGATAATAGTTCATTAACAATGAAAGCAACATTTATGTAATAGTGACAAGTCACAAACTAAATATGGAGCATTTTACAGCATTATATAGCTAATAAGGGATATAAAATCACAAAACACAATGAATTTAATCAAGAATAGTTGATTATCAGCTAATGAAAGAAACATATTTGTAATAATGAAAAGGCACAACATTCATTGTAAATAGAGTTGTATCTTGCAATCAACACGAATGCATGCAAGATTACATGTATAAAGTGTGAAGAGGAAACCTAAGAAGAAGAGAATAATTCAAGGATCTACACAGTCTATGTGGTCCAAATGCTAAAATTAGCCATAGACCTGTAATATGAAATAGCCAATAGCCTCAGCACAATTCATATTTGTGGTGAAAAGGGGGAGGAAGTAATCATCATCACATCAAAAAGATGCCCAACCTTGTTTAGGAGCAGGGAGAGAGTGTGAGTCATATTACTTCTTTATAATAGAATAAGGGTAAAAGGTTATTGTTATATAAGTAAAAAGAGCAAACCCTCAAAACTAGGGTTTTCAAGGTTAAAGACCCAATTCACAGCAAATAAAGGTGAGTCAATAAGAGCAAGTGGGTGAAGCTTCTTGAGGAAATATCCACTCAACTATTTTTTAGTGATAGACATTTGTGCCACTTCATATGGAGGGCCAAATGGGCCAAATGGATATGTGTGTTTGTGAACAGTAGACATGTGTATACATGCATACTTTCATACTTGTAATATATAGGCATGTTGGTTGTGTGTGCGCGTGCGCACATCATGCATGTTTGAAAACGGTTACATGAGGATATATTGTTCATCTAACATATCACTTAGAGGACTTAAGCCTAGTTGAAAATCTACATCATCATGGTTAAAGTTGCATGCCAATAAAGCAAATACTTGCTATATCAAGGATTGCATATGTGGGTTTATGACTGTGCATGTTTATGCACATGTGTGAATGCTATAGTATCTACTAGAAGACACTCTTTGACTCACCAATTGGGAAAGACCATCATCGAAGAGGCAAAAGAAGGACTAGAGACATGCACAATTTTAGCTAACACAACATTCATTAGCACTACTAGTTATACCAAAGCATGGTTAAAGGAACTTGGACTAATGAAGTCCTCGTCAACAAAAGATTGTAAAAAATGAATATGCATAACCAAGAAAGTTTCTTCCTCTTTTCAAACACTCATTTAGTGGCATTGACATTGAGATTACAAATGGTTCTAGCACAAATTAGATTGAGTGATGCCTTTTGCACATGGGGGCAACATTTTGGTACATTAAGGATAGCATTTGAATCTTTGTCTTGATGACAGAGTAAACATGAGGAATGAAGTATTTGGATTGTTCAAAGTTTCCTAGGTCATTGGTTTACACGTAGTAAGAAGATTGTGCTCTAATTGAGGACCAAAGGATGCTAGTGCCCATGCCTAGTCTCAAAACTTAGCTCCAATCATAAAGAACATCTAGCTTGTTGGGTAGTAGTGACATGGGTAGTAGCAAGGGCTAGACAAGGCAATAGCCACAACATGTAAGCTAGGCAAGGTGAAAGATTTGCTGGAGGGGAGGGAGTGTTATCTCCATTTTGGAGCAAAGCAAAATAAAAATGGAAGCACAAAAAAGTGAGAAAAAAATTGCAAATATGAGTGTAAGAATTTCATCCAATGGAAATGCTTGTAATTGTTTTTTTAAAGATATTGTAGTTACTTGTAAAAACTAAGAGCTAGGCTCACACTTGTACAAATTACAATGATTTTAGTCTGGAATAAAGTCCAAATCAAGTCTCTAAATGCATGTATGCATTGCAAAGACTAGTCATCCACAAGAGTAGGCTGGATGCCCTCCATCCATGTATAAAAAGTATGAAAAATAATAGAACAAGCTATTCATGTGTATGCTAACTCAAGCTTACATTATGTTTCTACGCTATTACCTATTGAGCGAAAGTGAAGGAGTGGGATTGTGTGAGAGTGTAAGAGAACGAGGAACATGGAGTGAAGCTCTTCATCATTCTCTATCTTCCTCTCAATCCCATCTTGGTGAGTCGAGTGTATGAGTGAGAGTGTGTGACGTTGAGAGTGTGAGAGAGCAAGGGACATATGGCAAAGAGTTTTTCTTTTCTCTTCTTCTCCACTAACTTGCCTACAATGACTCCTCTCATGGTATGGCCAACAATGGAAGAAAGTATGTGAATGAGGAGTGACACATGTGGACCATGGAACAATATCTAATTAGGTATATGACTACAACATGGTAAGTTTGTTAAGCATTCTCACTAGAATCACTCAAATCGAATTATTGTGCAAGTGATAGATTTGGATTCATTGTTAGAATAGAGTATGAGTAGGCTATGTGAGAGGTAGTCATTGTCTAAGTGTGTCATGCCTTAAAGCAACAAGGGTTGTGTCCTAAGTCTTGACCTTGAGCTCATAAAGCGCAACATTTTGGTTATGTTATTGCCAAGACCAAGGACACTATGGCCACGAGGTTACTTACATGCCTTGTGTCGTGAAATATGAGAAGGTGCACATATGCCAACTCCAAAATGTGAGCAATTTGTTAGATTTTGCATTTCATTACTTGAAAGAAAACATTTGAATATTTCTTTTTCATTAGAGGGGATAAAGTTTTTGCTACAATTCATTTTTAGGGACATAGAAACAAGTGGAAACATTATGGAATCCTCGCTTGCACTTGTAATAAAATAGAAACCTCAAAATTCATTAGGTTTTGATTGTTCTTACTTAGACATTTGTAAAAGCATTAGAGGGAATATATTAGAAAAGTACATGCAAGTTGCACTTAGAAGGGGATAAAAGGGAATGAATTAAATAGGTTTTAAATTACAACATGCAACTTCAGTTTTGCATGTTACAAAACTCTCTACATGTGATAAAGGCTTGTGGCTTTGAACTAGATAAAAAGTGGGAGGTATACCTTGTTTGTGTAAAGGGGTATTAACCTATGGTTAGGAGCAAGGTTATATTTTATAAAAAAAGTGAATGTAGACAAGAAGAAGAGAGTGGGGATACGTGTGCAATATGTTTGCATAGGAATGTGAGGCTAACCATTGTTAACTTATAGATTGGTCAGCATTCCTAGGCTAGACTTGCTATCATGCTTCATGCAGTGTGGATCATTGTGAGGCTCACGAGGTATAACCTTGCTTGCTTTGCAAAATTATTTAGAAAAATGAAGGAACCATTCTATTTTTTCAAAGATGCAATGTGCGTATGAACTTATGAAATTGAAGCTTCAATATTTCCAAATGAAAGCAAGGCTGAAGGTTGTAAGATCAAGAATAGTATAGTTCTAAATGTAACAAATGTGGATGCTCTCTCAAAATACACCACAAAGAGCACATTATAGATCAATGAAAGGCATGTGCATGGGCAAAAATAGATGGTTTGAATGATCTCAAGCTAAGAGTTCATTTGAATAATGCCATCAAAAGTAGAACATAGTAAGACTAAAAGAAAGGATAACATAACGCATACTTGAAAAAGCAAGAACAATTTTATTTATTTATTTTTCCACAAAAGTGCATTGACACCAAGCACAAGAGCATGCATCACATTGTGTAGTGATGAACCCTGCATGCTTATTTCACATGGATGGGCACAATCATCGATCTTTCTAAACTTCTTTTTTCTTGAAATGAACTTGTAGATCACTTATTAGAAGGAGACTTGTATCAAAGAAGAACCGAAATGAAATAGAAAATATAGTTGCAGTCACTTGAATTAGGAGTAGCTGCACAAATCTCTATTCCACTAGATACAATAATGCCAAGGTGTAATTGATGCACCACTGAATTTCTACAAATGTTGGACTAGAGGAATCCATGTATAGGAGAGCCAATAGTTGCTCCATAACTCGACTAAGGCTCCTATGCATAATGGCAAGAACAACACAACATGAATTTTTTTTGGAGATGTACTTGAGTTTTTGATGCAGGGTAATATGTGTAGACAAGGGTAGACATGGCAACTTTTCCAAACAAACTTATCTTCACAAGTGTTTCCAACATGTCCTTATGTTTTGAAAGAAGACTCTAGTAGTCAAATCTAGCCTATCATGCATTGTATGGGCAAGCAAAAAAACATCCTTGAAATCTACCTTGGATTAGTGAATGTAATGAAGAGATCAAGTTTACCACTACTTTGAATTATGGCAGTAGCATCTTGATATAGCTAGTACATGTGTCGAGGGCCTCCAATAAATGAGGATGGAAGAACAATGTGTTTATTAATAGATCTCCTAGAAACAATATCTTGTCTAGCATTAGAAGCGATCATATCATGAAGGTTCGAATACACCTCAGCACTCAAAGTGGATTGATTAAGATGACACCATGTTAACTTGCACCACTCAAAGCTACAATACACATTGTAAGACCACTTCACCTATGTGTTGGATCTAGATAGAAACACACATATTGATCATGCACCCTATACCCACTCAAGTCTTGTTTTCTTGTAGTCTCTCACCCTGCAATATCTCATATCATCTAGTCAGTCTCACTCACTCGACTAGCTGTGAATAGCTATCTATATCCCATCAATGTAATATTTTCGCTCAAAATATTAAAGAGCTTTGATCACCGCACACCTGCGCAAAAGCTGTGCAAAGTTATCTCCCACATCGTAAATATTGGCAGCTAAATCCTTACCCCACACGTGCAATAACGAGCCCGTCCGCATTGTGCAAATGAGGCCAGGGCTTAAAAAAACTGCAAAGCCGCATGAGAACACCCTTTTTGAAGGGGCAATTGGATAATGGGTGAAATTTAGGCAAATTTTTTTATTTACCCCTCCCCCCAGCCGATGCATGGCAGGGGGAGAGGGAGTTTGTGGAGGAGTGAGTTAAGGAGGAGTGTGGTGTGGATGCATGAGGGAGGGGAGGCACGAATGCCTCCACATGGTGGATCTTCCCCCCTCCCTTACACTATATAACCTCCCCCTTAGCCTTGGGGGGGGGGGGGGGGGGGGAGGTACGATCAGGGAGAGAAGGAAAGAGGCTGCCCTGTTGTTGATGAATGAAGGAGGAGAGAGAGAAAGGGCTACCTGTTGTTGTGCGTGCTGCCGTTGGCTGTCGCCATCCCGCCACCACACACCGCCTGCAACCGCCTACCTGCCACCTTATCATCATAAACTCCCCCCCTCTCGTCATTAATTTTCCCCCCCTCAATCACTACCCCCCCCCTTCACGCTTTTTGTAAAAGGAAGAAGCTTCTTGAGAAGCTTCTAAGGATAAGGCCTCATAAGCCTTGTGCACGTGGCTTTGTCCACGGTTGCTTATAACCCACATTCGTAAAGGGTATTCCTGTGCAAGGGAGAAAGTAGGTAGACTTGGAGGCTGTTTTGCCAAAGCTCGGAGGAAGTTCGAAGATTGCATAAAAGATCGCGGAGTTCAAGTTATCAACGATGGCTCCAAAGTCAAAGTCGCAAGGCGCATCCGCGGAAGTCTCGGACCCAAGTTTACACGTGGACATCATTGCAAGTCCCCATAACTAGGTTCTTAGAAGTTTAATTTCGCATTGGGCATGCTTAAATTCATAGGAAAGTTATGAATATAAATTACTTATTCATCTTACGAGCTTAGTCGCATGCTGCCCTTTTTCTGCATTTTCTAAAGTGACAAGCCTAAACACATATTGCTTCGGTTTAAAGGATGAAATTGTTTAAAGGCATCCTTGATTGGCCGCAGAAAGAACAAGCATATATTGCATTTAGGCAATAACCTCCTTGAAGTGATTCGCATGAGGAAAAATCGTTAACATCCGTTAGATGTTGTCCGAAAAATTGCATAGCATGGAAATGAAACTATGGACTGCATCTTGCATATGCTTGTAAAATGGATTAAGTCAACAATAGTCTTATAATATTCGTTTTGCATGAACTTCATTAACTACATTGTATCTAGAAAAGGTTGCATGGCTTATCAAAGCATGAAATTCAATTGCATTAAACAAAAGGTTGTAGGCATAATTCCTTGATGTAAATCTTTGTGGGTTTTATGCAAGTTATCTCTCCAATTTGTCATTCGTCATGACTTTAGTAAGAAAAGAAAGGGTTATTACGAATCTTATAGTGCATAGAAGTAATGGATCACATATTTACACGTAATGTGATGTCTTGCAACTATTTACACCTTTAGATCAAGTTTAGCATCTCTAAGAAAGAATCGTTCCTTATCGCAAGACAAGTAGACCGGTTTAGCTAAACCCCTTGTAATGTTATAACCCTCAAGGGATTCGTATAGGCATAACTAGTTGATACGATGAACACCTCAAGTGCTAGCTAGGGCTTAGCATGCTAGAAATTCTCCCTAGTATCGTACTTGGTCGCCAAGTCGAGACCCTCAAACCTAAAGGATCCTACCCACATTCACGGAATGGTTGGGTTAAGTGAATGCCCATGCAATAACGAACTAGGGTTTTTACCCTAATAATCGAACGACCTAATACTCAAATTCTGATTGAGCCTAGAAACCCTAGGCCCAAACGTTATTGGCCTAGCAAGGTTAGCGTTGGGTTGGGTAAGAAGACACCCCAAACCCTACATCTTGACTAAACATAATTCCTTGAACAAGAAACGCCGTTTGATGGGAGATATGATCCCATGAGTTAGGTGCGACACTTGAGAAACAAGTTGCAACGTCGCATGGCTTTGTGGTTTTATCACAGGATAGATTTGCCACTCCTTGGAATAAGGTGGCAGGTTCTAACACAAGACTAACTTGCAAGAGGATGAGTAGACATCCTGTTACATCACCTTTCCTGGGCTGATTTGCCAAGTTAAGGGAAGTTATGTATTGCCTGGTAAGAAAAAGGATCAATCAAGTTAGATCGGCATGGTCACCGGGATTTACTATCTTAACTTAAGAAACCTAAGGTGTTGGTTAATTTGGGTTGACAGGGTATGACCCTAACCCAAGGATAAAAGGGTAAACAAACAAACCCTTGGGGATCTTGCCGAGTCGCAATTGATCCCGGATCGAATGCTGGATGCATTCGGAGAAAATGATTCACTCCTTAGCAGTTGGCCAAATAAAACGACCACTGGATTGTTTGTGTTTGTATAAGTTAGGAGTGAGTTTATATTGCTTTGCTCAATGAGCTAAAGATGGAAATATAATTAATGCTTCAGGTTGAAGGCCTGAAGGGAGAGGCATCATCAGTTACCCCCGACTGTCTGCCTGACCCTAACTAAGGGGGTTGTTAGCTGCGCTAGGAACGTGGACCGAACCCGCCGCGAGAGGTCTCTCCGTTGGGCGCTACTTGGAGTAGGAGGACGCTTGGGTGCCAGGGGGCCTCTGGCCCTAAATCCCTTGCCTTCCGGGCCCTGCACAAGAGGCCAACGTGACTCGGGATTGGATCTCAAGGCCCACATACTAGTCTACGGGCGGAATCTTGGATTAGTAATCCCTGTGGATTGCTGGATTGCCTTTGGGCGGATTATGGATTAGCCTACGGGCTGGATTATATGATGTATTCCAAAGATAAATAAGATCAATTGTTGTAAAGGAACTTGTTTGACATTGTTTTTCTATGTCAAGTGCTAAGATTACGTGAAGGAACCGGTGACTAATTGGCTAATTAAGGAAGCTGTTTTATGCATGTCCAACTAAATGTGGTAGGTAATTAGACAACTAAAGCAAACCTAAGAAAAGTGCGGTGGATGTGGCCATGGGTCCATTCTACGGATGGGTGGTCCCGGTTGGCCGGGAACTTTTCTCAAACGAAATCGACAGCAAGGAATGATGACTTAGAATCTAGGATATTAGAGTCCTGATTTGTGCTATTTTAGGGGAACGGAATGGGACTATGCCTTATGGGTAGAGAGGTTGAGCTTTGCATCCCTCTCGTTTCCCATTCTCCTTGAACTAAGTGCAGCATGAATCTGCTTCGACCTTGACGTTTGTGCGTAAAATAGTTCGCCTAGGGTTCGATGCTAGCTGTCGTTCTAGGAATTTGACCACTAGGGAAACCCTGATTTAGGTCGGTCCTAAGTGGGAACGGCAGGAATGCTTTCGCTACGTGGCAGACTCAGGAAGACCTAGATCGCAAACCCCGTAACATTCCATGGGAGTGCCAGGCGACGCTTTCTAGACTCTCTTCCTGATGGGCTGCTAAGACGTGTCCTGCAAGTGAACAGGTGGACACGTTACAATCAAGCAAGAAGAAAGAAATAGGAAGATAGTCGGATCAAGAGAACTCATCGCAGTGTAGTCTAAATGTCTCTTGATAAAGCTTTAATGATCACATCGACTACGCTCACAAGCTTTCCACTTCTTGATCCTCTATCCTTTATGCACGAGAAATTGATCTTGTCCACTTGTTCCTCCAAGTCAACGTAAGCCATCAAAGAAAAGGACAAATGCATTCTCAATGTCTAGAGGTTCACATTATGGTTTTTAATTCTCCTTCTCTCTAATAATTCTAGGATTGTCCCTATACATAAGCAAATTAACTAGGGCAGATTTGGTACTTTCTTCCACAAGAAAGGAGAATTGAAATTCCCTCAATTCAATCACCCACCTTAGTAGTCTTCTTGATAGGTTGGTATCTTTGATCGAATCTATTCTTTAGTTCTCCCTCCCTTGCCCTCCCTCCCAAGCCCCCTCAAGCTCTCTAGCCTCTATCATAGTCTCTTTGTCTCTTTAACTCTCAAATGGGGAAAAATATCCCAAGAAGGTGAGGGGTCCTCCACCACCGTTAGAGATAGTACCCTGTCTAACATTTGAGGGAAGGTAAAGGCGAATTCGAATGGGTGGCTATGCTTCTCCCATTGCTCCCACATTGTAAGTTCCTGGTCCTAGTTTTACATGGTCGCACTCCTCTCCTTGAGAAATGGCCACATGTGGAACTTGCAATGGGTTGGCTTGGAGCTTTTAGTATACTAGTTCTATTTGCTCTCTCCGCCTATGCCTCAACTTCACCATTATTTTGGGTGGTATGGCTTCCTCCCCTTGCTCTTCTTTAGGTTGTGCTTGTGGTTGCAGAGGGGGCTCGATTCATGCAATTGTTCTTCCTCCACCTAGTCTTATGCTCAAAGTTAGGCCTTTCTTCATGGATTGGCTTTGTTGGCTCTTGTGGAAGAGGCTACACTCGCTACTCCGAATCCCCAAACCCTAGCAAGTCAGATGGGCTCTTTGCTCCTCAACTTTTAAGCTAGTGGTAGGTTTGGGTGCCTTAGAATGGAGGCCATGTTGAAGCGCTCTCGTTGCTAGCTCTAACTTCCTCTTGACGTCCTCAAGGGTCTCTTCTTCTCTTGTTTGTGTTACATTTACCACTATATTTAGAAAGGCTTTTTGTTGCTATAACATCCATGTCTCTATGGCTGCAGCTTTACTCTTTGCCATGAGGCATTCACTCTTTGAATGGGCCAGTTGGTAAGCTAAGTTTTTGATTCTGTCCTCATTATTGGCTGCCCATTCTTCTACTTTCTCTTTCATTTTCTCTAGCCCTTGATTCTAGTGCTTGGCTAAAGTGGCAATTACCTGCTCTTGCTCCCGCCATAATACGTGCATTTGTTCTTTTTCTTAGTTTCAATGCTCTACTTGCTCCTTTAGGATTGCCTATTTTGTGGAGAGCTTCTTGATGTTGGTCTATCAACTTCTTCGTGGCCTCTTCATCCTTTTGTGTTTTTGTTGCATGCAACTTTTCCTTGCCTCCCCTCTTTACTTCTTCAACTCCTCGTTTTACAGCTCTAGGAATCTATTTTCACTGGAGTTAAAGACACATATCTTCTCTAGAGCCATATGGTTGTCTCTTTCTTCATCATACAACTCTTTTAAGGATTTCTTCACCTTGCCTTGCTTTCAAGGCCTCTTTTAATGCAATCATCTCCCTAATTATGATGGTCATTATCCTCGTTTTTTCTATCGTGTAGGTTACAAAGGCATTCTTTTCTTCTTCAAGGTCTGCAAAGTGTAGCCTTTTTCTCTTTAGTCATCTTGTTGAGTTGGCCCTAAAGTTATTTTACCAACTCATCGTATTCTTTCGTGTCAGGCATGACTGAGGGTACCGAAGTAGTTGACTCTTCCAAGTAGGGTATCTTCAGTCCTTAGCGCCATTTGACATTAGCTGTTACTAGCCTTTTAGTTCCTGCAAACAAGGGGGGACTCCTTTGCTTGGTGCAAATGCAAGTTCTTCGGTGGTTCCTTGCATTGGGGTGATTGTTGGGGTGACCATGACAGGTGGGATTGCATGTAGAGGGGCCTTTATTTCCCTTATCTTCCACCACTGGTCATTGTCCTACCTCTTTTGTTGCAACACTTGTGTTTGTACATCCTCATACGTAGGGCTCATCATTGCTAATTTTTGAGATCAGGAGGGTTGCTCCATTGATCTCCTAATAGCCAATGCTATATGTCCCTCCTCTTGTCTCAGTCATTCTTCCTCTTCCTCTTGTTTCTTCACACACTCCTCTTCAAGCCTCCTAGATTCTGCTTCCACCCTTTATAGTTCTCTATCTTTGTCTATGGTGGATCGAGTTCTCGCGATGGGGATTTTCAATGTGATCTTTCTTCTTCCTCCTTGGCTTGATAGCTCCAATTTGCTGATTGTCCTTTCACTCAATGTTCCTTGCTACTGAGTGGATCAATCAGCCTCTTTTTCATTAGCAGCTTGTTTTGTTTTGTCCTATTGATCCTTGTTGAAATCTTCCTCTCCCTGCTCTTCTGCTATGCTCCTCTTGGATTAGTGATGGTTTCATGGTTTCCTCTACTACTTCTCTTTCCACCTTCCCCAAGGCTTCCTAAATTATAGCTATTTTAGGGCCCCTCCAAACCCTCTGGTTGATGCCTTAGAAGTTGGTTTTTTTCCTTTTTGACTCTGCTGTGGTAGCCAAAGACTCCCCCTACTACACTTGCCACTGTTGGTAGCACCTTTGCTAATGTTTGGATTGTTTTTTTGATGTAGGCATTCCAATTTACCTCGTCCAATGCATTTTTTTACAAGGCTCTCAAGCAATGGCACTCCTATTTTGTTCACCAAGGCGTTGTATCTTTGGCTCGAGAAGAGGATATGGACCATTTTTTCTTGTAGCCAGATTGCGGGATTAGCACCAAGTTGATTCCATCGCTTTCTTGTGCAAAATTTCTTTTTTTCCGTTCCCAGCATCCTATAGACATTCCTCTTGGGCCTTTTCTTTGGCTTGTCCTCTAGTCCTATGGCCTTCTCCACAATTTCTGGGTTAAGTTCAGCTTCCACCCTTTTGTAGCATCTCCTTGCCTAATTGTTATTGTGCCACTATTCTTCTAGGCATCAAAGGTCCTCAGGAACTCAGTGCACTTGCTATGGTGGATGTCTTGTCCCACCTTCTTCAGTTACTTGGCAAGATTGCATCATTTTATCATCTGCCTAAAGGCCACTTTAGATGTTACCAATCCCCCAGGTCATGGATGCTATAGTATTTCAGTTGGTTGAATGCATGTATCTCCATGGCTAAATTGTATCTTCTGTGTCCCTCCTCTGAAAAGGGGAGCCTGTTGGCTTTATCCTATTGCCTTGCCATTTGGGCCCCTGTCACCACACAACATCTCACTATTAGTTTTCCTTAAAGGGAATTTCTTACACAGAAGGTAAAGTGACTAGAAAGATTAGTATCTAATGATGAAAGGTATAAACCACAAAATGATAACTTCCACATCAATCAACCCATACATTTTTATACAAGAACTTCATGAAGCATATTTACTAAAAGAAGGAGCATTTATTCTTTCTTTTAAAGTTCAACCCCTATTTCAATTTTTCATTCATCTTTCACTTTTACCCCCTCCCCCTTGGAAATGATGAGAATTATTCCTAGGTTTGTTTCCGGAAGTCAAGGTGTAAGGGCCTTCAGTGCATTCGTGGTGTGCCTTACTTTTTCAAGAGCTAGTCATAAAACTTTGCATTATATTCTAGTGTCACATAACAATCCATATCTTGTGGACGAATGCCCACTTGTATTATGTAATGACATCGGTCAAGAGGTCACCTGAGTTGATTTGGCTTGCAATGTGGAGTTCCTCTTGAGTTAGAATTCTATCCAAGTATGGATGTAGCATGATATTATCATTTAATGGATAATTTCTTGCCATGGCTAACACCTTAAATGAGGTTGGGGCCACATACGTCGAGCCATACTAGAAAGTTTTGATGGAAAGTTGTTGCTCTACATTGGTCATGATTTGATAACCCTCTTGAGCCCATTGAATGTACAGGGTATATCACTTGTGTAAGAAATTGGACTAAGACTCAAGTAATTGTTGAAGTTAACCAAGTTTTTATGGTGGCATGGGAAGTTTTCTCCTCTTATATGAGGTGATTAAGCATTGGCTTAAGGCCTATTCACATGAGATTTCATTGGCAATCATCTCTTTTGCAAAGAACGGTGGAGGCCTTAGTGAAGATGAGTTTGTATTCTTCCCAATAACACATCAAGGAGAATGTACCTCGTTTGCTATGGGTTCATCAACTAAGCCTAGGTCCAAACATTTGTAACTTCTAGCAAACAATATTAAAGTTGAGTCCAATCATCGGATGCACATTACTAAGTCATCCCATGTGTCCATGGCCATGTTGGAAGCTACTTCAAGAATGGATCGTCATTGCTATGATGGCTTAAGGTCGACCGATGGCTTTGGTTTAGTTGGACTAGACAAGTTGGGGCGTGGTATTTCCACCTTGGGATTCTCATTAGGTTTGGTAAGCTTGATTTGAGAAGTTTGGAGTTTAGTTGATGCTTTTTAATCAGTTTTTGCCATGATGATCACATCATAGTCATTAGGTGGGAGCTCATTATTGACTGGTGGCTCAATGATGCTTGGTTGAGCTTTGGGTCTATAGACCAGGAGCACTCATGGATTGGGCATCCTGCCTTTTGACTTTTATCCTCCCCTGTTATTGACATTTCTAGGCCTTTATTTTTGGAGTATGAGATTGAGGGTCATACATGCCACTTCAAAGTTTAGGTAGCCACACCAAGGTGGAACCTCATAATAACCTTGTGCTTGCAATAGGGATTTTGTGATCCAGTGCAGCCTAGTTGCCTATGAATTATAGGAGCACCAGCTCTTCCATTAAGGTCTAGAGTGTGAAACATGGAATCTATGAGTTTTAAATGATTGGCATTTGTAAGATTGTAGTCTATGCTTGGGGACTCACTTGAGTGTTTGGATTGTAGCTTTGGTTGTGGTCTCTAGACATTGGTGGGACTTTACCATGGGTATGCATTGTGGCGCACTACCCCCTCCTTAGGATTGATACTAGGTTTAACTATTGGTGGCACCACAGGCTCTTGGATGGTTGTGGTTCCCTTATTGAAAGTTGTTACTATTCTAACATTGCTGATGGCAAGGTGGATGCGCTAAGAGTCATAGTCAACATTACAATGAACTTTTTTTTTGAACACTTGACCCAACAATGATTCCTTACCAACACTTTGCTTATTAGGTAGTACATAAAAGATGATGGGTAGGCTCTCAGTCTCGATAGAGAGCATTAGTTTGCATTTTCCTAAGAGTGGATAGGACTGCCCCCAAAACCGGTTGAGTTTTGCATTGCTTGGTTTCAATTGGGGGGGTTGACCCATGGCAGTCCATTGATCATATGCCAAGATATTTGAGTCAACTCCCTCATCAATTAGTGCATCAAAAGTGTATGCCTTTTGATGATTGGTCAACGGTTATTCGCAAGTAGGCTAGTGCTACTACTTCCTCATCCTCCTCCTCCTCTAGTTCAGTGATGGTTGCAACTCTCACATTCATTGGTGGTTCTATCATCGAAGGTTCGTGAAGTAGATGTGATGGAGGGTAATACTTTTTACGTGACTTCTATTGAAAAGCCCTATGCCCTCCCCCACTAGTTTGAGTTTCACATTGCTAGTTCTACTGATATTGCCAACCTTGAAAGGTCCCAATCCCCTGAATTTTATCTTCTACTTATGTTTGATATGCTTGTCAAACCAACCCTTCCATTGTGCCTTTTCACAAATTAGAGTATGGGTTGTAATGAGACGAGTCTCAAATAGGTGTTCTAGGGCAATTGGTAAGACCTTCCTATAATGGCCATGGCCTATGCAGATGTAAGGCCTCAAATTCGCAAGTTCAATGGAAAAGATTTCCATCCTTGAGTCTTGGTAAAATACAAAATGATGGAAAGAGGCTACTAGCTCTTCATAAAAGGGACCAAAATAATTGACCCATCCAATCCCTTGATGTAGAAGATGATGAATGGGTTCAGACCATCATCATGCTTCATTTAGATGAATCTTTAATTCATCATATTGACCAACTCTCCATTGCCAAGGAAAAGTGGGATGAGCTTGAAAGGCTCTACGGTGCTACAGGGAAGAACTCCAAGATATTTCTCAAGATTGAGTTTTTCAGCTTAGAATACAAACAAGGAGAAGATATAAGCAAGTTTATTTCACATATGAAGGGGCTTATGGCACAGCTTGCCTCCATTCAAGCACCATCCATGATAAAGATGCCATTTCCATCCTGCTAAAGTTTGTGAAGAAGGTTTTTCCAAACCTTATGACTACCCTAACTAAATTCCCGAACCCAACCTTGGCAAGTACCATCCAGTCTTGCCTAGATGAAGAGAAGAGAAACCATACTAAAGGAACTTCAATAGTCACTTCCCATGAGCAAGTGTTAGTCCATATATTGCTTCTACTAAGTGCTCCTTCTGTCACAAAAAAGGGCATATTGTAAGCAATTGCTGGAAGAAATACCTTGACAAAATGAAGTGCAACAAATGCAAAAAGAATGGGCATATCACCAGGAAGTGTCCTAGTGTTTCACAAGTATCTAAGGAATTAGAGGCCAACTTTGCCTCCCAATCCACAAATGACCGACTCTTTTGAGTCTTGTAACATCCTCTACCTATAAATATCCTTGTAGCCTAATTTATAAAGGCATCCCATTTGATTGAGGGGGGAACTTTAACATGTCTTGTGATGCAATGCCACCCTAGCATTGAGGGGGGGTGTTACAATATAGGCATGGGAATTCACCCTAAGCAAGGGTGAGGTTAGATGGATGTGAATGGCCTTAAGGGAGAGGGGAAACCCTAACCCTAACTTGGTAGAGGCTATATAAACAGCCTATGGGTCACTATAAAATGTGAGAGAGTGTACCCAAGTTGTACTCTAAGCAACTTAGTAAGTAAGATTTTGTTCGTGTACTTTGAGCTCTCATCTCCCTCTTGTGCACATTCTTCTTACTGCAAACTTTGATTTTCCACAGCATGCACTCTCATGAGTTGCCAAGTGAATGTAGGACGACACATGTCTTTGTACAAAAGCGTTCAATGTTCAGGTCACCGCAAGACCACCAACCCCACAGAGAACCATTATGGAGAAAGTGACAGAAATACCAAGGTAGGAGCCACACTCTCAGCAATGACAAACGTTTCTTCATCAACCAGGATTCAGCTCGCCAAATGCTCTATTCCTTGTCCATGCATAACTCACTCCAGTTGTTATCTCAATTGTACCGATGTCTCATATGTTACAAAGAGGTTTGCAAAATCTCAAGTGTATCTCTCCATCTCAACAATTGTTCCTCTAGCATAGAGGCTAGTAACACAATGATCTTTGTAATATTCATTTTTTATAGCCTTTGGATCTCGACATTTCTCAATCCAAATGAAAGGTTGACAGCCTCAATATATTGCATTGGTTGTATTCATTTTATCCCCAAAAAAAGAAAAAAAAAAGAAAGGAAAAAAAATAGAAAACAAAAAGAAAAGAAAAATAGCACTCACTATCAAAGCACATCACTTAGGGGTTCTCAAATTAGGTATATCCAGTGACCTTGGTCGGCTAGCTCCGTCCCTAGTCCCCTAGCCCTTTACACATCCCCCACAATTGTTCAGGGCACATCAAGGGTAGGACATACCTAGGGAGCTTGTGGTTAGACCCCATTGAACCTTTGCTTCATCCACACATTGCTACGAGGAACTAGACCAAACACTCACATAATATCTGCACCACAATCTATACACATTTGGGTCCTCAAGTGCAAGACATTACTCTATACCTATCTCCCAAACTAATCAAACTACATCTTGTGCACGATAAGAAGACTAGCACTACCCCTAGGGAGAGACCGCATATGAGAGGTTTTCAATTACAGGTATTGAAGACTCCAACAAAAGTACCATCAGTTCTTCATCAACACTCAACTCTGAATTCTTATCCTTTATCATCCTGCAAGCCCACCAAAGAATCGTCCCTGCAAAATCCCTAGAACATCAACACCTACGCCAACCCATGAGTGCAACTCCCAACAAAAACCAGCCCTATCACCAACTTCAACAACCCTATTACCAACCAATCAGGCCAACAAAGTACCACCAATCACCTTCATCTACACCACCACCAAAAGTCCTCCAAGGCAACCACAGTAGTCCCTCCCACCCATGTCTTTGGTGCATGCCAAAGCTTGCTACCTACGACGGTGAGTGCCATGGGACTAGCACTCGTCTAGGAGGGGGTAGTGTTAACCCTTAGATGAACAAGGTGGAAAATCCAAAAAATCTAAAGCAGAAGACAAAGCCAAGGTAAAAGTGAAACGGAAGACCAAGGCGAGCCAATAAAAATGTGTAAACACAAGAAGTGCAGAAAAGTCCTAAATCAAGGAGAAATGTGCACAAGAAAAAGTGCAAGTCAATACTTTTGTAAAAGAGTGCAAGGCATATCATGATTTATTTTAAGAGCGTCTGGCTCTCACCCATGCAAATTGTAAAGGTAGATGGGTCATAAGAAGAAAGTTAGGAAGATAGGAGGACAATGAGAAAAAGGGCCTAGGTCATGGATGGTCACGTAAAAAAGGAGATAAGGGGATGACCGCCCAAAAGGGATTTAGGGTTTTGTATATAAAGTTGAAAGGTGAATGAGAAGCTCATTCTTGTGTGTGGTCAAAAGTAGCTCTCCTCCTCCTCCTCCTCCTCCTCTTCTTCTTCTTCTTCTTCTTCTTCTTCTTCTTCTTCTTCTTCTTACTTGATTGAGCTTGTGCTTGAGAGAGGGAGTGTGAGAGTGAGTGTGTGAGGGTGAGGGACCATGATGGAGAAGCTCTCCATCTTCTCCTTTATTCTTCTCTTCTCTTCTCTTTTCTTCTCTTGCTCACGGTAATGGAGTTTCGAGCGTGGAGCTTGAGGATCGAGCTTGCTTGAAGCTTGCACTTGGATCGTGGAGCTACCGAGTGCTCGGGAGAGGAGGCAACTCGATCGGGCATGGAGGTAAGCCATTAGTGCTTGGCTTTAAATGCTTGAATAATAAGTGGTCCATGGGTCTTGGTGGTTGAACTTGCCTCTACAATCTTATCTTACATTCGATCTCATTACATGTTATATGTTGATTTTAGTCTAAGATGGACAAAATAGGGCATTTTACATAATTTACAAGGTATTTCAAGTTGAAACAAGTACTTGCAAGTGCTTTTATCACCTTTTAGGATTTACTATAGGTGACATATGTATCCTACAAGTGCATTGCAATATTACATAGGGTTTGGCAAAGGAAGAAACCACTTATAAGTGGAATCATAGGTGTGAACAAGGTCTAAGCAGGTGCTAGAACATTTTTGGACAAGTTGTTGAATTTGGTTCTATGATAAGCAAAATTGATTCTAATGGAAAATAGTGTCCGTAAGTGGATAGGGAACTTTGTTGCCAAGGTTTCAAGATAGGAATCATTCAGTTTGGATATTGCAATCAAAAGTCAATACAAATTTTGTGACTACTTGGTCATTGCAGATAGTTTTATTAAAGGTGGTTAGCTAAGAACAATACAAAGAACCAAATTTTGGAAACAAATGATGAGGATGTGAGGACCTACCAATCTAAGCCTAATGGATCTAATATTGGACTCAACTAACACCAAGATGATGATGATGGTACAAGCATAATTAATGCTTAGCGTAGTCATTTAGAGAATGCAGAGTTTTATGTGTCTCAAGGCTCTGATAGTTACCAATAATTATCAAAGGAGTTGAACAATATGAATGAAGGGATTATTGGGGGAATACATTTTCTTAATAAGTCAATGGATAGTGAATGTGATGAGATGATTGTTATTATCAAGAATTTGGAAAGTAAAATATAGGAAACACAACCTAACATTGGTAGTATTTCACCATCAAAAGATCCATACTCCACTCCACTTCTTGACCCCACAATTCTTGAGAAGGGAGAGCCATCCAAATTTAGAAACATATATCAATCCAAGAAAAAATTAGACCTCAATATAGCGAAAAGAATGACTCTAGGCATGAAGAAGATGCAAGTGTTGATGAAGATAAACATGAATGTGATTGCTTTTATAAGTCATTTTGTACTCAACATGCTAGTATGCGATGAAGAGTGGAGGCCAATCTTGATGATGGACAAAGAGATATGCATAATCAACTCCCAAGAGAGCATCAATCACTAATCATGACAACGGCTAGTCCCCTCATCAAGGGTTTGATAGCAATCAAAATGGATAACCCTATCATAAGCAACATTTATGAAATAAAGAATCTTGGAGACAATAATCATTTGAACAACCCAATTCCAATTAGTCATCTTACGGTGATCATGAATACAAGGAGAAAAGCAATATTGTCAACTTCAAGGGAGATAATTCTTCACTTAGAGAATGGGAAGAATGGTTTGACAAGCTTAAAATGTACTTTACGCTCTACTTAAGGCATGGTGAAGCTAAGAATTGTTTTGTAGTCATTTACCTTTAAGGTTTTGCCCACACTTGGTGGAGGTATGGCAAAAATTTTGGTACTTGTGATGAATTTAAGCAGGTAATGTTTGATATGTTTGTATCTCCAATGGAGAAGAAAAATTTGTAAAGAAAGTGGTACAACTTGAAGCAAAGAGGAATGTCTGTACAAGATTATTTAAATATGTTCTTAGATCTATCCAGATATGTAGAAGGAATTAGTGATATATCCAATTTGAATAAGTATATTTTACGGGCTTAAATTGAAACTTTCTTCAAAGGTAGGTGCAATGCAGACCAAGAGCATATATGATGCAATTCAACTTGCTGAAATGTACATGCAAAAGTTTTGTGGGGATTTATCTTCATTTCAACCCAAAACTATGGGAAATACACTTTCAAATTAGTATTCAAGATTGGGACAATAATTCAGCTAGCAAAGGGAACCATTTGGATAAGAGGCCATGTTCCAAAATGCTTATAAAAAGGTTCTAACTTACCCCATAGTTTATGGCACAAAACAAAGAACTAATCCAAGGCCTAATGCTAAATTTAGATCATAATTTAAAAGGATAGATTTTGGAGGGAAATGTATAGCCAATAGTTTACAAGAAAAGCATGTGTTTAGTAATGATAGGTTGAAAGAGATGTATAACAAAGGCTTATGCTTTAACTATGGGGAGAAATAGACCCTGACCATTAGATAAAATGCAAATCAAAGGGAGCTAAAATCGACATGATCATAGAAGAGGGATTAGATGAGGAAGTAAATGAGAATGAACCTTTTCAAATGTCAACCTTACCTATAGTAGAGGAGCCACATGATGATAAAGAAGTTGGAAATAAAGAGTTTTATGATCCTATAGGCAGGTTTCCTTTTGACACAGGTGGTTCTTCTATGTTATGTATGATATCTCATGATGCATGGATGCATAGTAGAGGTGAAAGTACTCTTAATATCAAAGAGCTTATAAATGGAAAAGTTGCCTATATTGTTATAAATATGAGTATCATGCATAGCTTTGTGAATAAAAATCTTTCGAAGGGCTAAAGCTACCACTTAAGAATATGGGGGCACCATTGAGGGTCCAAGTTGCCAATAGGCTTTTGAAACTAGCCATGAAGTGTGCCCATGCACTCCTATTGAGCTTTCACCGTCATTTACTATTCAGGCTAATCTTGTAGCCTTAGAAAAGGGACCCATTGACATAGTCCTTGGATGCGATTAGCTAAAAACAATAGGAAGATTTACTATGTATTTGAATGTAATGCAAATGGAATTCTCTTGAGATGGATAGCCAATTACTTTACGTGGAGTGGATCATAGATACATGAAGCTCATTTTCGTGAAAATTTTAAAAGGAGAGATCAATGCAAGGTCTTGTATATTCGCTATTCTTCTTTCTGAAGAGAATGCTCAAAAGAAAAATTCAATGTTAAGTCATTTATTGGAGGAATACAAAGACATATTTTAGTCCTCATCTTCATTGTCACTAAGAGAGATGTTGCTCATTGGATTGATTTGTTCCCTAATACCAAGTGCATTAATAAACCTCCTTGCAGATTATCTAAGTTTGAGCATGAAGAGATAGAGTGGTAGGTTAAAAATTTGCTACAAATGGGTTTGATAAAACCAAACTAGTCACCCTTTGCCTCTCTAGTACTTTTAGTGAAAAAGAAACATGGGATGTTTCATATGTGCATTGACTCTAGGGAGTTGAATAAGTTCTCCATTATAATTAGGTATCCTATTCATTGCAATGATGACCTTCTAGATGACCTCAAGGGTACCAAGGTTTTTACAAAGATTAAGGATACCATTAGATTCACATGAAAGAGGGGGATGAGTATAAGATTGCATTTAGAACTGAAAGGGTATTGCATTAGTTCTTAGTGATGCCTTTTGGACTATCAAATGCTCCAGCCACTTTTAAAGTCCTAATAAATAAGATTTTGTAGCCATTCTCATTCAAGATAATGCGAGCATCAATTGAGCTAGTCACAGTGGATTGCACAAGCATATCCTTAGGCTAAGAACTAGGGGTGGTGTCATGTCCCACATCTTGGACATTTGGAAGCTCAAATGGAGATAGAGATTGGGATTGAGTCGCTGCACTTGACGACTACTGTTATGCTTCATGTGTCCATTTAGGGAAAGAAGGTGTAGGAGATTTGGGACTCCTAGGTGGACTTGGCATTGGCTGGAATATTTGCTTGTGACTGTTAGACGATTTTGCCATTTGCTTTGTTGAGCAATCATCCTTATCATGAGCAATGTTATGCCTGTGGTGCTCCTTATCCTCTTGGGAAGTCAAAAGCTCCTTGGGCACTATCTTTGTGCACACTCGAGTTCGACTTGATAGACATGTATAGTCTTTCTTTATTTGACTTAAGCCACATAAACTCAATATTATTTTGCTAAAACCGAGGATGTGGAAAGAACGAACACATCTAAGATATATGATCCTTAATTAAGTAAAATTTTTAGGGGCAGGATTCCAACTCCACAGTCGTTTTGATATAAGACTTGACTTGTCAGATATTACTGAGGCAGATGTCTTTGTGCACACTCAACGATTACATTTGATATCTGCTTGTTAAGCATGCTTGAAAAAGAATCTACCTTTCAAATAGTCATGTTTGGTTTCTCACCTCGAGACTTGGATTTTCATTTAGATTTCCTTGTGTGCTTCTTCACTTTTGATATGATATTGCCTTCAGCTAATAGAGGTGGTTTAGCAGGGGGTTTGCTACCAAAATCCATTGGTTACCTACGTTATACTCTTGAGTATGTAGCAACGCTTTGGATATCCATCGTGGCATTGTACTGGCTCTCCATCGATATCTTTGTCTATAAGGCTTGGGCATCTTTTGCTATGATATTTGTAAGTCCAAAGCCTATCCTTGGTATTATCTCCTGACCTTCTTGTTTCAAGCATGGCCTCACTCACTGGTTCTCTCTGTTCAATATGTGCTTGTATCAACTCTTTCACCAAGTCCTTGCTCTCGTTACTAGGCCTTTCTTGGTATGTCAGAATGTTCCTTATCTTTCCCTCGAGGTTTGTGAGGTCACCCTTACTAAAGTTGTGATTATCCTCACACCCGGTAGTGTCAAGTATATCCTCTGTGTGCTACATAATCAGCCTCACACTTTGTCGCCCTTTTGAAGGGTCTTCCTAGGAGGGTTTCCTTTCCACAATTAGCCCTATTTGGAGGAACCCATTAGAGTAGGATAGGCAAGCTTTCTATTTCAATAGTTACAAGGATTTTGCACTTCCCTATAAGTGCTTGTGGGTATTCCTCGTAAGGACTAAGAATTGCATTAGTCGATGTGAGCTTTGGCTGGCCTAGTAGGGTCCATGCTTCATAGGTCAAGATATTAAAATCAACTCCTTCATCGATGAGAGCATCAACACTATACTCTCTTTTTGCGGTGAGTTTAACCCTAAGATAAGCAAGATGTACTATGTCTTCATCTTCCGACTCTTGGCTTATAAATTCAAGCCTTTCGATACATGCCTTTGAGACCCTAACTGCACAACCAAATGTGAGTTCTCTATTGATGTCTTGGGTCATCCATGCAATGCCGTTCAAAGTGCATCTATCGTCATGATTGTCATGTCTAGTCATCTTCGCAGTTGTAGCTTGATGTTGTTGCATTCCGCTTTGACTAGATGCAGTCCAAATGCAACATATACATGTTTTTGTGGTGTGGCCTTTTTGCCCTTGTTGGCTAGATTGGCCCATTGAGGTTCTAGGATCTCTATTTATCTTTGTTCGGTGGGTATGGGTTTTTGGTTGCTGTTTTGCAAGTGAGAATCTATGCTTGTTTAGAGCCGTTACTACACTGGGATCTAATTTGGAGGACCTATCACGGTGCGTGTTTTCTCTCCAACCTAGTTGGGGGAGGTGTATGGGGGGCAAAGCTCCCCCCAGCCTGCAAGGCCGTTATGCTAAATACCATGCACGATTTGAAGGACCATTCATAGCTAAGTTTTGAACTACTTGCTCTAGATTTTAGCCCAGTGATAGATCTATGATGTGCTTTCGGCTCTATATGGTCTTTGGGTTAATTTTAGGGTCTATAAGTAAAAATTTTGAAACAATCCAAATTCGGCCCAACAGATCTGAATTGTAGGGGCTGAATGTCCAATTGGGCCCATCTAAATGGCCAAGGACCGAATGAGAAAGGGCCAAATGCAATTGATCTGAATGTCAAATTCGAACAAAGTCCAAATGTGGTTGTTCGAGGGCCGAATGGCCAAACGGCAGTGGGTCGAAAACTCGACTGGGGCTGATTAGGGACGAGGGCCAAATTTTCAAGTATCCAAGTAAGATGGGCCAAATGGTTGATTCGGCCAAGCCGAGTCCTAAGCATCTGAATGATGGTGGGCCAAATGGCCGAACATAAGAGGTCTAAGGGCCGATTCTGGGACTCAGTCTAGAATCAGACGGGTCAAACGTGGTGTGATTTTGACCGATGCAACAATAAATCTCTCAAATCACACAATTTAGGCCATGACATACATACATCACACACCTCCAGATCAAAGCTATGGATAGAGGAGAGGAGTTTCATATACTTGGAATAGCAAATAAACTCCAAGATGTAAATTGGAAAACAAATCAAACCCTCTTGCCCTATTATGATGACAACAGAAACCCCAATGCTTGTTTTCCTTTTTTTTTTTGGTTTTTTCCTACCCTAATGCATCCAAATCACAAAGCAAACACCTACACTACTCCAACCTACTTTTCCAAATCCAAAAAACCAAAAACTTACTCGCTAAGAAAATCGAATACCTCTTCAAACTCCCTCACTTCCTACCTATCTACCCCAAGCATCAGTTCGGGGAAAACCTTACTTAAATACTCGATTTGGAGCATGCAAGCACTCAAGGCTTGAATCCATTGGTCCCGACAATGGAACCAAACTGTGGAGGTGAGCTCAACCGCCAAGACCCATGGATCGCTTATTGTTCAAGTGTTTCAAACTGAGCACTAATGGCTATCTCTCACATAGCCAATGCACTATCTCTCTCTACGAGTGTAGTGAGCTTACCTCCATGCTCGATCGAGTTGCCTCCTCTCTCGAGCACTCCAGTAGCTCCACGATCCAAGCACAAGATTCAAGTGAGCTCGATCCTCAAGCTCCATTGCCACGAGTAAGGACAAGAGAAGAAAAGAGAAGAGAAGAAGAGAGGAGAAGATGGAGAGCTTCTCCATCACGGTCCCTCACCCTCACACACTCACTCCCTCACACTATCACACTCCCTCTCTCAAGCACAAGCTCAAGCAAGCAAGAAGAAGAAGAGGAGAGCTACTTTTGGCCACACAAAGAATGAGCTTCTCATTTACTTTTCAACTTTATTTTTCCATTGTCCTCCTATCTTCCTAGCTTCCTTCCTACCACCCATCTACATTTACAATTTATATGGGTGAGAGCCTGGCGCTCTTAAAATAAATCATGATGTGCCTTGTGCTCTTTTACAAAAGTATTGACTTGCACTTTTTCTTGTGCGCCTTTCTCCTTGATTTAGGACTTTTCTACACTTCTTGTATTTCCATATTTTTCTTGGTGCATCTTCATCTTCTGTTTTTGTAATGTAGGAATTTTAAGGCTTGCTAGGGTTAGATTAGGATTACCTATAAATAGGGGAGCAGCCACACTAAATTTGGGATCATGCTATTTTGGAGCAAGAAGTTTGGTTTGTTTCTTCCCTTGTAACCATTTCATTTCATAGTTAATGACATTTCTAGCTATGGTTTCTTGCCAATTTCTTGTCCATTTCTCGTTAATTTTATGTTCATAGGCTAGAATTAGGCTAAATCAGTTTAGGTTAAGAATCCTTCTTTACAATGGTATCAGAGCTTTATGTCTTTGATCCTTGGTTACATCAATTTTCATGGTTATGATCTTGTTGGGGAGATCTTAATCATGGAGGAGCTGGTTACTCAAGACTTGGTTGATCTGTCACCATGGAAGTATGTGTCTAGTTATCCGGGGATGACTTACATAGAACCATGGTTAGATTTGAAGTAACCGTCACAAATAGTGGTCAAGAATATGGTTCTTGGCATGCAAGATGGAGGATCTTGGCAATATCCAGTGGATAATGGCGGGTTCCAGCTACATTTAGCATGTCGTGGCTCATTCCTGGCTCAAAAAATAGTGGAAGATGGACAAAATGAGGATAACCAGGGTTGGAGGTAAGTTTGGTTGTGGTTACTTTTGAGAGAGAAGGGTTTCTTTTTGGAAACAGCCTTTCTCTCTCTTGTTTCAAGTTCCTTTCAAGCTTCCATTGAAGCTATGGTCCAAGAAATCATCTTTTGTCCCACTCCAATGGCTTCAATGGCTTCAAAAGCATCATCTACTTGACTCTTGAGCTCCTAATATATCCATAGAGTATAGCCATACCTTGCTTCAATCTTGTGATCTCACGCAATACATGAGGCCGGATTTGTACAGACTGCGCCTGCTGAACACACTCATCTATGAGCTGATCAAATTCGTGGTCACAAGTATATAGAGCTTGGATATGGAGGCTACAAGCTTATTATCAAGCTATATACAATTTATGGCAAAGATTTCATCATCTTGAGCTTTTCTCTTCTTCATGAAAACCCTATTTCTTGACAGTTTATTACAACAGCAAATAAATCTCAGATTTCTTCTCCAAAATCATGGGGTTTTTCATCCATTCCACTCCTTGAGGTCTCTACTTATACCCTATGATCGAAATTGAAGGACCTTTGAGCTTGAAGCTTTGTTTGAGCATGGCTATGGAGGTTTCAAACCCTAGGATTGACAGTTTTGGACAACACTAAAAATTTTCAAAAATTTTGAAGAATTTCATGGGGCTTTTTCTCTTCAACACTTCCTGAAGGTTCTTAGCATCAGTGACCAATAACATTTGAAGGTTCTTCCCCAACATTGAAGAGATTGGACCATTTCTTGAAGGTTGAAGAACTTGGATAGCATAGGTATTTCCTAGAGCAATAATTTTGGAGTTCTTCTTCAAATCTTAGACTTCTTCTTGTTATTTGAAGGCTCAGCAATGATCTATTTGAAGAATCTTGTGCCACTTGACTCCTCTTCATCAACCTATTGCCTATGGAAGACCGATGGAGCATTCTCTTGGTTCATGGAGAATGGGAAACGAGAGGGATGCGAAACTCAACCTCCCTACCATAAGGCATAGTCCCATTCCTTTCCCCTAAAATAGCATAAATTGGGATTCCAACTCTACTGATTCTAGGTCTTCATAGTCTCGTTATCTCGTCTTTTGAGAAAAGTTCCCAGCTAACCGGGACCACCCTTCCGTAGGACGGACCCAAGTCACATCCACCGCACTTTCCTCAGTTTGCTTAGTTATCTAATTACCTACCACATTATATTTGACATGCAAAAGCAACTTCCTTAATTAATCAATTTAATCACTCGTTCCTTTACGTAACTTAGGCACTGACACAAAAACAATGTCAAGCAAGTTCCTTTTTCTCAAATATCTGTTCTTTATTTATCATAATCTCGAAGTACATCAAGTATCATGCCCGAAGGCTATCCCAACAATCTACAAGATTGTTGCTCCAAGTTCCACCCATAGACTAGTACATGGGCCTCGAGATCCCATCTCAAGTCACGTCGGTCTCTTGTGTGGGATCCAGAGGCAAGGAATTTATAGCCAGAGCCTCCCCTGGCACCCAAGCGTCCTCCCGCCCCAAGCAGCACCCACGAAGAGACCTCTCGCGGCGGGTTAGGTCCATATACCCAACGCGGCTAACAACCCCCTTGGATAGGGCGAGGCAGACAGTCGGAGGTAACTGTTCCTGTCTCTCCCTCCAGGATTTTAACCTGAAGCATTAAGTGAATTTCCTTGAATTAGTTCCTTGAGCAAAGGAGATCAAATAATGTACCTAAATGTACAATCACGAACATTTCGGAGGCCAAACGTTTGTAGGACCAACTGCTAAGGTGTGATTCCTTTTTCCTGGGTGCTCCCAACATCCGATCTTGGATCATTCGCGACTTGGCAAGATCCCAATAATCTCAAACAAGATCACGCAAGCAAATGTTCTTGGTAAGTTAACTTATTTTGACTTGCTCTTTTCCTTGGGTTTTACCTTATGGTATCTTAACCTAATCCAAAGTATTAACTGGTTAACCAAGGCAACGGACATGCCTTATTCGCAACCCAACCAAGGGTCTTTTATTCTTCTAGCTCTAACCAAGTTCAATTAACACACTTGGCAATGCAATATTCTTCATCTAGGCCTTCAGGATACAGTCTAGATACATGCGTCCCTTCCATCTCTCTTAGTGTGGTACTATGTAGAGTTTTCTAATCATCATTACCTATCATGCACATGGTGCGTTTAGTATATTTGTACATCCTAAATGACCTTTAACTCTAGCAACGAATACTTATTCCTAATGCACCAGATCACACGTGACTTGCGTATATGAAAGTCTAGGTTTCTATCCACCGGTGCATTTGCATCTTACGAATGGAAACTAACATTTCATGTGTTTCTTTTAATCATGATTGCGAAGCATGAATTCTAAATGACTATTCATGCACTGAACTGGTTTAAAAGCTATTATTTTATGTGAAATAATGCAAAAACTTTATTATTCTATGTGTGTAAAAGCTATCATTCCATGCATATAAACTTATGAGAACTCCATACTTTACCATTTCATGCATGCAACCTAGCACTTAGAGTAAACAAAAAGTCCTAAGGCTTGTTCTTGTTTCATGCATGTAACTACCCCTTTATTTCTTCTTCTAGAAATGATACAGAATATGCTTAATCAACATTGATTATAAAACCTAGGATATTCAAAAAGAACCTGGGTTTGATTCGTGGTCGTAGGGGCATTTGTTGCATTGGTTGCTCTGTTCGCCTCTCCTGCATTACCGGTACCAATGGTAGCTTTGGCACTTATACTTCCTGCGACTCTCTTTTTGGGAGCCATTTGCCATGCGGAGTTTGGATAGTCTTGACCTTAACGAGCCTTTAAGTTGACAGGCTTAGGAAAGGAAAGGTCGTGGGAAGGTGACCTTCGCTGACGAGGGGGCTTGAAAGGTGGCTTCTTGAACACAGCCCTTGACACCTTTTTTATTCACCAATTCACACACGCACTCTCTCTCTCTCTCTCTCTCTCTTCTTCTTCTCCTTTTCTCTCTCTCCCTCTTCTTCCTCTTTTCTTCTCTCCTTCTCCTACTCTCTCTCTCCCTCTTCTTCTTCTTCTCCTTCTCTCTCTCTCCCTCTTCTTCTTCTTTTCTTCTCTCCTTCTCCTACTCTCTCTCTCTCCCTCTTCTTCTTCTTTGCTTCTCTCCTTCTCCTATCTTCTTCTTTTTCTCTTCTTCTCCTTCCCTCTCTCTCCCTCTTCTTCTTTTTTTCTCTTCTTCTACTTCTCTCTCTCCCTCTCCTTCTCTTCTTCACTCTCTCTCTTCTTCCTCTTCTTCTTCTTTTCTCTTCTTATACTTCTCTCTCTCTCCCTCTCTTCTTCCTCTCCTTCTTCTTTTTCTCTTCTTCTCCTTCCCTCTCTCTCCCTCTTCTTCTTTTTTTCTCTTCTTTTCTCTCTCTCTTCTTCCTCTTCTTCTTCTTTTCTCTTCTTCTCTCTCTCTCTCTCTCTCTCTTCTTCCTCTCCTTATTTTTCTCTTCTTCTCCTTCCCTCTCTCCCTCTCCTTCCCTTCTTCTCTCCCTCTCTTTTCACCAATCACGCGGGGGGGGGGGGGGGGGGACTGCTGCACGGAGGGGGGAGGGAAGGTGATAAACACGAGGGCGGGGAGGATCTGCCGTTTGACGTCCAGGGGGCGTTGTATTCGATGCAAGGAGGGGGAGCCTCCCCTTTATAGGAGGGGGAGGAGGGTGGCATGGCCGCCACCCCTCCCACCTGCTGGGGGGTTGCATGCCCCCCCTATCGCTCCACTTCACTTCCTCTCTCTCTCCCCGAGGTCCTGTCGGTGGGGAGAGAGAGAGGGATAAAAAATTACATCCTCTCCCCCTTAGAGGAATCAAGATGTCCTCATCTCGGGAGGACCTACGGGTATTGTTGGTTGAGAGTATCTTCATCCATCCAGGTGGCATCCTCTTTGGGATAATCTTTCCACTGGATGAGGTATTCTCTCAAGGTCCTTGACCTCAAATGCCTCTCCCTAATATCTAGGACTCTATCAAGCCGTAGTTCAAGGACTCCTTTGCTAGGCATTACAATTTGTTGGTCATCAAGTACATGATTCGGATTAGATAGATACTTTTTCAATAGGCTAACGTGGAATACATTATGAATATTTAGGGTTGTGGACGGCTGTAGTCTGTAAGCATTAGGCCCTAGACCCTTAGTGATCTTATAAGGTCCACAATACCTCGGACTTAGCTCCTTGTACTCCCCCAAGGACAGTGAACTCTTTTTAGGGCGTACACAGATGAAGACCATATCACCTTCGACGAAGGATGTGTCTTGCCATTTCAAGTCAGTGTAAGCCTTTTGTCTATCCTTGGTAACTTGAATGTCTTGTCTTATTGATTTGATTTGATCATCCATGTCTTCTAGCATCTGCCTTGAAGCATCTACCCTCAAGGTTGGGTCTGAGAAGTTCAAAGGGGTACGACAATCATGCCTATACAATGCTTGAAAAGGGATCATCTGGATACTCTGTTGGTAAGAAGCATTGTAGGCAAACTCAACCAGTGGCAAATATTGAATCCACTTTTTGGGTTCGCGACAGCAGTATGCCCTAAGCATATATTCAATGACTTGATTGACTCATTGTGTTTAACCATTAGTTTGGGGATGGTAAGCTATACTGAAACAGAGTTGAGTTCCAATAGCCTCAAAGATAACCCTCAAGAAGTGTGATGTGAAGAGAGAGTCACGATCACTAATAAATCTTCTGGGTAACCCATGCAGTTTGAATATTTCCTTGATGAATAATCTTGCAATGTCTAAAGCTTTATAGTTTGTTTTGACAGGGATGAGATGTGCGACCTTGGTGAGCATATCCACTACAACCATAATAGAGTTATATCCTCCTTGAACTTGGGGTAGGGCAGCTTTATAGTTTGTTTTGACAGGGATGAGATGTGTGACCTTGGTGAGCATATCCACTACAACCATAATAGAGTTATATCCTCCCTGAACTTGGGGTAGGCCAATAATGAAGTCCATACTAATGAGCTCCCATTTCATTTGTGGAATGTCAAGTGGTTGCAATTTTCCAGGCATTTTGACATGTTCTGCCTTAATGCGTTAACAAGACAAGCATTCTGTGACATATTTGAGAACGTCACCTTTGAGACTTTCCCAATAATAGCTCTTTTTGATTGCATTAAGGGTCTTGGCATAGCCAAGATGTCCTAAGAAAGGGGAGTCATGGGCTTCCCACAGTATCTTCTGCTTGAGAGTTTGGCTTGCAAGGATACATAATCTTGTCCTAAAGTAGACAAACCCACTACCGATAGAGAATTCTTGATACTTCGTCTTTAGCTTCGGGTCTTGATCCTTGATGGGAATCTCCCTTAGCATTTTATGATAAACTGGATCATGATATGCCTCATCTTTTGCTAGCTCCAGAATCGGGTTGTTTGGCATTAATACATTTGTTGCTAGAGATCTTACCGTTGATGGATCTTGAAAAATAAGAGAATTTAGCAATGCCTTGAGACTGAGTGCATCGGCAACTACATTCTCTTTTCCAGGCTTGTATTTGATCTCAAAATCATATTCATCCAGCACTTCGATCCATCGACGTTGCCTCATATTGAGCTCATTTTGGGTGAAGATACATTTAAGACTCTTATGGTTCGTTACTAAGGAAAATTTGTTACCTAGCAAGTAATGTCTCCAAAGTTTGAGGGCATGGATGACAACCAATAGCTCTAGATCCTGGGTAGCATAATTCCTTTCATGGCTCTTCAATTTTCTTGAAGAATATGCTACGGGATGACCTTATTGCATAAGTACACATCCTAAAGCAAGTGTGCTAGCATCAGTTACCACTTCAAACTCCTTACTGAGTTCAAGAAGTTTCAGGATGGGTGCTGATACTAAGCTTTGCTTTAGTTTGTCAAAGCTGGTTTGTTCGACAGGTGACCATACAATTGCTGCTTGCTTCTTTAGTAGATCAGTCTCAGAGGTGCTGCAATCAAAGCATAATCTTTGATAAAAATCCTGTACCATCTTGTCAACCCAAGAAAACTACGTATTTCTTTGACAAAAGTTGGTGTTGGCCATTCCAGAACGTCTCTGACCTTAGCAGGATCTACTGAAATTCCTTCCGCTAATACAATGAATCCCAGATATTCAATCTGTCGCTTGAAAAATGCACACTTCTTCTTCTTGGTATAAAGCTTGTGTGCTCTCATTGTTTCAAGAACAATGCGAAGCTAGGGTTCATGATCTTTTTCCTGTTTAGAGTAGACTAGGGTATCGTAAAAGAAGATGAGTATGAAGTCATTAAGATAGGGCCTAAAGATATCATGCATTAACCTGTTGAAGGCAGCAGGAGCATTCGTCAGCCCGAATGACATCACTAGGAATTTGAAGTGTCCATACATTGTATTGAATGCAATCTTCAGGACATCTTCTTCCTTGATCCTTATTTGATAATATCCAGATCTGAGATCTACCTTTGAGAAGATCTTCACTCCTTGAAGATGGTCAAGTAATTCATCTATTCTTGGAATGGGGTATTTATTTTTGATGGTTGATTGATCCAACCCTCTGTAATCAATGCATAGACGAAGCGTTCCATCTTTCTTCTTTTGGAACATCACTGGAGCTCCCCATGGTGAAGTGCTAGGATGGATGTAGCCTTGGTCTAACAATTGCTTGAGTTTCTCTTTCAGTTCGATAGCTTTCGGAATGGACATCTTATACGGTCTCTTTGCGACTGGTGCAGCTCTTGGCACTAGTTTGATTTCGTGGTCGACTTTCCTTTGAGGAGGAAGTTCTGTCAGATCTTCAAGAAATACGTCTGCATATTCCTTTAACCATGAAGGTTCTTCCCCAGATTCCTGATTCTGATCTAGCTTATTCAGTTTAATCAGATAGACAGGCAGGCCCTTTCCAACACCTTTTATTATCCACGTTGCTTTTGCAAGCTGTATTTTTGGATTACCAGCCTCTCCTTGAGTCGTGACTAGTTCCCCTTCAGAATTTCGGAAGGAGACTTGGCCCTTCCCATAGTGGATGTGGGCATCATTGGGTATTAGCCAATCCATTCCGAGTAAACATTCGTAGGCACCTAGGTTCATTACCCTGAATCTCACTGAAGTTGGCTTCCCACCTAGTAGGAATTTCACCTTAGCAGTTTGCCTAGTACAAGTAACCTCACAACCATTTGCTAATTCCACAAGTAAAGTAGGTGCATCTATTACGGCTATCCCTAATCTTTTTGCACAGATTGGAGAAATGAAGGAATGTGTACTGCCACAATCAATCAAGGTTTTGAAGCTTTTACCTTGATAATCTGATGGAGTTTGAATCATCGAGAATTGGCGATTCAGACCCTTCTTGTGAAGAGTGGCGTGAACAGTTGCCCTCTCAATGTCAGCATCCATGGATGGATCTTCTTCATCGTTTAGCTCCTTGTTGGAAATGCTGAAGGTTCTTCCTCTGGCCATAATGGTGGTTCCTTGGCCATGAGCGGCTCTATTTTGACCTTGGAATTGCTATTCGCAATGTCCTTTGCTAAGCTTGGGACAATGCCTCTTGAAGTGTCCGGGCTCGTTGCAATGGAAGCAACGTGGGTTGCGATCATTACTTTGTGTAGGAACAAAGTTGTTGACAGCATTGGCCCTAGCTTTCTTTCTTTGGCCCTGATTCTGACCCTACACTCTCTTAGTCTGAGCCTTAAACATACCCTTATTCTGATCTTTATGAGCCCAAATCATGTTGTTCCTTGGTTTGGTCTGCACCTCCTGTATTATTGGAGCAGCTCGAATGAGTGCATCTTGTAGGTCCGTTGGGCAAATTGATTCCAATCGAGTGTTTATGGGTGGATTCAAGCCAGCACAGAATTTTGACACATGTTGTGTTATATCCATTGGAGGTGCGTACTTTAGGAGTGAAACAAACTTTGAATAATATGCATCAAGGGATAATCCTAGCTTTTTCAAGTCATAGAATTCATTCGTCTTTTCTGTGCGATAGGCAGGTGGCAGATACCTCCCTTGCACAGCTTTCTTAAGCTTATCCCAAGTGACTGTCCCCTCTGAGATCGCTTGGTCTCTCCACCAATGTTTCAACCAAAGTCTCGCTTTGCCTATAAGCTTAAGTTTGGTGAGCATGGCTTGGTTAGCAGGTGCAGTTCTTCCTGTTGCCTCAAAATAGTCCTCCATGGACTCAATCCAGATCTCAGCGTCAACTTGAACAACCTTCCCTTGCCATCAAACTCGGGTGGCTTAATTTGTTTGAGAAGGAGAGCGGAACTGTCCGACCGTTCCCACTTAGGATCGACTTGAAGTCAGGGTTCCTTTCCTATTAGCAAGGTCTCTAGGAAGAAGCTAGCGTCGAGCTCCAGATGAACCAATTTGCGTGGGGACACAGAGTCGAAGCGGATTCATGCTGGACTTGTCATGGAGAATGGGAAATGAGAGGGATGCGAAACTCAACCTCTCTGCCATAAGGCATAGTCCCATTCCTTTCCTCTAAAATAGCATGAATTGAGATTCTAACTCTACTGATGCTAGGTCTTCATAGTCTCGTTATCTCATCTTTTGAGAAAAGTTCCCAGCTAACCGGGACCACCCTTCCGTAGGACGGAACCAAGTCATGTCCAACCACACTTTCCTTAGTTTGCTTAGTTATCTAATTACCTACCACATCATAGTCTCATTATCTCGTCTTTTGAGAAAAGTTCCCAGCTAACTGGGACCACCCTTTCGTAGGACGGACCCAAGTCATGTCCACCGCACTTTCCTCAGTTTGCTTAGTTATCTAATTACCTACCACATTATGTTTTGATATGCAAAAGCAGCTTCCTTAATTAATCAATTTAATCACTTCCTTTACGTAACTCAGGCACTGACACAAAAACAATGTCAAGCAAGTTCATTTTTCTCAAATATTTGTTCTTTATTTATCATAATCTCGAAGTACATCAAGTATCATGCCCGAAGGCTATCCCAGAAATCTATAGGATTGCTACTCCAAGTTTCGCCTATAGACTAGTACACGGGCCTCGAGATCCCATCTCGAGTCATGTCGACCTCTTGTGTGGGATCTGAAGGCAAGGAATTCATAGCCAGAGCCTCCCCTAGCACCCAAGTGTCCTCCTGCCCCAAGAAGCACCCACGAAGAGACCTCTTGCGATGGGTGGGGTCCATATACTCGACACGGCTAACAACCCCCTTGGATAGGGCCAGGTAGACAGTCGGAGGTAACTGTTCCTGCCTCTCCCTCTAGGCTTTTAACCTGAAGTATTAAGTGAATTTCCTTGAATTAGTTCCTTGAGAAAAGGAGATCAAATAATGTACCTAAGTGTACAATCACGAACATTTTGAGGCCATTTGTACGACCAACTACTAAGGTGTGATTCCTTTTTCCTTTTTCCTGGATGCTCCCAGCATCCGATCTTGGATCGTTCACGACTTGGCAAGATCCCAATAATCTCAAAAAAGATCACGCAAGCAAATGTTCTTGGTAAGTTAACTTATTTTTACTTGCTTTTTCCCTTGGGTTTCACCTTATGGTATCTTAACCCTAATCCAAAGCATTAACTAGTCAACCAAGGCAATGGACATGCCTTATTTGCAACCTAACCAAGGGTCTTTTATTCTTCCAGTTCTAACCAAGTTCAGTTAACACACTTGGCAACACAAGATTCTTTATCCAGGCCTTCAGGATACAGTCTAGATGCATGAATCCCTTCCATCTCTCTTAGTGTGGTACTATGCAAAGTTTTCTAATCATCCTTATCCATCATGCACATGATGCGTTTAGTATATTTGTACATCCTAAACGACCTTTAACTCTGGCAACGAATAATTATTCCTAATGCACCGGATCACATGTGACTTGCGTATATGAAAGTTTAGGTTTCTATCCACCAGTGCAATTGCATCTTACGAACAAAAACTAACATTTCATGTGTTTCTTTTAATCATGATTGCAAAGCATGAATTCTAAATGACTATTCATGCACTGAATTGGTTTAAAAGCTATTATTTTATGTGAAATAATGCAAAAACCTTATCATTCTATGTGTGTAAAAGCTATCATTCCATGCATATAAACTTATGCGAACTCCATACTCTACCATTTCATGCATGCAACCTAGACTTAGACTAAACAAAAAGTCCTAAGGCTTGTTCTCGTTTCATGCATGTAACTACCCCTTTATTTCTTCTTCTAGAAATGATACAGAATATGCTTAATCAACATTGATTATAAAACCTAGGATATTCAAAAAGAACCTAGGTTTGATTCATGATCGTAGGGGCATTTGTTGCGTTGGTCGCTCCGCTCGCCTCTCCCGCATTACTGGTACCAATGGTAGCTTTGGCACTTACACTTCCTGCGACTCTCTTTTTGGGAGTTGTTTGCCACGCGGAGTTTGGATAGTCCCGACCTTAACGGGCCTTCAATGAAAGGTGAGAAGGATCGAAGCTTGCATGCGAGCTATAGCGAGAGAGCAAGAGCAAGAAAGAGAGTCATTGTCCATAGTTTCAGGCTGCTCCCTGCTCAACCGAAGTGGCTTAATCTGAGACCTGTCAAATTTGACTCTTCCAATAAGAGTAGTTGGTACCATCCAACTTTGTGATGTTAAATATGGCATTATCAGTCGAAGAGGACGCCATAATGCAAGCTGGAAATGCACAGACAGTCTAAAATTGCTTGCTGTTTTACTGCAGAAAATGCCCAAAATCCACTAAAATGAGCTCCAAATGGCGAGAAAAGTGTGCCAAAATATGCTACTCACTTAGTACTAGGTGCAGTACACCAAACTAGGATATTTCAGCGTAAAAAATACTGCTCAGTCCACTAATAAATGCTTGCTGTAATAAATTTCAGAACTACAATAATGAGAGCAAACAGTCCCAAAACTGGATCTAATGTCAACTAAACAATGCTAGGTCCAAAGCCGGCATAAAGAGGACAAAGCAAAGCCAAATGACAGTGAAAATACATGAGCATAACACTGAGAGATGTCAAATAGCATCTGCCAGTAAGAGGCACACCCCCAGACAATCTAGGCAAAATGTAGAACCAACTGCCAAAACCTGACACAAATAGGTGTCTGCTCAAAAGAAAGCGGATCCAAAACTGAGACTCAGCTCATAAGCATCCTATGAACCAAGACATATACTCAATGCAACATCCAATTGTTGGAGTATAATTCCAAAGTCTCAATACATCTGTAACTGCTCAATGACATAGACTGCTCTAATACATGTAACTGCTCCAATAGCATGTAATCCCTACTCAAGGTTAAGTAAGCATGCAAGGTGCTCCCACTGGCACAAAAGGCGTACAAACGAGTTAAGGGCTCAAGCAACCCAAGACAAAGTACCAGTGACAAGTGACCAAGTCAATGCGTCATACGCATCCCAAGAGCATGACATACATGAAGCAACTGATGGAAGCAACCAAGTAAATGATCAAACTGAGTTAGAAATGCTCAAATACATCCAAGGCAAAGCTCCCAATGTCGGTAAAGCATAGACAAACCAAGCGGCATATATCACGAACCAAAGCATGTAATGTATGAAGCCTAACTGTCAAGCATAGACATGAGGCATAAGCGGTCCCAGAGCATGCCAAGTCGGTCCAAATGCCAGTGAATACCAACCAAGATGGAGCTTATGCGTAGCTCAAATACATTCCATAGATTCAAACATGAGCTCAAATTCGTCCCCAAATGTCAGATACATGATGGCAAATCCCAAAGCATACATTTGGTACTAATAGGTAAGTGATAAAGCATCCAAAGTACCTTCATCCCACTGTTATTACAGCCAAGTTTGACTGTCAAAATTGAGAAATTTCAGCCAATATTTCAGGCCAAAATCATGGCATAATCATGTGCATACATTCCCAAGGCACTAGGCATCATGTAGGCCGCATACGGGCATCAAACAAGGTAACCGGAGTAGAGTATAAGCATCAAATGCCAATGACAAGTGTGGCTGCCTTGTTTCTAGCACTATATAACAGTAAATGATAGTCCCAAATCAGCCAATATTTCAGGCTAAAATCATGGCATAATCATGTGCATACATTCCCAAGGCACTAGGCATCATGTAGGCCGCATACGGGCATCAAATAGCACAACTGGAATGGAGTGTAAGCAACAAATGCTAATGCCAATGTTGCTGCCCTGTTTTCAGCCTATTATGACAGTTTATGACAGTCCCAAATTTGAAGAAATCAGCCCCGAATGATCAAGACCAATGCCCACAGCTTGAATGACATCAAACATGAAGTCTAATAGCCCTCTTGATCAAGGTAGAGAGCAACAAGCAATGGCCAAGTGTGGAGCTAAAGTAGACGAGTGCTAACAGCCTAGAAAAATGGTGCAATCTATCCTGTTGGTGCTGAACTTGCTGCTGCTCCACGTGGGCTGAAAGGGGGTAATGGGGGGCTCAAGAAGGGCCTATCAAAGGCCTATGACAAGCCTCTTTGAGCCTTGATCGTATAAGGCACAATATGAGGGGAATAAGCTTCAAGGGTTTGAAGCCATGGCTGCCCTTGCTGTTTGCAACCTGTAGACTAAAATAAAACCCTGAAAGAATGATCAAATACCTCAGTACCAATGCCTTGAAGGTGCCTTAATAGGTCGGGAAGCCGGGGAATGACGGGAGCTCGGGGAGATCGATATGGCTGCCGGGATGGAGATCCAATGAGTGAAGGGAGTCGATGCGAAGGTAGAGAAGCACCGAGTCGAGCTCGAGCAAGAGGAAGCTAAGCTCTGATACCAGTTGAAAGGTGAGAAGGATTGAAACTTGCACGCGAGCTATGGCGGGAGAGCAAGAGCAAGAAAGAGAGAGACGAGAAATGGGAACTCCAACAGTCACAATGTGTGACCGGGCCTTCCTTTATTTACTAGTCACTAAAATGAATGTAAAGAATAAAGTGACGTGACGGGCGCCTGCCACCTGCAGTGTGCAGTGGCGGGTACTGTCAGTGTAGTAGTACATGGGGCGGCACGGTGGAGGCGCCTTTACCCAAGGTACTGTCAGTGTAGTAATACACAGGGCGGCACGGCGGAGGCGCCTTTACCCCAACATTCAAGTTGATAGGCTTGGGAAAGAAAAGGTCATGGGAAGGTGACCTTCACCGACGAGGGGGCTTGAAAGGTGGCTTCTCGAACACAGCCCTCGACACCTCTTTTATTCACTAATTCACTCTCACTCTCTCTCCCTCTTCTTTCTCTTTTCTTCTCTCCTCCTACTCTCTCTCTCCCTCTTCTTCTTCTCCTTCTCTCTCTCCCCCTCTTCTTCTTCTTTTATTCTCTCCTTCTCCTACTCTCTCTCTCCTTCTTCTTCTTCTTCTTCTCTTCTTCTTCTCCTTCTCTCTCTCCCTCTTCTTCTTCTTTTCTTCTCTCCTTCTCCTACTCTCTCCCTCTCCCTCTTCTTCTTCTTCTTCTTCTCTTCTTCTTCTCCTTCTCTCTCTCCCTCTTCTTCTTCTTTGCTTCTCTCCTTCTCCTACTCTTCTTCTCCTTCACTCTCTCTCCCTCTTCTTCTTTTTTTCTCTTATTCTCCTTCTCTCTCTCCCTCTCCATCTCTTCTTCTCTCTCTCTCTTCTTCCTCTCCTTCTTCTTTTCTCTTCTTCTCCTTCTCTCTCTCTCCCTCTCCTTCTCTTCTTCTCTCCCTCTCTTCTTCCTCTCCATATTCTTTTCCTCTTCTTCTCCTTCCCTCTTTCTCCCTCTTCTTTTTTTCTCTTCTTCTCCTTCTCTCTCTTCCTCTCCTTCTCTTCTTCTCTCTCTCTCTTCTTCCTCTTCCTCTTCTTTTCTCTTCGTCTCCTTCTCTCTCTCTCTCCCTCTCCTTCTCTTCTTCTCTCCCTCTCTTCTTCCTCTCCTTCTAATTTTCCTCTTCTTCTCCTTCCCTTCTTCTCTCCCTCTCTTTTCACTAATCATGGGAGGGGGGGGGGGGTGCAGCTGCCTAGTGAACGAGGAGGGGGGAGGTTTCGGTTGGAAGCCACCTAGGGGGGTGCTGCTGCTGTCGCACGAAGGGGGGAAGGTGACAAACATGAGGGGGGGAGGATCTGCCATCTGACGTCCAGGGGGGTGCTGTATTCGATGCAGGGAGGGGGAGCCTCCCCTTTATAGGAGGGGGAGGAGGGTGGCATGGCCGCCACCCCTCCCACCTGGGGGGCTGCATGCCCCCCCATATCCTCCACTTCACTCCCTCTCTCTCTCTCCCTGATGTGTTGTTGGTGGGGAGAGAGAGAGGGATAAAAAAAATTGCACTAATAATATTTTTTCCTATGGGGGGAAAAGCACGGGAATATTACATTGTACCAAAACTTTGAGCATGTTTAGGTGGATCCTGTTCATTGTTGCTGAGTTGTGGCGAGTGCTAGAGAACAACATATGTATCAATTTGGCATGCAATCTTAGGTTTGGATTAGGGATTGCCTCCTATCATTATCCATTTCCTACTTCATGAACTTGAACTTTGCCATGGTATTTGTTTTCTCCTAAGTTACTCTTTATGGGTGGTTTGGTAAGTTTAGGGCCGACCATGTGCACTAGCTTTACTAAAAGGAGAATTTCCACTTTTTTTGTAGGCTCTCTCTTCTTTTAATAGTGATTGTCCCAATGCTCTTCCTTACATCATAGTCAGTTTACCCAATCTTTGAAAATTTCTACATATTTGGTCGAGGAAAAAAATCTCCACTAGTTCCTAAGCTTTCTGTTCCTCATCTGCCACTCTAAGATTCTGGATTTGCTCGTACCTTAGATTCCCATTCCTTAGAATGTCCATGTTCATATTGTACCTTGCTAGCACTACTTCTATGAAAGGGATTTCTAGCTTCCTATGCCTTTCACGGACAACCTTCTCATTGATTCCTACCATTTTTTAATATATATGAAAGAACAAAGATGACATGTGATGAGAGAGAAAGTTGAGAATACATAATCTCATACATTTCATTTGTTCAAAATTTATTTGTTGCCTAATTCTTGAAAGAAAATGACTTCTATCAATCCCCTCCCCTTCTCGAAAAATTTGCAATGCTAAAGTAACTATACTTGTAATGTGTCCACTTGTCCGCTTGTGGGACATGCCTTAGCAGCCCAACGGGAAGAGGGTCTAGAAAGCTCCGCCTCGCACTCGCAAGAAATGACACAGAGTTTGCAATCTAGGTCTTCTTGAGTCTGCCTTGAGGAGCGGAAGTGTCCGGTCATTCCCACTTAGGATTGACCTGAGGTCAGGGTTCCTTTCCTATCAGCAAGGTCTCTAGGAAGTAGCTAACCTCGAGCTCTAGATGAACCACTTTGCATAGGAACAACAGAGTCGAAGCGGATTCATGTTGCGTTTGGTTCATGGAGAATGGGAAACGAGAGGGATGAAAAGCTCAACCTCTCTACCATAAGGCATAGTCCCATTCCTTTCCCCTAAAACATCATAAATCAAGATTCTAACTCTACTGATGCTAGGTCCTCATAGCCTCATTATCTCGTCTTTTGAAAAAAGTTCCCAGCTAACCGGGACCACCCTTCCATAGGATGGACCCAAGTCACGTCCACCGCACTTTCCTCAGTTTGCTTAGTTATCTAATTACCTACCACATTATGTTTTGACATGCAAAAGCAGCTTCCTTAATTAATCAACTTAATCACTGGTTCCTTTACGTAACTTAGGCACTGACACAAAAACAATATCAAGCAAGTTCCTTTTTCTCAAATAACTATTCTTTATTTATCATAATTTTGGAGTACATCAAGTATCATGCCCGAAGGCTATTCCAGCAATCTACAGGATTGCTGCTCCAAGTTTCGCCTATAGACTAGTACATGGGCCTCGAGATCCCATCTTGAGTCACGCCGACCTCTTGTGCGGGATCCAGAGGCAAGGAATTTATAGCAGCCTCCCCTGGCACCCAAGTGTCCTCCGGTTCCAAGCATCACCCACGGAAAGACCTCTCGCAGCGGGTTAAGTCCATATATCCCTCGCAGCTAACAACCCCCTTGGATAGGGCCAGACAGACAGTCGGAGGTAACTATTCCTGCCTCTCCCTCCAGGATTTTAACGTGAAGCATTAAGTGTTTTTCCTTAAATTAGTTCCTTGAGCAAAGGAGATCAAATAATGTACCTAAGTGTACAATCAAGAACAATTCGGAGGCCGTCTGTATGACCAACTGCTAATGTGTGATTCCTTTTTTCTGGATGCTCCCAGCATCCGATCCTGGATTGTTCGGGACTTGGCGAGATCCCAATAATCTCAAACAAGATCATGCAAGCAAATGTTCTTGGTAAGTTAACTTATTTTGACTTTCTTTTCCCCTTGGGTTTTACCTTATGGTATCTTAACCCTAACCCAAAGCATTAACTGGTCAACTAAGGCAACAGACATGCCTTATTCGCAACCCAACCAAGGGTCTTTTATTCTTCTAGCTCTTTACTCATCTCCCTCTAGCCAAGTTCAGTTAACACCCTTGGCAACGCAAGACTTTTCATCCAAGCCTTCGGGATACAGTCTAGATGCATGCGTCTCTTCCATCTCTCTTAGTGCGGTACTAAGCAGAGTTTTCCAATCAAACTTACCCATCATGCACATGGTGCGTTTAATATATTTGTACATCCTAAATGACTTTTAACTCTCTTCATACGTGGCATCAAATACTTAATCCTAATGCACTGGATCTCATGTGACTTGCGTATATGAAAGCCTAGATAGGATTCTATCCATCGGTGCAATTTCATCCTATGAACGAAAACTAATATTTCATGTGTTTATTTTAATCATGATTGCGAAGTATGACTTCTAGATGACTATTCATGCATTGAACTAGTTTAAAAGCTATTATTTTATGTGAAATAATGTGAAAACCTTATCATTCTATGCTTGTAAAAGCTATCATTCCATGCATATAACTTATGCGAACTCCATGCTCTACCATTTCATGCATGCAGCCTAGCACTTAGAGTAAACAAAAATCCTAAGGCTCGTTCTTGTTCCATGCATGTAGCTACCCCTTTATTTCTTCTTCCAGAAATAATACAGAATATGCTTAATCAACACTGATTATAAAACCTAGGAAATTCAAAAAGAACCTGAGTTTGATTCGTGATCGTAGGGGCATTTGTTGCGTTGGTCGCTCCTCTCGCCTCTCCCGCATTACCGGTACCAATGGTAGCTTTGGCACTTACACTTCCTGCTACTCTCTTTTTGGGAGCCATTTGCCATGCGGAGTTTGGATAGTCCTGACCTTAATGGGACTTCAAGACGACAGGCTCGGGAAGGAAAGGTCATGAGAGGGTGACCTTCGCCGATGGGGGGGTGGCTTGAAAAAAAATGGCTTCTCGAACGTGGCTCCTCAACATGGCCCTCGACACCTTCTCTACTCACCAACTCTCACTCTCTCTCTTTCTCTCTCTCTCTCTCTCTCTCTTCTTCTTCTCCTCTTCTTCTCCTCTCTCTCTCCCTGTTTTTCTTCTTTTCTTCTCTCCTTCTCCTACTCTCTCTCTCCCTCCTCCTCTTCTTCTCTTCTTCTCCTCCTTCTCCTACTCTCTCTCTCCCTTTTCTCCTTCTTCTTCATTTCTTCTTCTCCTTCTCTCTCTCCCTCTCCTTCTCTTCTTTCCTCTCTCTCTTCTTCCTCTTCTTCTCCTTTCCTCTCTCCCTCTCCTTCTCTTCTTCTCTCCCTCTCTTTCTTCTTTTATTCTTTTCTTCTTCTCCTTCTCTTCTTCTCCTCCTTCTCCTACTCTCTCTCTCCCTCTTCTCCCTCTTCTTCACTTCTTCTCCTTCTCCTTCTCTCTCTCCCTCTCCTTCTCTCCTTCTCTCCTTCTCTCTCTCTCTTCTTCCTCTTCTTCTTCTTTTTCTCTTCTTCTTCTTCCCTCTCTCCCTCTCCTTCTCTCCTTCTCTCTTTCTCTCCCTCTCTTTCTTCTTTTCTTCTTCTCTTTCTCTCCTTCTCCTCCTTCTCCTTCTCTCTCTCTCCCTCTTCTCCTTCTTCTTTACTTCTTCTTCTCCTTCTCTCTCTCTCTCCCTCTCCTTCTCTTCTTCTTCTCTCTCTCTCTTCTTCCTCTTCTTCTTCTTTTTCTCTTCTTCTCCTTCCCTCCCTCCCTCTCTTTCTTCTTTTCTTCTTCTCCTTCTCTCCCTCTTCTTCCTCTCTTCTTCTCCTTCTCTCTCTCTCCCTCTTTCTCTCCTTCTCCTACCTCACTTTCTCCTTTGTTGAGCACAGGGGGGTGGGTTTCTTAGATCACGGTCCGGGGGGGGGGGGGGGTGGATCTCTGACGGAAGCCCCAGGGGAGGCACTGCTGGCCACTACGAACTGGTGGGGAGGGGGGTCCTTCCCACAGACGAAGCTGGAGGAGGCGCACTGTTGCCCCAATGGAGGGGGGGGGAGGTGGCAAAGCATGAGGGGGGGCGGGCCTGCATGCGGAAGTCCAGAGGGAGGCACTGTGTATCTCGACGAGGGGGGGAAGCTCCCCTTTATCGAAGAGGGAGGAGGGTGGTATGGCCGCCACCCCTCCCACCTCGGGGCTGCATGCCCCCTATCCTCCACTTCATTCCCTCTCTCTCTCTCTCCCTGACGTCCTGTCGATGGGGAGAGAGAGAGGGAGTTGAGAAAAATTGCACTAAAGTTAATAATTTTTTTCATTAAGGGGGGGGGAGTTCCTATGGGGGGGCATGGGGGGGGGAGCACGGGAATATTACATCCTCTCCCCCTTAGAGGAATCGAGATATCCTCATCTTGAGAGGGCCTAGGGATATTGTTGGTTGAGAATATCTTCATCCATCTAAGTGGGATCCTCTTCGGGATAATCTTTCCATTGGATGAGGTATTCTCTCAAGGTCCTTGACCTCAAATGCCTCTCCCTGACATCTAGGACTATATCAGGCCATAGCTCAAGGACTCCTTGGCTAGGCATTACAATTTGCTGATCATCAAGTACATGATTTGGATTAGGTAGATACTTTTTCAATAGGCTAACGTGGAATACATTATGAATCTTTAGGGTTGCGGGCAGCTGTAGTCTGTAAGCATTAGGCCCTAGGGACTTAGTGATCTTATAAGGTCCACAATACCTCAGACTTAGCTTCTTATACTCTCCCAAGGATAGTGAACTCTTTTTAGGGCATTCGCGGATGAAGACCATATCACCTTCAACGAAGGATGTGTCTTGCCGTTTCAAGTCAGTGTAAGCCTTTTGTCTATCCTTGGCAGCTTGAATGTCTTGTCTTATTGACTTGATTTGATCATCCATGTCTTCTAGCCATCTGCCTTGAAGCTTCTACCCTCGAGATTGGGTCTGAGAAGTTCAAAGAGGTATGACAATCATGCCCATACAATGCTTGAAAAGGGGTCATCTGGATACTCTGATGGTAAGAAGCATTGTAGGAAAACTCAATCAGTGGTAAGTACTGAATTCACTTTTTGGGTTCACGATAGCAGTATGCCGTAAGCATATCTTCAATGACTTGATTGACTCGTTTTGTTTGACTATCAGTTTGGGGATGGTAAGCTGTATTGAAACAGAGTTGAGTTCCAATCGCCTCAAAGATAGCCCTCCAGAAGTGTGATGTGAATAGAGAGTCACGATCACTAATGATTCTTCTGGGTAACCCATGTAGTTTGAATATTTCCTTGATGAATAATCTTGCGATGTTTGAAGCTTTATAGTTTGTCTTGACAAGGATGAGATGTGCGACCTTGGTGAGCATATCTACTACAACCATAATATCCTCCTTGAACTTGGGGTAGGCCAACAATGAAGTCCGTACTAATGAACTCCCATTTCATTTGGGGAATGTCAAGTGGTTACAATTTCCCAGGCATTTTGACATGTTCTACCTTAATGCATTGACAAGACAAACATTCCGTGACATATTTGAGAACATCACCCTTGAGCCTTTCCCAATAATAGCTCTTCCTAAATGTATTAAGGGTATTGGCATAGCCAGGATGTCCTAAGAAAGGGGAGTCATGGGATTCCCACAGTATCTTCTGCTTGAGAGTTTGGCTTGCAGGGATACATAATCTTGTCCTAAAGTAGACAAGTCCACTACTGAGGATAGAGAATTCTTAATACTTTGTCTTTAGCTTCGGGTCTTGATCCTTGATGGGGATCTCCCTTAGCATTTTCTGATAGATTGGGTCATGATATGCTTTATCTTTTCCTAGCTCAAGAATCGGGTTGTTTGGCATTGATACCTTTGTGGCTAGCGACCTTGCTATCGATGGATCTTGCAAAATAAGAGAGTTTAGAAATGCCTTGTGACTAAGTGCATCGGCAACTGCATTCTCTTTTCTAGGCCTATATTTGATTTCAAAATCATATTTTTCCAGCACTTCTATCCATCGACGTTGCCTCATATTGAGCTCATTCTGGGTGAAAATCCATTTAAGGCTCTTGTGGTTCGTCACTAAGGAAAATTTGTTACCTAGCAAGTAATGTCTCCAAATTTTGAGAGCATGGATGACAACCAACAGCTCCAGATCATGGGTAGCATAATTCCTTTCATGGCTCTTCAATTTTTTTTAAAGAATATGCTACGGGATGACCTTCTTGCATAAGTACACATCCTAAAGCAAGTGTGCTAGCATCAGTTACCACTTCAAACTCCTTACTAAGATTAGGAAGTTTTAGGATGGGTGCTGATACTAAGCTTTGCTTTAGTTTGTTAAAGCTGGTCTATTCGGTAGGTGACCATACAATTGCTGCTTGCTCCTTTAGCAGATCAGTTAGAGGTGCTGCAATCAAATCATAATCTTTGATGAAAATCCTGTACCATCCTATCAACCCAAGAAAACTATGTATTTCTTTGACAGAAGTTTGTGTTAGCCATTCCAGAACGTCTCTGACCTTAGCACGATCTACTAAAATTCCTTCAGCTGATACAATGAATCCCAGATGTTCAATCTGTCGCTTGAAAAATGCACACTTCTTCTTCTTGGCATAAAGCTTGTATGCTCTCATTGTTTCAAGAACAATGCAAAGCTGGGGTTCATGATCTTTTTCTTGTTTGGAGTAGACTAGGGTATCGTCAAAGAAGACGAGTACGAAGTCATCAAGATAGGGCCTAAAGATATCCTGCATTAACCTGCTGAAGGTAGCAGGAGCATCCGTTAGCCCGAATGACATCACTAGGAATTCGAAGTGTCCATACCTTGTACTGAATGCAGTCTTCGTGATATCTTCTTCTTTGATCCTTATCTGATAATATCTAGATCTGAGATCTATCTTTGAGAAGATCTTCGCTCCTTGAAGACCGTCAAGTAATTCATCTATTCTTGGAATGCGGTATTTATTTTTCATGGTTGATTGATTCAACCCTCTGTATTCAATGCATAGACGAAGCGTTCCATCTTTCTTCTTTTGGAACAACACTGGAGCTCCTCATGGTGAACTGCTAGGATGGATGTAGCCTTGGTCTTACAAATGCTTGAGTTTCTCTTTCAGTTCGATAGCTTTCGGAATGGACGTCTTATACGACCTCATTGCGACTGGTGCAGCTCCTGGCGCCAGTTTGATTTCGTGGTCGACTTCCCTTTAAGAAGGAAGTTCTGTCAGATCTTTAAGAAATACGTCTGCGTATTCCTTTAATAATGAAGGTTCTTTCCCAGATTCCTAATTTTGATCTAGCTTATTCGGTTTAATTAGATAGACATGTAGGCCCTTTCTAACACCTTTTATTATCAATGTTACTTTTATTAGCTGTATTTTTGGCTTACAAGCCTCTCCTTGAGTCGTAACTAGTTCCCCTTCAGAATTGCGGAAGGAGACTTGGCCCTTCCCAAAGTAAATGTGGGCATCATTGGGTATTAGCCAATCCATTTTGAGTAAACATTGGTGGACACCTAGATTCATTACCATGAATCTCACCAAAGTTGGCTTCCCACCCAATAGGATTTTCACCTTAGCAGTTTGCCTAGTACAAGACCATTTGCTAACTCCAGAAGTAAAGTAGGTGCATCTATTGTGGCTATCCCTAATCTTTTTGCACAAATTGGTGAAATGAAGGAATGTATACTACCACAGTAAATTAGGGTTTTGAAGATTTTACCTTGATAATCTGATGGAGTTTGAATCACCAAGAATTGGTGATTCGAACCCTTCTTGTGAAGAGTGGCGTAAACAGTTGCCCTCTCAGTATCAGCATCCATGGATGGATCTTCTTCATCATATTGCTCCTTGTTGGAAATGCTGAAGGTTCTTCCTCTGGCCATAACGGTGGTTCCTTGGCCATGAGCGGCTCTATTTTGACCTTGGAATTGCCCTTCGCAATGTCCTCTGCTAAGCTTGGGACACTGCCTCTTGAAGTGTCCAAGCTCTTTGCAATGGAAGCAATGTGGGTTGCGATCATTACTTTGTGTAGGAACAAAGTTGTTGACAGCATTGGCCCTAGCTTACTTTCTTTGGCCCTGATTCTAACCCTGCACTCTCTTAGTCTGAGCCCTAGACGTACCCTTATTTTGATCTTTATAAGGCCAAATCATATTGTTCCTTGGTTTGGTCTGCACCTCCTGTATTATTAGAGTAGCTCGAATGAGTGCATCTTGTAGGTTTGTTGGGTGCATTGATTCCAATCGAGTGTTTATGGGTGGATTCAACCCAACACATAATTTTGACACATGTTGTGTCATATCCATTGGAGGTGCATACTTTAGGAGTGAAACGTTCTTTGAATAATACGCATAAAGGGATAATCCTAGTTGTTTCAAGTCATAGTATTCATTCATCTTTTGTGTGTGGTAGGCAGGTGGCAGATACCTCCCTCGCACAGCTTCCTTAAGCTTATCCCAAGTGACTGTCCCCTCTGAGATCGCTTGGTCTTTGCACCACTGTTTCCACCAAAGTCTCGCTTTGGCTGTAAGCTTAAGTTTGGCGAGCATGGCTTGGTTAGCAGGTGCAGTTCCTGCTGCCTCAAAATAGTCCTCTATGGACTCAATCCAGATCTCGGCGTCAACTTGAACAGTCCTTCCCTTGCTATCAAACTCACGTGGCTTAATTTGTTTGAGAAGGAACTTCTTCTCTTGAACCATAGCTGTACTTAGTGCAGGAGTCGAACTTGGAACCTGTGCATGGGGTTGTGTCTGGACAATAAGATTCTTTATGTTAACATCTTACCAAACGTTTCCCCATATTACGTTCATACGACTAGCACAGCTTTTAGCCAAGTGATTTAATCACTTAACACCTTAGCTAACATTTACGATCAGGATAGACAATTGTAAAAAGTCTTATTTATTAATGAGGGCATAACCCCTTAAGTACACTTATTTTTGGATAAGCAGGACAAGCTGATTGATACATCAGTTTGGGAAAAATAGGATTGTGTTACAATCGGCTACAAGAACGGAATAATAATATGGAGGAGTCATGGATTTTCAGGAAACGGTAAGTCATAGGAAGCTTGGGGTATCCCTTCCTTTGATTCCCATTCTTCTCATAGCCCCCTAACACTTTGATCCTGTCGGCAGAGATCACTTGGGTCACTTCTTCATAGACATACTTTGCTTGACTTGCCGGCCGCTAACATGCAAAGTTGTGTTTGCGTGAGCTTCGACAAAGATGAACAGCTTCACGATCTTTAAATCCTTGATCCATTTGATTCTCTTCAAGTTGGTTTGAAGATACGCGAGTCAGTGGGCTGCTATGTAGTATATTCTTGAGTCTCATGTCCATATCTGTTTCGCATACAGGGGCAAAGGATTATAGATGCGGTCCAGAATGTTCATCATGCCAAGCTTGTAACGATAATCCGAAGCACGCATTGCAGTCATGAACATGACCTGAAACACCAAGAACTTGCTCCATGTTTCGTGACTCTGCAACCCAGCATCCATAAGTGAGTAAAGAAATGTTTTCAACAGAAAACATTGCTCTATTATTCCACTCATCTTCCCCTAACTATCCCCTTATTCCCTTTATTTTCCTCCATTAAGTTCCCTTGTAATCTTAGATCCCATTGGTTTGCTCTGATACCAATTGTAATGTGTCCGCTCGTCTGCTTGTGGGACACGTCTTAGCAGCCCATCGGGAAGAGGGTCTAGAAAGCTCCTCCTTGCACTCGCAAGGAATGACACAGGGTTTGAGATCTAGGTCTTCCCGACTCTACCTCGAATGGAAGTGTCCGGCCGTTCCCACTTAGGATCGACTTGAGGTCAAGGTTCCTTTCCTATCAGCAAGGTCTCTAGGAAGTAGCTAGTGTGAACCACTTTGTGTAGGAACAACAGAGTCGAAGCGGATTCATGCTGCACTTGGTTCATGGAGAATGGGAAACGAGAGGGATGCAAAGCTCAACCTCTCTGCTATAAGGCATAGTCCCATTCCTTTCCCCTAAAACATCATAAATTGGGATTCTAACTCTACTGATGCTAGGTCATCATAGTCTCGTTATCTCGTCTTTTGAGAAAAGTTCCCAGCTAATTGGGACCACCCTTCCTTAGGACGGACCCAAGTCATGTCCACCGCACTTTCCTCAGTTTTCTTAGTTATCTAATTACGTACCACATTATGTTTTGATATGCAAAAGCAGCTTCCTTAATTAATCAACTTAATCACTGGTTCCTTCACGTAACTTCGGCACTGACATAAAAACAATGTTAAGCAAGTTTCTTTTTCTCAAATAATTGTTCTTTATTTATCATAATTCCGGAGTACATCAAGTATCATGCCCGAAGGCTATCCCAGCAATCTACAGGATTGCTGCTCCAAGTTCCGCCCGTAGACTAGTACACGGGCCTTGAGATCCCATCTTGAGTCACGTTGGCCTCTTGTGCGGGATCCAGAGGCAAGGAATTTACACTCAAAGCCTCCCCTGGCACCCAAGCATCCTCCCACTCCACGCAGCACCCACGGAGAGACCTCTTGCGGTGGGTTAAGTCCATATACCCGGCGCGGCTAACAACCCCCTTGGGTAGGGCTAGGCAGACAGTCGGAGGTAACTGTTCCTGCCTCTCCCTCCAGGATTTTAACCTGAAGCATTGAGTGTTTTTACTTGAATTAATTCCTTGAACAAAGAGATCAAATAATGTACCTAAGTGTACAATCACGAACATTTTGGAGGCCGTTTGTACGACCAACTGCTAAGGTGTGATTCCTTTTTTCCGGATGCTCCCAGCATCCAATCCTGGATTATTCGCGACTTGGTGAGATCCCAATAATCTCAAAAAAGATCATGCAAGCAAATGTTCTTGGTAAGTTACTTGCTCTTCCCTTGGGTTTTACCTTATGGTATCTTAACCTTAACCCAAAGCATTAACTAGTCAACCAAGGCAACGGACATGCCTTATTCGCAACCCAACCAAGGGTCTTTTATTCTTCCAGTTCTTTACTCATCTCCCTCTAGCCAAGTTCAGTTAACACCCTTGGCAACGTAAGACTTTTCATCTAGGCCTTCGGGATACAGTCTAGATGCATGCGTCTCTTCCATCTCTCTTAGTGCGGTACTAAGCAGAGTTTTCCAATCAAACTTACCCATCATGCACATGGTGCATTTAACATATTTGTTCATCCTAAACAATTTTTAACTCTCTTCATACATGGCATCGAATACTTAATCCTAATGCACCGGATCTCATGTGACTTGTGTATATAAAAGCCTAAATAGAATTCTATCAATCGGTGCAATTGCATCCTATGAACGGAAACTAACATTTCATGTGTTTATTTTAATCATGATTGCAAAGTATGACTTCTAGATGACTATTCATGCACTAAATTGGTTTAAAAGCTACTATTTTATGTGAAATAATGCAAAAACCTTATCATTCTATATGCGTAAAAGCTATCATTCCATGCATATATCTTATGCGAACTCCATCCTCTACCAAGTCATACATGCAACCTAACACTTAGAGTAAACAAAAATCCTAAGGCTCATTCTTGTTCCATGCATGTAGCTACCCCTTTATTTCTTCTTCTAGAAATAATACAGAATATGCTTAATCAACATTGATTATAAAACCTAGGATATTCAAAAAGAACCTGGGTTTGATTCATTATCGTAGAGGCATTTGTTGCGTTGGTCGCTTCGCTTGCCTCTCCCGCATTACTGGTACCAATGGTAGCTTTGGCACTTACACTTCCTGCGACTCTCTTTTTGGGAGCCATTTGCCATGCGGAGTTTGGATAGTCCTGACCTTAACGGGCCTTCAAGACGACAGGCTCGGGAAGGAAAGGTCGTGAGAGGGTGACCTTCACCGATGGAGGGGGGTGGCTTGAAAAAAAATGGCTTCTCGAATGCGGCTCCTCAACACGGCCCTCGACACCTTCTCTACTCACCAACTCTCACTCTCTCTCTTTCTCTCTCTCTCTCTCTCTCTTCTTCTTCTTCTCCTCCTCCTCCTCACTCTCTCCCTCTTCTTCTTCTTTTCTTCTCTCCTTCTCCTACTCTCTCTCCCCCTCTTCTTCTTCTTCTTCTTCTCTTCTCTTCCTTCTCCTACTCTCTCTCTCCCTCTTCTCCTTCTTCTTCACTTCTTCTTCTCCTTCTCTCTCCCTCTCCTTCTCTTCTTCTCTCTCTCTCTTCTTCCTCTTCTTCTTCTTTTTCTCTTCTTCTCCTTCCCTCTCTCCCTCTCCTTCTCTTCTTCTCTCCCTCTCTTTCTTCTTTTCTTCTTCTCCTTCTCTCCTTCTCCTCCTTCTCCTACTCTCTCTCTCTCTCTTCTCCTTCTTCTTCTCGTTCTCTCTCTCCCTCTCATTCTCTTCTTATCTCTCTCTCTTCTTCCTCTTCTTCTTCTTTTTCTCTTCTTCTCCTTCCCTCTCTCCCTCTCCTTCTCTTCTTCTCTCCCTCTCTTTCTTCTTTTCTTCTTCTCCTTCTCTCCCTTTTCTTCCTCTCTTCTTCTCCTTCTCTCTCTCTCTCTCTCTCTCTCTCTCTCTCTCTCTCTCTCTCTCTCTCTCTCCTTCTCTCTCTCTCTCTCTCTCTCTCTCTCTCTCTCTCTCTCTCTCTCTCTCTCTCTCTCTCTCTCTCTCTCTCTCTCTCTCTCTCCTTCTCCTACCTCACTTTCTCCTTCGTTGAGCACAGGGGGGTGGGTTTCTTAGATCACAGTCTGGGGGGGGGGGGGGGGGGGGATCTCTGACGGAAGCCCGAGGGGGGCGCTGTTGGCTGCTGCGAGCTAGAGGGGGTCCTTCCCACGGACGAAGCTAGAGGAGGCGCACTGTTGCCTCAATGGAGGGGGGGAGGTGGCAAAGCACGAGGGGGGGAGGGCCTACCTGCGGAAGTCCAAAGGGGGGTGCTATGTACCTCGACGAGGGGGGGGGGGGGGGGCTCCCCTTTATAGTAGAGGGAGGAGGGTGGTATGGCCGCCACCCCTCCCACCTGGGGGCTGCATGCCCCCTATCCTCCACTTCACTCCCTCTCTCTCTCTCCCTGACGTCCTGTCGTGGCGGGGAGAGAGAGAGGGAGTTAAAAAAATTTGCACTGAAATTGATAATATTTTTTCATTAGGGGAGTTCCTATGGGCGGGGGCATGAGGGGGGAAGCACAAAAATATTACAATAATTTATGTGTAAGTAAATTTAGACTATGTGGATGATTTAGACCTTTCTATAGAAGCCAATCATAAAAGTTAGGATTGTATTCCATGGCAAAGCAATGGTCCATGTCACTTGGCCTGATGTCCACACGAATTATGTATGTGAGTATATTCATGAGGAAATTTCTTGTATGCAAGTGGTTAGCAATGTGAAGTTCCTTCTCACAGAGTACTCTATCCAAATATTGATGTAGTAGAACATATTCTTCTAGTGGTGTTGTAGTATCCCGACTTTATTTTCAATCTTCCCGACTTCTCGCAAATTGGACTTGAAGAATTCTAAACTATTAAATAGAGAAGTCTCGAGCAAAATAGTATGAGGTTCGTAACCTGACATTTTCTCGAATTGATATGGATTGTAGCCATCCGTCACACAAAATTTATCACACGAACGCAAGTCATGGGCCACAAGTCGTAATTGAGCAAATCCATTTAAAACTTAGCAAAGAAAGACAAATCACAAAGCTTTAAGCATGAAAGCTTAAAAAGCTTATGGAGAAAAATGTAACGTGCCTAGGTCATGACACGTTTTAGTAGTCCATTGGGAGTGTGATCTAAAAGATGCCGCTTGGCACTCCCATAAAATGTCGCAAGGTTTGTTGGTTAGCGACTCTCGAGTCTACTCTACAATAAAATGTATCGGCCAACCCTATTATGATCGACCTGAATCTTCCTGGGTCTCTAATGGTCAAGTCATTCCACAGAGCCTTCTAGCTTCTACTTTGTGTAGAGCATCTAAACCGAGGTGGACTCATATCTCACTTGGTTCAAAGAGGATGAGAAATGAGAGGGATGCATCACTCAACCTCTCTACCCATAGGGTAAAGTCCTATTTTGGTCCTTCTAAAACAATATGAGCTGTAATGAAGCCAATAAGGCCAATGGCAAACAATGACAATAGGCTAAATGCCTTTGTGATAAAACTAGATGTCTAGGGCTTAGGGTTTGCCACAAATAGGCAGCCCTAGCTAATTTAGGGGCCTTTTGCCATTTGGACATATTAGTCATGTAAGTTTTCTTGGTAGTCACATTAGTTTTCTTGTCCTTCACCTACATGGAGGCAAGTTTCCATGGCACCAGCTTGGGGTGTGTTCCAAGAATCCTTTATGGTATCCATGTTTTCAGCATAGGTTAATGGAGCGATTTCTCCATTTTCCATTGTTCCACAGTTAGATTTTATGGTAGTCAAGGACCTCATTTTCCATTGTTCCATAGTTACATTTTATGGTAGTCTAGGACCTTCATCATATTAGTATCATAGCTATTAGGTTAGATCAGTCTCATTAGATAATTTTCAAGCATAGGTTAGGTCTTGTTAGAAGTCATTTTCATGGTTACCATCAAGTTACAGGAACTAAGACAGAGAATTGCAATTAGAAGCTTGGTAACAAGACTTGTCACATCAAGACAAGCTTCTTGTTAAGAAAACTGTGACTATCTTGGAGGATCTTGACAGGCAACTTAAAGAAGATGGAGGTTTCTTGGCCACTTTAGCAGGTCGTGGTCATTCTAAGGCCATTTTGGGAGCTTTTGGACAAAAGAAAGGTTACAAGAGGCTGGAGGAGACTAAAAGTCTCACTACTTTTTGTAAGCAGGGATCCTTTCTTTCTTCTCAAGCTCCATTTGAGCTTCTATGGTGGAAAGCTTCATCCTCCTCTCTTCTCATGCTTCAAAGACTTGAAGAAAAGAAATATTGGCTTCATTTCCAACTTGTAGAATACCCCATTGTTGAGGTTCAAGTCTGGGTTTTCCGTTTTCTTTCCAAGCTCCTCTTGAAGCTTCCATGGTGGATCCTTCCCATCTTTCTCTTCTCCTAAGCTCCTGAGGCAACAATGGACACTTGAACTTGCTCCTTCCTACTTGTCACGAAGAACATGACTAATACCATTGTTATGGTTTATCTCTCCATGTGGCCATTATTTTTCTAGGTTGATCCTGTGCTATTTACAACCCTATTTTCATGGCAAACAGAGGTGAACCACCTTCTCCTGATGCTCCGGCCATGGCTTCTGATCCAACTTAGATGCGGCATGCTCAATCTTGAAGCCCTGAGAAGCTCTTCAAGAGTTCGTTGACTCAACAGGACATGATTCCATCATTCGGTTGAGATTGCAAGCGTTGACAAGCTCTCAGCTGTGTTTGATGTATTCGATCTAGACAAGAATGGAAATATCATTGCGGAGGAGCTCCACTCTGTTCTGAAAAACCTTGGAGACAAGAAAGCAACACTCGAAGATTGCAAGAAGATGATCAGAGGTGTGGACCGGAAGGGTGCTAGTCATGTGATTTTGATGATTTTAAACTGATCATGACAAGTGCATACGAGGTGCATTGTTATCAACTTAATTTCATCAGACTAAATGAGAGGCTAAATGATATCATGGGAAGCGCCTCCTATATTGCTGAAAATTTTAGAGGACCAGTGGCAGACCTAGAATCAACAGGCTCCATCATGTAGGTAGCTAGAAGTTTCGAGGCAAGAGTAGTGATAACAGGAACCTTTTGCAATTTTTTTTTACAAATGCTGGAGCATCACTGTCACCGATCTCACTCAGTTTTGTGTTTAACTCAAATATTTGGTCAAGCTTGGCCTTGAACGCTGGATTTTCCATGTCAAGCACAGTAGGGAATATTTTAGCAGTTGTCATGTTTGTCTCAACAATCACATGCCCAATTTTGGTAGCCATTGCTGGCAGCAATAACAAATCCTTGAAGAGTTGCACATTTGAAAGCAGAACTTGAGGTAAAGCCTCATGACGACCAACAAGCTCAATCAAGAGCTGAATTTTGAATAGGATGCAAGAGAAGATCTGTCCAAAGCAGACATAGGACAAATTGCAGATTCGATTATAGTGACAAATGTGCACTGATTTTCTAGGGGCATAAGTTGTGTGAAGGAGCTGGCTTGTTAGCTAGGATATCTCACTATGAATTCGTTTTTTTCAGGATGATTCCAATATAGAGTTAGTCACATTCCTTGTAGGTTGATTCAGTAGTAAGAGTAGAGTGAATATTTGGCAATCTGCTTATCCAACTCTTTCACACTCAGATTGGAAAGCAGACTTGACATAATAGAGCTGCACAAGCTCAGATTATACTTTCAATAGCTCATTGATATATGTTACCCAACTTAGGAAGGAATACTTTGAGTAATTTGAGATACTTCCTATCTACTGACTAAAACAGCTGTTGCATTTTCCTTGCACATGAAGTGTATTAGTCAACTAACTATGTGGCAATTTTGTCAAAAGTAGCAAGCTATTTGAGTTCTCAAATACCACTAACAATCTCGTCTTCAAGATGGAACTGTCTAGGCCTATGCACATGGAAATTTTCACTCTCTCAAATAAGGCTAGAATGCCACAGACTATTGCAGCTTGTCCAGCATGTGCATAGGGATTGTAGGGGAGAATCAATTTTCAAATGTGCAGGAGGGGTTTGTGCTAGCCTAATAAAAGTAGAATGCATACTTAAAGCCAAAGCACTAGAACTCAAGATATTTGAGTTTTTCTTTTGTTGTATATACAGGACATGAAGTTACTCGTGGTAAGAAATAAGAAAAGGGATCCTATTTTGGACACCATCAATGAAGAGTTAGTACTTTGATGTATGCAGGGGTATGAACAAGGCATACATGTTCATTGGCTTTCCTATGGGCAAAAGAGTGTCTCTTTCAGTGGATCTTGACTTGGATTCATATTGACCATTTCTTGGGTATTCTTAAGCAAGATTTGCTTCAATTTTGGAATTGCAGAGGTTATTTTCATCTACTTCAGTACCCTACAGCTCTTCCCTACTCCTTTGAGTGTTTTGGTGTTGGATACTTGCTCAAAGTTTGATGAGAAGTATAAAAGGCACTTGAAACAAGGCATTCACTATTTACAGAGTGTGTCTGGCTATCAACAAAAAAGGCATTTCCAGAATTGTCTATACTTATCCATTTGCAAAGCTTGATAGCTCATTTGAAAGAGCATTGTATAAGATTCAAATAAACCATAAAGCACTCCATTTGGACAATTGTAGCTCAAGTTATTGAGGATTTTCCACTGCTGTATACTCAGGACTGCATGTATAAAATGGGAGACAGACATGGATATTTTGATGGAAGGTGGATAATCATGCATATAATGATCCATATGAGCAATATGAAGCTTGTGCATTATGTATGAATAGTGGGCAGCATCAATCTTATGCATATGAGTATGATATGAATGCAAATAATGCCTATGGCACACACTATGCAGGGTACCAAGGTCAGCCAACTTATGTCATGGATTATCATGAGGAAGAAGAAGTACTAACCCGTCCTTTCTCCTTCAACAATGTTCATGGTACCTACTTATCAGGCTGTATGTTGGATGATCTCACTTCTAGAGGTCTATGCTACAAATGTGGAGAGAAGAATGTTATTGGTCATCCAAATGTATGCAGGGCACAACATGTTAGAATTTCAGTTATCTTAGAATGGCCTACTCCTCTTGGCACCTGAAAAAAGCTTATACCTCATCAAGAGCTGATGGAAATGAAAAGACAACTCATATGCTATAAATGTGATGGTCAATGGTCTCCTAATCATGAGAGTTACTGCAAGAATAGTCACTTTGCTACAGCCCTTGTATTGGAGGATTCTAATGTAAATGTATCTCAAGTGGAAGTGCAAGTTTGTCATGGACAGCAAGAAGAAGATAAAGATGTTGATAATAAGGTTGAAAATGTAGCGGGAAAGCTTGGGGAAATGTCTCTTAATGCAATGCATGCAAAAATTTGTAAAGAGCAAGCATACTTGGAAGATCAAGAAGAAGAAGATGATTCAAATGACCAAGTTGAAGAGCAAGAAAATGTAGCTGAAGATGAAGAGCAAGAGTATGCAGATTCAAATGAAGATAGTGCACAAGAAGAGTTTGTTACAGATATGAACAACAATGTATATGTGCATGATGATGAGTTATCATGGGGTAATGATGAAGACATGTATCAGCCTATCCTTGATCATTGATCAGCCCATAGATGATCATGGACTGCAACTACCTTATGATGACATTTTGGACTCTTATTAGTATGATTTTGGTTATGGGGATGACATGACATATGACTTTTATGTGTCATTTCCTTATGATCTAGGGATTTATCTTGATGATTATGAAATTTTGGATGGATTTCCATATGATCCGGGAGGTTGTGACCATTATTTTGGAGGATTTCTATATGATCCTGGAGGTTATTATGGATAATTGGATGATGCTTTGACATCTCTTGACCTGCAAATTTGATTGACAGCTTGTCTTCATTGATTTTTACATGGTTTATGGAAAAAACAGTTGAAGAAGCATGAGCTCACTATTTAATACAACTTGCTGTATTAAATTACTATCATAAAAATAAATGGTCTGACATCATCAAAGTCATGATTTGATGATTGGATATGATGCTTCTAGGTGTATTCTTCAAAATGACACCTCATTTGTTGGATTTGGAGCTATATTTAAGAAGTTATGACTCTTTTTCTATCACTGCCCTTCTATGGACAACATGAGTAGCATGTAGGCAGTCATCAACTTCTTGGACCATGGAATCTTCTTCAATTTGTGCTTTTGGACATTCATGACATATCCTTGTAATATCTTCCCATTTTCAGCTTTGAAGACAAAGCTACTTGAAGCAGGGAGGGTTTGTAATGAAGCAAATAAGGCTAATGGCAAAAATGACAACAGGCTAAATGCCTTTGTGATAAAACTAGAGGTCTAGGGCTTAGGTTTTGCTATAAATAGGCAGCCCTAGCCAAAGTTAGGGGCCTTTTGCCATTTGGACATGTTAGTCATGTAAGTTTTCTTGGTAGTCACATTAGTTTTCTTGTCCTTCACCTACATGGAGGTGAGTTTCCATGGCACCAGCTTGGGGTGTGTTCCAAGAATCCTTCCTAGTATTCATGTTTTCAACATAGGTTAATGCAGTGATTTCTCCATTTTCCATTGTTCCATAGTTAGATTTTATGGTAGTCTAGGACCTTCATTACATGAGCCAAGATTCTACCCTACATTATCTAAGGTAGTGTCATCGCAATTTGAAGGTTGAGAAGCCTCCTGGTTCTCTGGGACAACCCTGCCGTAGAATGGACTCGTTGGGGGTTCCGCTCACCCGCTTCCCTTGATAGCTTTAGTTTCCTACTTACCTAAGGGCACATTAGTGGTAATGCATACAAGTAACTTCCTTAATTAACCCATTAGTCACATGTTCCTTTACGTAATTTTATGCATGGACACAAAAACAGATCAAACAAATTCCTTGAAAGTAAACTTTATATTAAAATTTTAATTGCGGTACAATTCTCATCCATGGGATGATTCCCGCAATCCGTAAGGATGCGTCCTACAAGTTTTCACCCTTGCACTAGTAACAGGACCTCAAGATTCCTTATTGAGTCACGTAGACCATCTAAGTAGGACCTAGAGGTAGGGGATTTACAACTAGACCCCCCCTAGCACCCGAGCATCCTTGTACGAACAGAAGTTTCTACGGAGAGACCTCTCATGACGGGTTCGATCCACACTCCCGACGTGGCTATCAAAAAAACCCCCTTGGATAGGGTTGGCGGCTAGCTAGGGGTGCTCAGCACACCTCTCCTAGGTGTTTCAATCTGAACCCAATTTGAAAGATTTTCTTCTTATCAATTCCTTTATTAGATGACTCCTTTTCCAAACAGGTGTTTCTAAGTACAAACACAAGTAGAAGTGCACGATATGTACTAGACAATTCTTTGTTCTCTCTATCGAAGAAAATTCTAATTTGATGCGATAACATCTAGTCTCGGCTTTATCATCTGAGATTTCCAAAGATAACCTAATTTGATTTTCTCATTCTTTTGAATGAATGAGTATCCTTGCAATGTTGATTGCAAATTTGGAACATTGGCTTCCTACAATGAAATCCTATGTATTCATTTGAACTAGGGTTTGTCATGTAATTCATATAGTTACTTAAGGACTTTGAGTTCCTTTCAGCTTCAAGCAAGATGGGCCTTGAGAAGAATCATGTCAACTCTTTAGGGTTTGAAATTCTTTCAACTTTTTAGGAACCCTATGTATTCTATCACAAGTTTAATCTATGTTTTGTGAGATGTAATAACATTCTCTATTATTTCAACCAAGCAAACGGATGTAGATGCATAAAATCTATCTGGCTTAATTGCAGTTTAATGCATATTCTTGAAACTTTATATATATATATATATATGTGTGTGTGTGTGTGTGTGTGTGTGTATACATACATATAATTTAACAAGTTTTAAGTGCAATTTTAATTGATCACTTAAGATGAATACGATGAACAAAATTTTTCTAGTATGCTCATTATCTCGAAACATGCTCAATTAAGTTGCGATAACTAATGTAAATGTCATTTTCTCCCAATTTTTTTTCCCTAATACAATGGGATGCACCTAATTCATAAGAGATGTATTTCCCGTAGTTGCAATCCCTTGGTTCGCGGTCCCGTTGGTTGTGGTGGGAGTTTCAATGTTTGGAGAGATCTTTCACTTGTGGGCTATCGTCCGCAAGTGAATTGGAGAGATAAAGAAGGAGGAATGGATTAGAGATAGGAGAGTGTAAGAGAAGATGGCTTAGTCAAAGACTAAGATAGGGGGAATTGAGCTAACTCTCTCCCTTGCAGCCTCTTGAGGTAACTCTTCTCTCTCTCTCTCTCTCTCTCTCTCTCTCTCTCTCTCTCTCTCTCTCTCTCTCTCTCTCTCTCTTTATCCCTCTCTCAAGCTCCTTCTCGCAATCTCTTGGAAGGGTATCCTTCCAACTCCCTCTCTCTACCTCTCTCTCACAGCCTCTCGAGGTCTCCTTGTGCTTCTCTAACTACTCCCCATGCCTCATATTTATAGCTAAACAAGAGAAGAAGGGTTGTGGCTAAGAAGAAGAGCTCTTTATAGAGGGGATCTTGGAAAATTTAGCAATCTAATTCTTAAATCACAAATTTGATAGTTTTGTTGGCTTCGAAAGGGGGGTAAAACCCACGATACACTTGGTTAAAAACCTTCAAGATCACTCCTTCTTCTCCTTGTTCAAAGTGCTATTTACTACCTATAAACTGCGATCGCGACGCCCGCGATTTTGCCAATCTTTCTTTTTTTGTATTAAATCTCCAAAACAAGCTGAAAAAACCACTTGCTTTTTCTACATGACATCCTGTTCTAGAAATCTCCATCACTTTTTAGGATATTTACAATATTTATAATCTAAAATATGCTAGTTTTACCTAAAAATTTAATATTTTTGGATCATCCATACTATAGACATTAACACTAGTAATTAATATGGCTCATAACTCTTGTTCACGTTGTAAGTTCTGTTGAAGGGTGGCTACAGTCCTTGTCAATCCAAGAAAAATGTCAGATTACAACTTTCATTTTTTAAAATATTTTTAATTAAATAAAAATGGTTAGTTATTAATGTTAGTTAGTTTTTACTTTAGTTAGTCTTTAGTTAGTAACCTTACTAACTTATTAATTGACTAACTAACTTTCAAACTAATCAACTAAATTTTAATTGTGTGGACGTATTACGTCCTCCTCCCCTTAGAGATGTCCTCATCTCGAGAGAAACCGTGGGTATTGTTGATGAAGAGCATTCTCATCTATCCATGTGGCATCTTTTTCAATATAATCCTTCCACTGTACAATGTATTCTCTAAGGGTTATACTCATCAATTGTCTCTCCCTAGTATCTAGGATTTTATTTGGTTGCGGCTCAAGGACTCCTTGGCTAGGCATTACAATTTGTTGATCACTAAGTATATGGCTAGGATTAGGCACATATTTCTTAGACTAACATGAAATATGTTGTGAACGTTACATTTTCAGGGAGTTGAAGTTTGTAAGCATTAGGTCCTAGGCTTTTGAGGATCTTGTAAGGCTTGCAATACCTTGGGCTAAGCTTTTTGAATTCTCCCAAGGATAAGGAACTCTTCTTGGGTCGTACACAAATGAAAACCATATCCCCCTCCTTGAAGAGCTGCTCTTGCTTATTCAAATATGCATAAGCCTTCTGCCTGTCCTTGGTAGCTTTGATGTCTTGCCTAATGGCCTTAACCTATTCATCCATTTCTTTTAGCATCTTCTTGGAAGTCTCTACCCTTAAAGTAGGGTCCGAAAAATTTAATGGAGAATGGTAATCATGCCCATACAATGCTTGGAAAGGTGTCATTTGCATGCTTTGTTGGAAGGAAGCATTGTAGATGAACTCCACCAAGGAATATATAATCTTGTCTTGAAGTAGATGAGGCCTTCATAGATAGAGCACTCTTGATATTTAACTTTGAGTTTGGGACTTTGGTCCTTTTCTAGGATCTCCTTTATCATTTTTTGATATTGTGGGTCATGTTTAGAGTCTTCCTTAGCCAAATCGAGGATGGGGTTGCTTGGCATTGACACCATGGTGGCTAATGATCTGGTCGTCGAAGGTTCCTCCATAATGAGAGAGTTGAGGAATGCTTTACAACTTAAGGCATCAACAACCACATTTTCCTTGCCAGGTTTATATCTGATTTCAAAGTCATACTCTTATAACACCTTGATCGAGCGGTGTTGCCTCAAGTTGAGGTTAGCCTAGGAGAAGATCCATTTGAGACTCTTGTGGGCCGTGACCAAGGAGAATTCATTGCTGAGCAAGTAGTGCCTCCAAGGTTTGAGGGCATGAATGATAGCCAACAGTTCCGAGTCATGGGTAGCATAATTTTTCTCATGGGTTTTTAACTTCCTTGAGGAATATGCCACGGGATGACCTTTTTGCATTGGTACACAGCCTAGTGCAAGTGAGCTAGCATCTGTAACAACTTCAAATTCCTTGCTCAAGTCTGGGAGCTTCAGAATTGGCACTGTCACTAAGCTATGTTTGAGTTGGTCGAAGCTCGCTTGTTCAATGGCTATCCACACTATGGCAACCTGCTTCTTTAGTAGATCTGTGAGGGATGCCACAACTAAGGCGTAATCTTTGATGAATTCTATACCATCCTGTTAGACCAAGAAATCTACACAGTTCCTTAATAGCAGTTGGTGGGGGCCATTCTATACATATTTAACCTTTGCAGGATCCAGAGAGATTTCCTCTTCTAATACAATGAAGCCTAGATACTCAAACTATCATTTGAGGAAGGCACAGTTCTTCTTTTTGGCATAAAGCTTGTGCATCCTGATGATCTCAAGGACAATGTGAAGTTGAGGCTCATGGTTTTCTTCTTCCTTGGAGTAGACCAAGGTATCATCAAAGAAAACAAATGCAAACTCATCAAGGTATGGTCCAAAGATATCCTGCATTAGCCTATTGAATGTAGCAGGAGCATTGGTTAGTCCAAAGGACATTATTGTGAACTCAAAATGATAGTATATGGTGTTGAAATTTGACTTTGGAATATGCTCATCCTTGATGCAGATTTGGTAATACCTTGATCTTAAGTCAATTTTTGAGAAGATTTTTATCCCTTGTAGGCGATCGAGCAACTTGTCTCTCCTTGGGATAGGATATTTATTCTTGATGGTTACTTGATTCAGCCCTTTGTAATCTAGAGTTTTCCATCCTTCTTCTTCTGAAACAACACATGAACTCCCCATGGCGAACTACCAGGCCGAATGAACTCTTGATCTAAAAGTTGTTTGAGTTGCTCCTTTAATTTGATAGCTTCGGGAATAGACATTTTGTAAGGTCTTTTTGCAATTGGAGTGGCGCATGATCTCATGATCAATCTCCCTTGGGGGAAGTAGCTCCATTAAGTCTTTGGGGAACACATCTGTGTACTCCTTTAGCCATGAAGGTTCTTCTTCAAACTCGCTTTGCTCTAGCTTATTTAGCTTGATCAAGTAGATGGGTAAACCCTTCTACATTCCCTTAACTATCCATGATGCCTTTGCTAATTGGATTTTGGGTTTACCAACTTCCCCTTGAGTTGTTACTAGTTCCCCTTCAGAAGTTCGGAAGGAAATTTGGCCCCTTCCACAGTGAATATGGGCATCGTTGGGTATTAACCAATCCATGCCAAGTAAGCATTCATGAGCCCCTAAGTTCATTACTTTGAATTTTACAATTGTTGGCTTTCGAGTAGGAATCTCACTTTGGTAGTTTGTCTAGTACAAGTGATTTCATGCCTATTTGCTAATTCCACAAGTAAAGTGGGTGCAACTATTGTGGTTATTCCTAGCTTTTTTGCACAAGCAGGAGAAATAAAAGAATGCACACTTCCATAATCAATCAAGGTTTTGAAATTCTTACCTTGGTAGTGTCAATTGGTTTGGATAACTGAGAATTGGTGATTGGAGAGCCGCATGGATTGTCGCATTTTCAATCTCTGCTTCCATAGTTGGTTCTTCCTCATCATTTACTTCCTTGATGGTGATATTGGATGTCCTTGCCCTCCCCATTGCTGCTTGACCCCGACGAGGCGCAGCTCTAGTTTTTCCACGGAATCGTCCTTGGCGGGACCAAGTTTGGGACACTCTCTTTTGAAGTGCCCGGATTCCTTACAGTAGAAACATCGCAGCTTTTGGTCATTTCTCTATGTAGAAACAAAGTCACTGATTGCATTCGCCTTTGGTTTCTTCCAATGTCCTTGACCTTGTCCTTGTATTCTTATCTTGCTTATGTTGTTTGTTAGTTTGCTCTAATACCAACTGTAACGTGTCTAAATTGCAACACATTTTAGTATTCTATCTGGATTTTGATCTAAAAGATACTGCCTGGTACTCCCACAAAATGTCATAGGGTTTGTCGATTAGTGACTCCCGAGTATACTCCGCAATGAAATGTTTCGGCCAACCCTATTAGGATCGACCTTAATCCTCCTAGGTTTCTAATGGTCAAGTCATTCTACTGTAGCCTTCTAGCGTCGGTCTTTGTGCAGAGCATCTAAAACGAGGTGGACTCATATCGCACTTGTTTCAAAGAGAATGGAAAATGAGAGGGATGCATCGCTCGACCTCTCTACCTGTAGGGTAAAGTCCCATTCTGGTCTCCCTAAAACAATATGAGCCAGGGTTTACCTAAGGTTAATACGTCATTTTGATTTCAATGTTGAGAAGCCTCCCAGTTCTCTGGGACCACCCTACCGTAGAACTGACTCATTGAGGGTTCTACCCACCTCCTCCCTTGATAGCTTTAGTTTCCTACTTACCAAGGGCACATTAGTGATAATACATACAAGCAGCTTCCTTAATTAACCCGTTAGTCACATGTTCCTTTATGTAAATTTATGCACTGACATGAAAATAGCTATGACAAATTCCTTGTAAGTAAACTTTCTATTAAAATTTCAACTGAGATACAAATCCCGTTTATGGGCCGATTCTCGCAATCCGTAAGGATGAGTCTTATTTTTCTCCAAGTTTCCGCCCTTGCACTAGTAATAGGGTCTCGAGATTCCTTTTCGAGTCACATAGACCATCTAACTAGGACTTGGAGGCAAGGGATTTACAGCCAGCCTGGCACTCGAGCATCCTCCTACGAACATATGTTTCTAGATAGAGACGTCTCACGATAGGTTCGGTCCACATTTCCGACGTGGTTATTAAAAAAACCCCCTTGGATAGGGTTGGCGGCTAGTTAGGGGTGCTCAACACGCCTTTTCTAGGTGTTTCAATCTAAATCCAATTTGAAAGATTTTCTTCTTATCAATTCCTTTGTTAGATGATTCCTTTTCCAAATAGGTGTTCCTAAGTACAAACACAAGCAGAAGTGCACAATATGTACTAGAGAATTCTTTGTTCTCTCTATCGAAGGAAATTCTGATCTGATGTAATAGCATCTAGTCTCAGCTTTATCATTTGAGATTTCTAGAGATAACCTAATTTAATATCCTCATTCTTTTGAATGAAGGAGTATCCTTGCAATGTTGATTGCAAATTTGGGACATTGGCTTCCCTACAATGAAACCCTACATATTCATTGGAACTAGGGTTTGTCACGTAATTCATATACTTAGTTAAGTACTTTGAATTCCTTTCAACTTCAAGCAAGATGGGCCTTGAGAAGAATCCTTTTAACTCTTTAGGGTTTGAAATTCTTTCAACTTCCTAGAAACCCTACATATTCTATCACAAGTTCAATCTATGTTTTGTGAGATGTAATAGGATTTCCTATTATTTCAACCAAGCAAACGGATGTGGATGCATAAAATCTATCTGGCTTAATTGCAGCTTAATGCATATTCTTGTATATATATATATATATATATATATATATATATATATATATATATATATATATATATATATATATATATATATATATATATATATATATATATATATATATATATTAGCATGAAATTTTCATACAATTTAACAAGTTCTAAGTGATGTTTTAATTGATAATCTAAGATGAATGCGATGAACAAGCTTTTTCTAGTATGCTCATTATCTTGAAACATACTCAATTAAGTTGCGATAATTAATGTAAATATTATTTTCTCCCAATTTCTTTTCCCTAATACAGCGAGGTGCACCTGATTCATAAGAGATGTATTTCATGTAGTTGTCTACCTCTCTCTCACAATCTCTCGGGGTCTCCTTGTGCTTCTCTAATTGCTCCACATGCCTCATATTTATAGCTAAACAAGAGAATTAGGGTTGTGGCTGAGAAGAAGGGCTCTTTATGGAGGGGATCTTGGAAAAATGAACAACCTGATGCTCAAATCACAATTCTGATAGTTTTGTTGGCTTCGAAAGGGGGGTAAAACCTTCAAGACACTTGGTTAAAAAACTTCCAGATCACTTCTTCTTCTTCTCCCTGTTCAAAGTGATGTTTATTGCCTATAAACTGCGATCACGACGCCCGCGATTTTGCCAATCTTTCTTTTTTTTATATTAAATCTCAAAAACAAGCTTAAAAAATGACTTGCTTTTTTTAACCTAACATCTTGTTCTAGAAATATCCATAGCTTTTTAGGATATTTACAATAAGTATTATCTGAAATATGCTAGTTTTGTCCAAAAACATAATATTTTTGGACCATCCATACTATACACATTAAGACTAGTGATTAATATGGCTCATAAGTCTCGTTCACGTTGTAACTTCTGTGAAGGGTGGCTACAGTCCTTGTCAATCCAAGAAAAATTTCAAATTACGAGTCTCAATTTTTTTAATATATTTAATTAAATAAAAATGTTAATTATTAATGTTAGTTAGTTTTTACTTTAGTTAGTCTTTAGGTATTAACCTTACTAACATATTAATTGACTAACTAACTTTCGAACTAACCAACTAAGTTTTAATTGCGTGGTAGTATTACAAAAAAGAAGAAGAAGAGAAAAACGAGAGTTAGTGTGAATTGATATGCCCTATGTGTAGTGTGTGGGTTGTGTCAAGATGAGTGTACTACAATGTTCAAGTGGGTGCTCTAATGTTTGTGTGCACTAGTGTAGTGCACTTGGTGCACTAGTATGGAGGGTCCTAAGGGTTTGTGTAGAGGTGTAGCTTATGCACAATGAGTGCACTAGTACATGTGTATACACATGTAGAATCTGGGTTGTGCAATGTCCTATGTGAAAGGTAGAGCCTGAGTGGAAGTACACAAGGAAAAGCAAGAGCTATGGCAGATGGAGCAAGATAGCAAGAGAGAAAGACACCATATGTGGGAACTCCAATAATCACAATGTGTGACAAGCCTTCCCTTATTCAAATATCACTAAAAGAATATTGCATAAAGTGACAATGATGGGTGTCCACCAACTACAGTGTACAAGTGTGTAGATACTATTAGTGTAATGAATATATGGACAGCTAGGCACATGCATATTTTTTTCCTCAAAGCCCTTAGGTTGTTATATATAAATCTTATCATGCAAGTCTCCATGTAAAAAAGCTATCTTACATCCATCTTATAAAGGTCTAGGTCGAGTTGTGCAATCAAAGCCAAAACCAAATGTAGGGGTCTTTATCGAAGTTAATACCATGCTCTTGCTTAAAACCCTTAGCAATCAATTTAGCCTTATATGTTGGCTTGGAGCATCTTGGGGTACTCTTCAACTTGTATATCCACTTGTATGGCACAACACGTTTTTCACTAGGCAAAGGAATCAAATCCCACGTATTATTTTTATATAGTAAGGCATACTTTGACTACATGGCTCTCTCCCAAGAGTGACTATCACCTCCATGTATGGCCTCATTGTAGGTAAGAGGCTTACTAGCATCTGTCACCATAACATAATCCATAAAGGGCACAAAATGATCAAGGCTAATATCTATCTCTAATAGACTGCTGCAATATGGGATGTGTGGCCTGTATATCTTATCTAACATCATGGTCATGTGCCATTGGAGTATCAGCTATACTGCAAGCTACCTAGCTAGTTGTATAGTAATAGGAGTCTCCTCTTGAAATATCTTCCTATATAACTCAACGACTTACTCATGATGCTTATGCATTTCCTTCTCATTGAAAACAACATCATGGCTAGTAGATGACCTTTCAAGCAGCCTATGGATCCCATAGGTGACATCCCATCTCACCTACATCCCCATAACCAAGAGAGATGCATTCCACGGACTTAGGATCCAACTTATTATGCTTATCCTTGGAAACATGGTAGAAAGCCTCACAACCAAAGACATGTGAATGAGCATATGCTAGAGGTTTCCTAGGCCATATATCCTCTACAACCTAATGGTCAAGAGCAGTGCATGGAGATCGATTAATCAAATGTACAATAGTAGTAACTATCTCAACCCAAAAGTGATGTGGTAAGCTTGTCATGCTAAGCATACTACAAACTCGCTCCTAAATTATCCTATTCATATGCTCACAGCCATACCATTTTGGGTTGGAGTGTACAGGGCACTTAACTAATGCTTAATATCCCTCTCATCACAAAACTACTCAAAGGTTTTAAATACATACTCATTCCCATTGTTAAATTGTAGGTATTTCAGCATGTACACAAACTGGTTTTCAACACAAGCAAGCCAATGTTGAAATGTAGCCAAGACTTCCAATTTTTGCTTTATGGGGTATGCCCAGACCTTATGCAAGTAATCATCAATGAAAGTAACAAAATACTTCATGCCACCTAAAGACTTGCAAGGAATAGGTCCATAAATATCAAAACCACCACTGTAAGGTAACTGCATCCAATATATCAAAAGAGCATGTATATAAATTAAGTGATCCACAATCTCAATACAAGTGAGCTCAAGCTCAACTACAAAAATCCAAGGCTCTATGGAATATCTAAAGTATTATAGGTAACTCCCATGAAACAAAATCGAATGCCAAATGAGCAATGCAAGCTCAAAACATCAAGTACATGACATTCAAGTATCCAAAATACCTAAAGCACAAGCCAGGAGCATAAAACCCAATAGATTCTTCAAGCCCATAATTACATAAGCCACTGAAGTAACCCCAAGTCATGTAACCATAGCCAAAATCAATGTAATGGAGCTCAAATCTCAGCTCAAAAAGCATGCCATAACATATTAGAAAGTATACATAACAATCAAAAGTAGTACTATATCCACTGGGCATCTCATAAAGCATCAATGAGCATTAGATATAAGATTTTCATTGATAAATGCTTATAACAACACTTAAATGAGAGTGAAACTTCAAGCCCATAATTACATAAGCCACTGAAGTAACCCCAAGACATGTAACCATAGCCAAAATCAATGTAATGGAGCTCAAATCTCAGCTCAAAAAGCATGCCATAACATATTAGAAAGTATACATAACAATCAAAAGTAGTAGTATATCCACTAGGCATCTCATAAAGCATCAATGAGCATTAGATATAAGATTTTTATTGATAAATGCTTATTACAACACTTAAATGAGAGTGAAATCTAAGCTATTTCAAGCTCAAAATTTTCCAAAAGTATAAAGATACCATCTAGGCACCAAAGTGGCATCCCTGAAGTATCAAACATGCATTATGGAATTTACTATTTGTTGTCCAAACCACAATAATTATGTTCTATGTAAAAACTACATAGAATCAACTTTGTGAGTGCGCAAATTTGTAGCTCTCATCACATTCTTCGTTTCTTGATATAAAACCTCCTAAATTTGATACTGCATGTAAAAGTTATGACCAAAATACGATAGTGCTATCAAATTGCCATAACTGTCCACAATTTATATGTATCTACCTAAAATGGATAAAACGGCTATTTCTTAGCTCATTAACCACTCAACAAGGCTTAGCTAAGTCTTTTGAAAGCTCCTCAACAAGCGTGGAGCAAGCTAGAAGGAAAGACTCAATGCATACCTCCTCAAGAGAAAGAAATAATGGTTGCCATGAAACCTTGAGTTGAAGCTTTGAATCTGAACTAAAGCAAAAGATGAAGAAGCTCCTCGAATGGTTGGCTCTGATACTAGTTGAAAGGTAAAGCCCAAGTGGAAGCACACAAGTAGAAGTAAGAGCATAGCAAGAGCTATCGTGAATGGAGCAAGAGAGTAATAGAGGGACACACTATGTGTGGGAACTCCAACAGTCACAATGTGTGATTGGCGTTCCCTTATTCAAATGTCACTAATAAAAGAATAATGAATAAAGTGATAATTATGGGTACCCACCACTTGCAGTGTACAAGTGTGCAAATACTATCACTGTAATGAATACACGGGGTAGTTAGGCATAAGCGTATTTACCCCCAACACTATGGTATTAATGTGAATGAGTTCTTAGTCCATATGTGCATGTGTGTGCACTTGGTACACTAGTGTGCATTTGTCACTTGGTTGGTGTGTATGAAAAGAGTCTACACCCACACCACACTAGCATGTTACATCACCCATACTATTATGCGCAGTGCTTTATTAAGTGCTTGTGGATGTGTACTTTGGTGCACCAATGAACACATGTGCACTAGTGTGGCATTAGTGTGGCTCGTGGTTAGTACAATGTCCTAAGGTTGTGTGCCTTGTTTTGTATGCAAGGTGATTTCTCTAGAGTGGAGTAAAATCATGTGATACAATGATGGCCTATCAAAGTGTGCTAGTGGGTGAGCAAGGAACTAGTGTATTATGCAAGTGCACTAGGTGCATTAGGTTATGTGGATAGGGTATGTGTATTATAGTGCTCAAGGCACTTGGATGTGATGCAATGAGCTCATGCACGATGCATATTCCACCTCAATGCCCTAGGAACTTTCTCCTTGCCAATAGGATGAGAGAGTCAAGGAGCATGAGAGGATGAGACTTCTTGTAGGGAGGTTGTGCTATGACTATGTGTACTACGATGCAATGTATTAGATGTGTTATGTGCACTTGTGCACTACACTACAAGGTGAGTGTTCTAGAACACTTGTGTTCTAGTGTGCTTGTGATGTAAAATGAGCCTCAATGCATGTATGCACATATATGCACTGGGTACATTGTGCTTTTGTGCACCAAGGTGGTGCAAAATGACTTGTGTAGATTTCTGGTGTCAATTGCACTACGAAGGAAGGTTCTAGTATAAGTAGTCACAAGTGTGTGTGGGTTGGATCATGTGGACATATGAAAGCACATAGGTGCACATTTGTGCACACGTTCACCCAACAGGTGCACTATCAAGAACTACCTTCCTCTCATATTTACCTTTGATCTTCATAGTAGGATGGATGTAAGGTTGTAGAGATGAAGGAGGGCTTCTATGTGTACTATTGTGCTTAGGTGTTGTGCACTTTGGTCTTAATGTGGTGTGAATGCAAGATCATGTGCCTAAGGTGCAAGGGTGTGTGCAAGGTGGGCATGGATAGAGATGTGTGTGTGTGTGTGTGTGTGTGTGTGTGTGCGTAAATAGTGCATGGTCTAGTGCATTATAAGGTGCATAATGCAGCATGTGGGTTATGTCAAGTTGGACAATGATGTGTAATATTATGACACATGAATGCTCATGTGTACCACTGTGTGGAAGGGGTGCAATAGTAACCTTCTCGCTTCCCTACTACTCCTTCCAATCCTCCATTCCCAATATAAAGGATGGTTGAGTACATAGAAGTGTAGGGTCCATGTTCACAATCCCATGCACAAGTGCATGTGATGAACATGGCTTTTTACGACACTATGCACACAAGGCATAAATACGAGAAAAAACTTCTATTAAATAAAAAGAAAAATGTAACGTGTCCATTTGACCACTTGTGGGACACGTCTTAGCAGCCCATCGGGAGGGGAGTCTAGAAAGTGCCACCTGGCACTTGCAAGCAATGTCACAGGGTTTGCGATTTAGGTGTTCCCGAGTCTGCCCCGAAGCGGAACTATCCGACCGTTCCCACTTAGGACCGACCTGAAGTCAGCATTTCTTTCCTATCAGCCACGTCTGTAGGCAGTAGCTAGCGTGGAGCTCCAGATGAACCACTTTGAGTAGAAACAATAGAGTCGAAGCAGATTTATGCTGCACTTGGTTCATAAAGAATGGGAAAGGAAAGGGATGCATCGCTCAACCTCTCTGCCCGTAGGGCATAGTCCCATTCCGGTTCCCTAGAACAGCATGAATCGGGTTCTAACTTAACACTATCTAAAGTCATCCGATGGTAAATCCTTGTGAGAAGCCTCCAAGTTCTCTCGGACCACCGAGCCATAGGATGGACCCGTCAAGGGATTCCGTCCACCTGCTTCCCTTGATAGCTTTAGTTGTCTAATTAGGTCCTACCACATTTATGTGCGACATTTAAAATCGGCTTCATTAATTAAGCCTTTTAGGGCACAGAGTTCGTTCACATAATTTACAACACATACACAAAAACAAAACAAGCAGTCATTTTATCAAACAAGTTCCTTAACTTATCTTTAAGTTAATCTTTGTCTCCTGCCCATACAGGAGAATTATGTTTCCCTTCTGTCCAACAAAAGTAACCGGTCCAAATCTCATGGCACCAAAATTTCCATCCTTTATGTAGAATAGGATCTTCCAACGTCCCAGACGTTGGGCTCACGAGGATCTCCAACTCCATTCTGGATAGGCAAGGGGTGTCCAGAGCTCCACCTGACCCACAAGCGGTCTAGGAGTGAGATGCCATTTCCGTGGTTGGCCTTTTCACCACTCGATCATTGGACTGTGAATCGAGCAGTGTGCTCTCAAGATAATCTGCGATGTGATCTTGGAGATGATCCACGCGTGTAAAATATCCCTCCTTAATTAATCCAATTAAAATTCAAGCGTAATCAAAGCAATCAGCCCTAACATGATCTTTTAGAAAAACATTCCTTTATTCCCATAGCAACTTGTCATTACATACCCTTGCCATTCATTTACCATCAACACAGGCCTTGGAATATTTATCCAGATCACAAAGCAACAATCCCTTGATCGAAAGAAAAACATTTAGGGTGTTGTTCAATAAACCAACAAAACTAATTGTATTTTTCCCAAACAATACAATAATAGATGCGACAATAATTCCATCGCATATTCCCTCTCCCCCTTGGGGCCAAAGAGTAGAATTTACTTAATATTCCCTCCTTTAGCCTAAGGCATTCTAAAGGTTTCAATACTATACATGACGTAAGTCCTATCATTCCAATGCAAATTAATCAATCTAGCAAGAGCATTTATGCCTCTTCTCTAAGTGACAATTATCTTTTAGAATTTCCCTACTATGCAACATTTTTGTTATTGGCTTTATCTTCCTTTCTCCTAAGGCAAGGAGTCGCATATCATCCATGTAAAGTTTACATAATCTCTCCCATGTATGTACCGTGTATATGCATTTGCGCACTTTAAACAATATTATCCTCGGTAAAGATTAATCAAAGACTCATCGATGCTCAATACTTTAGTGTCCCATATGTTGCTTATGCTATACATGGCTTCATCACATAGCAACTAGGTGCAATCTAACTCCCTTTGATACAAACACTTCACAAACTTCATCTTTGAATATTTGAGATGCGATTTATCATTTTCAATGACCTATTCTATCACCACAAGGTACGGAGCCTAATGCATCTCTTGCGAGCATTAAAACAAGCATCTATCAATTTGAAAAGACATTACATACGATTGGTACCGCAATTGGATTGATAGTGATGCCTTCGCCCGAAGCTCTGCTCCGCTGGTTGTAGGATTGTCATCTGCATGCGACATTCTTCGCTTGGAGGCCATCGTCCGCAAGTAGACTCAAGAGATTAAGAATGTGGAATAGATTCGAGATGGGAGAGTGAAAGAGAAGATGGTTAAATCGAGGATCGAGATAGAGGGAAATTGTGAAGCCTCTCGGGGTAACTCTTCTCTCTCTCTCTCTCTCTCTCTCTCTCTCTCTCTCTCTCTCTCTCTCTCTCTCTCTCTCTCTCTCTCTCTCTCTCTCTCTCTCTCTCTCAAGCTCTCACGCTCTCTCTCACAATCTGTTGGAGGGGCATACTCTGTCTCTCCCTCTCTCTTGCAGCCTTTTCGGGTCTCCTTATGCTCCCTTGTGCCTCCCCATGCCTCATATTTATAATGAATTAGAGAAGAGGGGATAAATCTAAGAAAAAGAGTGGAGGGGCTTTTAGAAGACTCGGTGATCTGATGCTCAGATCATAAATCCGATGGTTGCATTGGTTCCAAAAGGAGGGTAGAACCCCAAGACACTTGATTAGAAAGCTCTTAGTTCGCTTCTTCTTCTTTTCTCTGTTCGAAGTGCTATCTACTGCTTGTAGACTAAGATCGCGGCACGCGCGATTTCACAAATCACTTTTCTTTATTCTATTTTTTATAAATTCTCCAAAACTAACTATAACATTACTTGTATTTTCTTTTAAATGACTTTTAGTTCTATCTTTTTAGGATAATATCTAAAATATAATAGTTTTCTTTTTCCCTTAAGAATCTAATATTTTTGGACCATTCAAACTATACACATTAATACTAGTGATTAATATGGCTCATATGTCTCGTTCACATTGTACTTTTTGTGAAGGGTGGCTACAGTCCTTATCAATTCGACAAAAAATGTCAAATTTATGACTCTCGATTTTTTAAAATATATTTTTAATTGAATGAAAATTATTAGCTATTAATGCTAGTCAGTTTTTACCTTAGTTTGTAATCTTACTAACTTATTAATTGACTAACTAACTTTTGAACTAACCAACTAACTTTTAATGCGTGGAAATATTACATCCTCCTCCCTTAGAGAAATTGAGATGTCCTCATCTCGAGAGAAACTGGGGAAGATAAGCACTAATGGGGATCATGACCTGTGGGTTAAGAGTAGGATTTATTCTCAATTATGTTACATGTCGATTAAGCTTCTAGGAATTTTAGTCCTCCTAATAAGGTTTAGTGGGCTCTAGATCTTTGTCTTCATCTGATTCGTTTATATATCCATAGACTGCACCTGCGTAGCTTCGTTTTCTTGGAGGCTCAATGTCTTCTGGACTTAGATCAGGGCAGTCTGCTTGGATGTGTCCTAGCTCATTACAATGGAAGCATCGACGATAGGGACATCTCTTGCGAAGGTGCCCTATCTCTCTGCATGTATGGCATCCCTTATCATGATTTCCATAGTCATCTTTGCTACAATTTCCTGATTTAAGTTCCTGGACAATTGGATTCGCTCGGGGTAATGCGTCTTGCAAGTCTGTTGGACGCATTGCTCCAAGACAGTGGTTCAGAGGAGTGTTCAGGCTATGGCAAAACTTGGATACTTGGTGTGCAATATCCATAGGTGGTGCATATTTTAGTAGGATTACAATCTTTGAGTAGTAAGCTTCTAGGGTCAATTCCAACTGCCTTAGCTTGAAGAATTCATTCATGTTCAAGGTCTAGTAGGTTGGTGCCACCTACAGCATCTTTCAACTGAGTCCACGTAACAACGGCTTCAAAAATACCTTGATCTTTGTACTATTGCTTCCACCATAACCGAGCTTGGCCAAATAACTTTAGTTTTCCAATCATTGCTTGATTCATGGAGACAGTTCCCAAAGTAGAGAAATAGTCATCCATCGTCTCAATCCATATCTCTGCCTTTGCTGCGATGTCATCAAACTCGGGTGCCTTAATTTGCTTGAGAAGGAATTTCTTCTCTTGCATGTCAGCATTCCTGGGTGCACAAGGTGCCTGGTAATCAAGCCATACCACTCAGGTTATTTCTGTTTAGGATATGTCTATGAACCGAACACTAATCAATCATGTATCATCGTGAAGTTTTGCTCTGATAACAACTGTAACGTGTCCATTTGACCACTTGTGGGATACATCTTAGCAGCCCATCGAGAGGGGAGTCTAGAAAGCACCACCTGGCACTCACAAGCAATGTCACAGGGTTTGCGATCTAGGTCTTCGCGAGTCTGCCCCGAAACGGAGGTATCCGGCCATTCCCACTTAGGACCGACCTGAAGTCAGTGTTTCTTTCATATCAGCCACCTCTGTAGGCAATAGCTAGCGTGGAGCTCCAGATGAACCACTTTGAGTATGAACAATAGAGTCGAAGCAGATTTATGCTGCACTTGGTCCATAGAGAATGGGAAAGGAGAGGGATGCACCGCTCAACCTCTCTAGAGAGGCCCGTAGGGCATAGTCCCATTCCGGTTCCCTAGAACTACATGAATCGGGTTTTAACTTAACAGTATCTAAAGGCATCCGATGGTAAATCCTTGTGAGAAGCCTCCAAGTTCTCTCGGACCACTGAGCCATAGGACGGACCCGTCGGGGGATTCCGTCCACCCGCTTCCCTTGATAGCTTTAGTTGTCTAATTAGGTCCTACCACATTTATGTGCGACATTTAAAATCAGCTTCATTAATTAAGCCTTTTAGGGCACAGAGTTCGTTCACGTAATTTACAACACATACACAAAAACAAAACAAGCAGTCATTTTATCAAACAAGTTCCTTAACTTATCTTTAAGTTAATCTTTGTCTCCTACCCATACAGGAGAATTATGTTTCCCTTCTGTCCAACAGAAATACCCGGTCCAAATCTCATGGCACTATATTTCCATCCTTTATCTAGAAAAGGATCTTCTAACGTCCCAGACGTTGGGCTCACGAGGATCTCCAACTCCATTCTAGATAGGCAAGGGGCGTCCAGAGCTCCACCTAACCCACAAGCGGTCTAGGAGTGAGATGCCGTTTCCGTGGTTGGCCTTTTCACTACTCGACCATTGGACTGTGAATCAAGCAGTGCGCTCTTGCGATAATCCGCGATGTGATCTTGGAGATGATCCACGTGTGCAAAATATCCCTCCTTAATTAATCTAATTAAAATTCAAGCGCAATCAAAGCAATCAGCCCTAACATCATCTTCTAGAAAAACATTCATTTATTCCCATAGCAACTTGTCATTACATACCCCTGCCATTCATTTACCATCAACACAGGCCTTGGAATATTTATCCAGATCACAATGCAACAATCCCTTGATCGAAAGAAAAACATTTAGGATGTTGTTCAATCAACCAACAAAACTAATTGTATTTTTCCCAAACAATACAATAATAGATGCGACAATAATTCCATCGCATATTCTCTCTCTCCCTTGGGGCCAAAGAGTAGAATTTACTTAATATTCCCTCCTTTAGCCTAAGGCATATGCTAAAGGTTCCAATACTATACATGACGTAAGTCCTATCATTCCAATGCAAATTAATCAATCTAGCAAGAGCATTTATGCCTCTTCTCTAAGTGACAATTATCTTTTAGCATTTCCCTACTATGCAACATTTTTGTTCTTGGCTTTATCTTCCTTTCTCCTAAGGCAAGGAGTCGCATATCATCCATGTAAAGTTTACATAATCTCTACCATGTATGTAGTGTGTATATGCATTTGCGCACTTTAAACAATATTATCCTCGGTAAAGATTAATCAAATACTCATCGATGCTCAATACTTTAGTGTCCCATATGTTGCTTATGCTATACATGGATTCATCACATAGCAACTAGGTGCAATTTAACTCCCTTTGATACAAACACTTCACAAACTTCATCTTTGAATATTTGAGATGCGATTTATCATTTTCAATGACCTATTCTATCACCACAAGGTACGGAGCCTAATGCATCTCTTGGAGACTAGGGAAGGCAAAAAGCCATGTGTTCCCTCTATTGAGCACTAACAAGCTAGAAATTGACAATCCCAAAATCCATTTATTCCTACTATTTGATAATTAAAAAAAATTCCCATCTTAGAGCTACAAAGGATAAAAGTCTACTAGAAGTTAGAGGTTCGAAGAGGAATGTTATAGGTATGGTAAAAATGATCATATTTCCACAAATTGCACTAACCCCAAAGGGTTCGTGGGTTACAAATCTTTATGTAATAAATGCTAACACTACTAACAGTCAGCCAAAAGTGCAAGAATCTACATCCAACTTGGTAGAACTAGAACTAGCCACCACAACATGTACTAAAAAGAAAGAAGCAACAATTTCAAAAGAGAATATCCCACCAATAAGGATAGTAAAGTTCAAACTCCCAATAGATCCAAAGAACAATATAAAATAGAAGATTCCAAAGACAGTCCAAGAAGTACAGAAGATTCCAAAGGCAATCCAAGAAATGGATCAGGAGGTCCAAGCATAATATAGTACATAAGATTCCAAAGTTCAAGAATAATATAATACATAATAATATAGTACAAAAGTTTCCAATGATAGTCCAAGAAGTGGACCACGAGGTCTAAGAAATAGAAGAGGTGGAAATATCTCCAACCTTAGAAAAAGTAGAAATGCATCCTATTTTCAAAGAAAGAAGAAAGATGAAAATGGGTGTCACTCCATTCCCAAGCCACTTGGAAAAGCCCATGGAATCCATTAAGGAGTATGACCTAATCAAGGACTTAGACAAGGTGTAGGTCATGCTTCCTTCACTATCCCAGAGCCTATGAAGGAAATAGATGTGGCTAACACCTTTCTAAATCCTAGTACCCAAGGACTAGTGTATAAATTGAAGGGTATTTCATTGTAAATGCACTAATTGATTGAGGCTCCTCTATGAATATAATGACACTCATAATTTCATTTCAGCCCCTAATGGCATCAGAGCAATTGTAGTCCAGTGCAATAGAAGCGAGTTGAATGGCACATCAAAAAAGGAGACAACTCCCTTGAAGAACTTTGATCTGTGTTTAAAAGTTGTGCAAGTTATGTTCATAAAAGAAGCAAAGGGTGAGAAGCAATTGACCATCACTCATATAGATGGAACAAATGTCATCTTAAGGTGTATACTGCCTTATGGATTCTTGCATATCCTTTTGAAGGTGAATTTGAATGTATTTTCACATCCATATAAGGATTTGAAGGGGGTTGATCCCAATCTATAAGCCAAGATCACATTGATCTACAGCTTGATGCCAAGCCAATATCTAACAGTGTCAATGTATAATGTATCCAAATAACTCTACTCTAGTGAAGACTGGGTTATTGAAGCTCTTGGATGCTAATTTCATCTACCCATCAACTAACAGTGAGTGGGTTTTGCCCATCATGTTCATGCGTAACAAGAATGGAAAGTATTAGCCAAGGCTTTGGACATCATATCTAGTTATGAGATTAGCATTTTGTATTAGCCTTAGTCTCTTTATCTTAGTTTTGGATGGCTCATGTAGTCTCTTATGTGAATGGACTTTAAAAGTTATATGATTAGTGATTTTATAGAGTTAGAGTAAGCGTCGTTTGAAGAGGAATTATTATTGTCTATTCTTGTTGCTTATGTTATATGGGATTATGAGAGTTTATAATGGAAATATACTATGCAATTTGTGCCCTATTTTAAGCTCTATTTCTATGTAATCTTTCAATAGTATTCTCTATTTCTTGTTTCTCTTATTCAAACTCACATTACTTCTCCCCATTAGGTGGTTGAGAGATCACAACATTTAGTGTTGGGTAGAGTAGTTGTGTTGCAAAATTTTGTAGTAGTAACAAGGAGATCTCTGACTTTCAATCCTTTACTTCTATTGAGAAGGCCAAGGAGACATTCTATAATGAATCCAAATCAACTACTTAACCCTAAGCTTTGGGCCTTCAAGTTTTCTAGGAAGAAGAAGAAAGATTTGGATTGCGATGTGGCCCAGATTGAGACCAGATGGCCTTCCAATGGCTTCAATATCATATATGGAAACCAAATCAAACTTCAACAATCTGTTGCAACCTTTATGGATAAGTAAATGGATTACTACATCACATATGGTATATCTCAAAAATGCATTTTAAGTATATTTAGAAAAGATAAAATAGCCATATATGTGTTAAAGAAGTTAAAACAAATCAACAAAGGTCTATGCTTGTGCAAGATTATGCACAAAAGTTCAAGAACTTGCTAAATAGATTGGATGTTGCAGATAGACCAAGAATGGAACTGCAGAGTTCATATTTTATGAAGGGTCTAGATAAGATCATATTTTATGAAGGGCCTAGATAAGATCATCACAAGTGCAATTGCTAATATTTAATTGCATGAAAATGACTATAGATATTTTGTGGTGACTGATCCTATATGTAGAGGATAGAGAAGAAACTTGGAAAGAGCAAGTCCAAAAAGAAGGCTAATAAGGAGTCTTCTAACTCCAAATGTGATGATTTTGATATGGATGACAGCAATGATGAGGATTCTTCATCAAAATCAGACTTTGATAGTGAACCTAGTGAGTTAAATGATGGAGGAGGGAAAAGAAGATAGAGAGATAAAAACAAGTTAAAGAAGGATAGAGAGTCCTTTAGGGATCAGAGGAAAAGTAAAGATAAAGAGGGAAAGATAGCCTTGGAGAAGAGGCTAAAGTAGAAGATCAAGCAGCAATTGATGGATATAGGAGTAATAAACGCTCAACAAGATGTAAAGTCTTGCACCATTTGTTAGAAAATTGGATATGAAGCCAAAGAATGTTGATATAATCGAATCATGAAACAAAATGCAAGGATGCAACCAACACCAACAATAGAACCTATAAATCAAATAATTCGTGAGATGGCACCACAAAGGTGATTGAAAGGATTTGGTTGGAAGAGTCGGCCACAAAAAAAGTGGGGCAATGACTAGCCAAGACCATGGAATAATATCTAGATAATGCCAAGAGGATTGTGCTACTATTGTGAATAGCAGGGACACATGTTGGTACTGACCATTGGTAACCATAACAATGGTCTTACTCAAAAACCCTATAGAAATCATAGAGAGATAGTCCATAGGCTAGCAAATGTTGAAGAAAAGAACTAAGGAAGCTTTAATAATTGAGGTGTTATGTGAAGAGGAGACACAAGATAGAAAGTGTTGGAAAAACATGTGGGATGTGATTGCTCTAATTGCATCATAATAGAAGATTGTCCAGAGGACATTGAAGTTTTGGTTATTATAAGGGCCAAAATTCAGAAGATAATAGACTCAAATGTGCAAGAGAAGGCTAGAGAAGTGGATGTAAAAGAGGTGTAAAGATAGAAAAGGAAAAGAGGGGTAAAGTAATTTAGCCCTACAAACCCACTTATAGGAAATGCAAGAAAATCAAGAATTTGATAAAGAATAGTAAGGACTATAAGAGATTTTAATGAAAAAAAAGGGAATTTTAGGAACCAAATTTGATGATATGTTGCTTGATGGACAGCCAAGGGTCAATATTATCCTCGAAGAGCTATATTTGACTCATAAGATAGAAGGTTTAGTACATGCACCGTTTCAAGTCAAAATGACAAACCAAAGGAGACTTTGACCTCTCAATATTTTGTGAAACCAATTGATCAAAGTTGCATGCATAAAGTCTAGAGTCAATTTTTTACTACAAATGGAGGGATTAGGGGATTCCTATCAAATGCTAAATCAAGACTTAAAATATCTCTTTTAAAATAAGAATACTCAAATGTGCAAACCTCTCATGCCAAAGGTTGCTTATGTTTATTCTAGCTTCTACAATGTAAGTTATGAACTAACACAAGTTATTACTTTGAGTTTCCTTGTTGATAACTACACCATCAAAAATTCTAATTTCTACATTATTCTTATGAAAATGGATCTTTATATTATCATAATTGATTATTGCCACAATACAAAGTAAGTTTCCCATTATATTTAGAATATAAAGTATATTTGACAAGTTTTTGGTAACTCCATCACTTAACAAAATCATGTACTAGAACCTTTCACTAGACATATTACATCATTATCCATACCAATGCCACTTTGGCTACCCTGACCATGCATCCCTAGGCTTCTTTTTTAGATATTTACTCCTAGTACCCATGCAATGACAACTCTATCAAAAGGCCTTGACATCTCACTATGTGAATTGTTTATGCAATATATTATTGCCCATTTCCCTAAACAATTACATTATCTAGAGTAGCCTCCAAAAGTTAGGGTTTTTGTGTACCTTGAAGTCAAACATGATAGCTATTATATTCCTCTAACTCTCATTATATTGACAAATGGTTTCATTAGGGGCTTCCTCTTCTTCTTACACTTGTAGGACTTGTGGCATATCTAGTAGAGGGTCTACTACTTTTTGTGTGAGGCCTTCAGTACATTGATCAATTCTTTCATGCACTTCTTGTTGCCCTTATGTCATCTCGTCCACCTATTATGCCTCCTATGGTCCTTCATTCATCATAATCAAGGAGTCCAACCATCTCAATTGGAGATATCTTTTTTGTTGCTGGCTCCTTGCTATTCTCTAGTTGAGGGCGGAGAACTATGCTTGTTGATAAGAAGGAGCCAATTTGGATACCCATGCACTTTAGGTTCTCGTCGTCATATTCTTCCATGCACAAATGGGCCTTTAGAATTCCTCTAGCTAGCTCATAGCTTACTACCTTAAACTTTGCCTAAAAATTGACTTGCTTTTGGGAAGCATTAGCGAGGTTCAATTGGTTCTTCAACTAGTTAATATAGGTCACATGTATTTCTATCATAGTGATTACTAATTTTGATATAGATCTTACTGCAATTTGAGCACATGCTTGCACACCAATGCCTATTTCTTGTTTTTGCTTTCTCTAAATAAGGTGATGACCAAGTTTGATGCCATTTGATGGAAGACATTGGCTTTGGCGTGTCTAGATTCCTTCTCTATTTTTTTATGTCACCTTGGTGAGGGTTTTGTCATGGGCATTTTGTAGGCCTATAAACTGAGGTCCAACTTATCATACTTCTCTTGATTTCCATATTTTTCAAGTTAGAGTAACCAATTTTGCACTTTCCCACTCCACATCCTCCATGGTCGTTGCCACTTGGTATCTAATCCATTGGTCTTCTTGCTAGATGACTTCTAGGTCATGCAAATGAGGTCTAAGTCCCTCTGGTTCTCCGTTCTTTTCTTATATTTAGTTGTTTATCTCTTCCTCCTATTTTATCTCCTCTTCCAACACCCTATTATTTTCTTTGATCTCCTTGCTCTTTTCTTCTAATTGTTTAATCTTCCCCCCCCCATTCTCTACTCTCTAATGCCTAGTTTTTCCTCTCCATTTTCTTATTCTTGTCCTCCATTTCCTTGCTTTTAGCCTCTAACTCTCTTTCCTTTTCTTCAACCTGATTATGGAGCTCTTAATGTCATTGCCTTGACTATATTAGGAGCTTATCATGATTCTTTGTATTAGTTTCTAACTCTCTTTTATTTTCTTCAAAATAATTATGGAGCTCTTGATGTCATTGCCTTGACTATATTAGGAGCGTATCATGATTCTTTATACACCTAAAGGTCATTCTTCACCCTTACTATTTTGGCCTTCTCTATGTGTAGTTCCTTGTGTAGATTTCCCAAGGCCACATACCCATCCTCCATCACTATCTACCATCTTTCTTGCTCTTGACGGATCATGAATTTATCAACTTATTGGAGACTCCTCTTGAGGTGGATTTTCCCACTGCTTGCTCTCTTTTAATTGCTTGGGTGTCAGCCTATAGAGGCAATTGTGACATCCATGATGGTAGGGCCCTTCTCTAACTCTTTTTCTTTACCTTTGCTCGAGCTCTCTACTCTCTTGTCTAGCTATGACCATAGCTTTGTCATCCATTCTTCTTCCCTTCCCTCATATCTTCCATGAGGGATCCTTTAATGCCTAAGAGGAGGTTCTCATAATCTTTATTGTGCACATGTTGCTTTTTCTGCAAGTCCTCAAGAGACTCCTAGAGTGCTTGTTCTAGGTCTTTCTAGTGCTTGGATCTTTTCTTTTTACAACCTCTCTCCACCTCATCAATGCTGCCACAATTCATGTCTCCCCATTCATCCCTTTTTCTTTTGTCCCTTGATCATTCCCCTCATTTGATATGGCTTCATCACAATTCTTTAGGTTTTCTTCCTAGTCGTTTTCTTGATCTTCTTACTAGTCCTTCTCTTATTCTTTTTTCTAATCTTTCTGTCAATCTCCTTGCCCTTCGTTAGCTTGGTCTAGATGGTTTTGTTCATCATTCCCTTGATTTCCCTAGTCTTTGGTCATTGGTACTATGGTCTTGGCATTATTTTTGGTGCTTGATTGCCCTAATTGCCAACTTAACACACCCTAAACCTTGCGAATCGATTCCATAAACTCCAACTAGAGGTCATTTATGTCCTACTTTGTAATGGATCCATTCATAAATGTAATTCCCCACCCACACTCCACATAGAAATACCCCCCCCCCCCCCCCTTTATTAAAGTTAAATCAAAATCTTTAATCCTTCCCCTCCTGTCGTTGCCAGGCGGGGGGGAAGAAAGGAGACGACTCCAGGATGGAAAGGATGACGTGGAGGGAGAAGGAGTAGACGATGAGGTAGAAGAGGGAGATGACGTTGATGGAGGGGGAGGCCACGAGCCTACCACCCCTCCTTAACCTCCTCGACAAGTCCACCAAGTGACCCACCATGCAATCCAATAAGTGGTGGGGGAGACCGCTACCACTCCACCGCTTCCACACCCCCCCCCCCCCCCCCCAATAATACACCCCCAACATCTATAAACCCCCCCCCCCCCCCCCCATCCTAAGAGGAAGGAGGAGGAGGCTTTCAATGGAACATTGATAGAAAGGAAGGAGGAGAGGCCTTAACACCCAGGCACACGAGAGAGAGAGAGAGAGAGAGAGAGAGAGAGAGAGAGAGAGAGAGAGAGAGAGAGAGAGAGAGAGAGAGAGAGAGAGAGAGATGGTGAGAGAGAGAGAGAGAGAAAGAGGTGATAGAGAGGGAGGGAGAGAGAGAGAGAGAGAGAGAGAGAGGTGATAGAGAGGGTGAGAGAAAGAGAGAGAATTGGAGCCACAAGAGGAACACCAAGTAAAAGGGGTTTTTACTACAAGAAAATCTATCTTGTAACATGAACAAGCTTTTGTTTCATTCTTTAGAGAACCACAACAAGGAAAAGAACAAACCTTCACACAGCATCATAGTAGATATCTCCCACGGATTTAATAGAATCAACCATAATCTTTAACATCTTCACATTATCCATCAATAGAACAAGAAACACAAAGAAATACACCATTTTTGAATGGAGATAATCATATAGTGTTCATCTTCATTGTCTTCATAGTTTTCTCTCTCAATCTCTCATAGATAGATAATTGTTTTGATAGAATTAGCTATCTCTGACTCTCTCTCAATCAATAGTACATCATCTCCTCACTACAATAATCAATAATCACTCTCAATAATCCTTATTAGGTCGTGGATGCACCTCCCAAGAGGCATGGGAGGTATGAAAGTGCACCAGAGTCACTACAATGTCTCTTCATAGCTCACTACTGTCACTTCACTCCAATCTGCTCTTGAGTCTTCAATAGCTACTTCTTCCATTTGTTTTAGCTCTTTTGAACTTATATTCATCCTTTCCAAAAGTTAGAAAACTTTTCCAAAGTCACATATACATTCTACAGAACACTTACAGAAGATCTACAGAACAAAACAAAACAGAAACAGAACAAAGACAGGCTCTACAGAAGGTCTAGAGAGGGTTACAGAAGGTCAACAGAGAACAACAGAACCTCATAACTCATACTAAAACCATTACAAACTATAAAAAACTATTCAATAAGCTTTCAAAAGATTTCAACCTTCATCAATCATCAATCCATGCTTCATACAAAAGAAAATCAAAACAAAACAAAAGCTAAACAGAAGGTATCAGAACCTCAACAGAACCTACCAAAACATCACAGAGCTTCATATTTCTACTAAAAATTATCATGAGCTTCCAAAACATAATCAATATCATCCAAAACACTCTCAAATACTTCAAAATAACCAATCATTACTTAAAATCTATCAAAATCAACCATTCAAGCCTCAAAAACAACAAAAAATCAACCAAAAAATCAGTATTTTTCCACTCTCAACATATCCCCACACTTAGAAAGGAAGTGTCCTCGCGACCTAAGGAAAAGAAGAATATAAGTTCAATAAAGATCTCAATTTGATCTCCTATCTTCAATAGCACTTTATAAAATCATCCAATCACGACCCCAACTTATCACCTATATCTAAGAAAGAATACAACTAAAGGAAAACACAGTTATGCATTAACACATCTTATAAATAATAAAAAGTTGTGACAAATTTGTAAAGGATATAAGAGGTTCTTCAGCATGGCATTCGTAGGTTTGCCATCCACCATTACCATCAATGTCAATAGTTGAAAAGAGAGCTCTCGAACAAATTATTCAACTAGCACGAACTCATCTTATAAAATTTAATACATCACAAACACAAAAAAACCATCTGAATGGCACCTCCAAAAGAGAGATATAGCATTAAGAAGCATAAAAGATACATCTAGGGATATCAGTGAAAATGATCCCTCTTGAAAGCTTGATGATTACGGAAACGATCCATGGATAAGGATTCATCTACAAAAGATTTTGGAGGATTTGGAAAGAATTGAAGGCAGTACATCCTTTCTAGCAAAACAAGGTATCGGCTAGGTAGACAAAGGGCATGAAAATATAGGACATCGAGTTGTTGGGAATCAATGTTCACATTGACATTCATACAAAGCTTGGAAATGACCTTTTGATCGTTATGGGAATGCCTATGCATATATGCTAGGTACCAAGCAAAAGGGGCTATCAATCTCACTGAAGGATCTAGAGATTGTGAATATTGTTGGGAAAAATTGAGATAATTTGGTACGCTTGAATAGCAGTTTTCCACTCCTCTGGAATTAATGGCCAATTAATCTGTGGTCCCGTAAGAGAATCAATTGAGCACCATCCTCTTCTTCTTGGAATCTGTATCAAATCCTTCATACCCATTAACCAACTGAAGGGGTTGAGAAATAGAAGTGGTAGGAGATGGAAGAGGAATGAGTAAAAGAGGATGAAGAGATGGGTAGGCAAAATTATAAAATGAGGAATAAGCTAAATAAGGATTAGTTGAAAATTTAAGCGAATCAGTTAAGAAAGATGTTAATTGATAAGCAAAAAAAAAGAGGGTATATGGATAGATGGGGAAGGACAAGGTGGAGAAGGGGAAAAGACTCGATCTTCAATGAAAGAACAATAGGTAAAGATTGGAATTTGAGGAACACCCTGAGGTTGGAAAAGGAAAGGTAAGATGGCTACTGAGTTGGATTGATAAAGGGAAAAATAAGCACCATAGCGATAGGCCATTTGTTGATAATAAAATAAGCTAGAAACAGAGGGACCTAAAACAGATTGTTGATGGTAGGCATCAAAGAAGGATGAATCAAATGGATGGTTCTTGGAAAAACAAGCTAGTGTTCTGCACATGAGTAGAGGCTGTAGTATGTCGTTGGTTTAGGACTACAAAATCAATCATTGAATGCCATAAAGTGTTAGGGCAAGCAGCCACTTTAGAAGAATAGCACTAGAACATTTCATCTATCCTCAACTCCAAATGGTTGACATATAAGGCAGCTTGTAAGACTACATCCCCTACATAACAAGCCAGATCTACATCATCTGGAATTAACAGATCACCCTATAGATACATATAAGATAGTAGCATGGTATCCAAAGTCACAGAATCTTCAAAGACCATACAGACAACTTCTATCAGCAAATCAGAAGACCAGGCTCCACTCCAACCATCCTCTAGAAGAGGTAGATCCATTGTTGAGAGCTTAATATAGAAGGCCAACTTCTGCAGCTGATAGTGGACAAAAAAGGAATAGTCGAGAGGAACATACTCCTGAAATTGCTCAAATGTAGACCATAATAAATCCATCCTGGACTGCAATCTTTCCACTTTAGCTTGAAACAACGGACATAACATGGCCTATCTCTGGAGAACTGCTAAGTCCGCAGGGTTCAAAGAATGAACCGGTTGCACAATAGGGCTTTGTGAAGAAGAACGTGACTGGACCAGTTGCTCGTTAAGGTGCTAAATTTGGTTTCGGCTCTGGTTTAAGGTGGTATTTGTTATTTTAAGCTCCTCTGTCTGGGCGGCTAACAAATCCTAAAGCGCGTGAGATTCTTTTAACAATCTATCTCGTTCCTCAATTACATTAACCACTTAAGTGTTAGTGTCAGTCAACTGAGTGTGCAAACTAGAAATTTCCATTTTTTTAGCATCAATGATCTTAGTCTCTGTTGCTCCATTTGGGTATAAAGATCAGAAAAACATTCATGAGCAGAAGCTAGCTCGGCATTTGCCTTTGTCAGCTCTTCTTTGGTCTATTGGACTTCGTCATAACAAGAGGAATAGAGTTGCTGGATACGTGCAGTCACTGAGAGCTCAATAGAATGTTGAACATCTTGACATAGAAAGGGAATTGCACCTCCCATTACCAAGTGTTGCACTGAAGGGATGGAAATCTCTAGAGTACCCTCACGATGTGCTTTGAAAAGATTCGGCGTTGTGATGAAAACTGGGAGGTGACTACTAGATTGATCAGGAACAGAGACTGGAGGAGGAGCTGGAGCTGATTCAACCACTCATTTTAAGTGTTTCCTCTGAACTACCACAGGAGGGATAGGATTAAGATCCTCAATGCCAACATCACAGTGTTCAACAGGGGGAGGAGCATCTGGTGGATCAACTATCAAGGTAGGAACTTCCTTCGAAGGGGCGGCATATGCCAAAAAGACAGAAATATAGGATCCAAATGTAACATTAGTGACATTACCCCTGGTAGCTTTAACAAAGTGTTGATCAATTTTGGACAGAAGGTAGGAACTCCAATCAATCGTTATGCCTTCTAACACGATTCTAGAAGTTGCAAACAACTCCTTTGAAAGGTAATTAGAGGGTGTCTTGGCAGGCATAAACATGTCCTAAAGGAATTGGCATAGTTGCTTCCACACAGGATTGGCGATCATGGAGACATTGATGCCAAGTGATAAGAACTTTCTTGGGTTCCAACACATCCTATGTCTGCTTTTGGAACAATTTAAGGATATCCTCATTCAAGAACAGTTGTCTAGGAGTAGAGAAAGAGTCTCCCCAATAGGGTAAAGACAAAGCCTTGCCCAAAATTTTAGGCGTTAATTGGACAATTGTTCCTCTGACAAGACCAGACCTCTTACTGTAAGAGGCTAGAAACTAATCACAAGTATCAGTATCCTTTGGAATGAGTGGTAATGAGAGTGCGATGAACTTGGCATAAGCCTGCTTTGCCAATAAGTTTAGACTCCAGTAATAAATAATAATCGTGAGAGACCAATGGGACATACTAGACTGAAGGAGGAGCTTGAGGCGTCATTCAGATAGATTACACACACACCACACACACAGACAATCACAAGGAATGCTTGCAAAATAATAGAATATCCATAAAAAATAAATCGACCAGAATAAGCACACATAGACGTGACTACTCAACTAACCACCCCAAACGATCCACATCCTAGAAAAAATTCGGCATGACCTCTACACATATGTGATCGAAAGCTTCATGCTATGCAACAAACATGCACACGAGACCCAGTATCAGGCAGAAAAGAAAACTACAGATCACACCCATAATCGTATCATATAATCAAACCATAATACCTCAATAACCCTCTCAAGACAATGACAGCTCAAAAGACTGCACGTGCCCATCCCACGAAGCACATTTATTAAAAAGGGAAAAAAAATACAGTGAGAGGAATGATTTTAGTGAAGGGTTTTTTTTAATAAATTATTAAAAATTGGTGAAATTTTATTCGATTGTAAACCTTAATAAGAAAACGGCGGTTCTTTCTTACAATATTAATTACAAATTATTAGGGTGAAACTGTGCTTTTAACGGATCCCGAACTTCGATACCTAGACTCGGTCTCTAAATGCAAATTCACTGATTATAAATTAAGTGTGTGTTTATCACTTTTTGTGTAGTGCGTGCATTTGTGATTACGGGTTTATTTTTAATAAACTTAGATGTGTATGTAGTGCACGAAGCGTGTGCTAAGTGAATGGCTGGTTCATTTTAATTTTTTAGAAAAATGTGTATTTGGCGCAAGTACACGTCGAAAAGTGGGTGATTTAACTTCATTTTAACCATTGACTGTGGTTAAGAGGTAATTAAAAAATAAATAAATCAAAAAATATAAATACCTCATAGGGGTGTGTATGCAAGAGATTGAGGGCGCACGGATGGATCCCAAGATGCAATAAGTCCAACAAAAAAGCAAAAGCCACTACTGAAAGAAAATGAAACACCTTATTCTTAAAAAAGAAATATGAATGCAAGGTTAGTTGGGTCATATTTGGTTTAGCTAACTCGAATTAGTATTTGGGTGTTATTATCATTTTTATTGTTATTTATGTGTTTTTTTTCGTGCTTTGTGTTTTTGTTTTTTTTTTTAATGTTTGATTTATTATGGTTTTTTTGAACAAATTTAATAACTAGCTTTTGGCAATCAACCTTGAGTGAGAATTGAACCATTAGCCTTTAACAATGGATCTGTATTTTTCAGTAAATTTTTGGCCTATTTTTGGAATTTAAAATAAAATTTCTATGAATTTGGGTAAAAATTTAACATTTTGACCTAAAAATAATAGGATGATCATGTGTCAAGACTTTTTCAGCTTATAGTCAAATGCATTGATGGAATTTTCTATGATTTGTCTAAATTTAATTCTAATTTTTTTTCGGATATTAATGGGTTTTTGAAAAATAAAAGAAGGTACCCGGGTTGCGCGTGAACAACAGCTTGTGCTCAGACGGCATGCACCACGGCATGGACAAGTCGAGATGTGCATCCTCGCGCGCGAACACGTACGGATGACTCCCGAACACAATACAAACGCACCTGCGACACGCATGAACAATTGTGAATACAAATACATAGAAAAGGTTCGGCACACCCACACACACGAACAAGCATGGGAATACCACCATACGGAGGGGTGGCGACACACAAGCACACCCTGCACGTGATTGGGGGTTTACAAGGGAGTGTGGGTATAACAGAGTAGGAAAGGGGGCCTGTGAAGAGAGTTGGTGGGGGTAGTGTGTGAATAGGACTTGGTTTTTTTTTTTTTAATATGGTGGGAGGGGCCTACGATGCCCGCCAACTATAGCGGGAGGAAGGTGGAGAAGGGTAGGAAGAGGGTGGAAAGGAGGAGGAGGAGGAGAATGATGATGAAGAGGAAGGGGCAAAGGAGGTGGGAAGGTGCTAAGAGGAGGCGGCTAGGGGCGCTGACAGGCGGGCAAGGAGGCAGCCAAGGGCATTGGCAAGTGGCTAGGGGCAGAGAAGAGGGAGGAGAATAAGGAGGAAGAAGAAGGAGAAGAAGAAGGAGGAGGAGAAGGAGGAGGAGAAGGAAGAGAAGGAGGAGGAGGAGGAGGAAGAAAAGGAGGAGGAGGAGGAGGAGGAGGAAGAAAGAGAAGGAGGAGGAGGAGAAGAAGCAAGGAGAGAGGGGAGAGAGAGAGGGGGGTCATGGAGAAAGAAGAAGAGAGAGAGAAAGAAAAGGGGAGAGAGAGAGAGAGAGAGAGGAGAAGGGAAGGGGATAGTTTGAATTTTGTTTTTTTTTAATGAAAAAAAGAATAATGATAAATAAATGAAGAGAAAAATAAAAAAGCCCCCCTCGTCTCGTGCTTATGTGCGGGGTGAGGTAAAAAAATTTGGAGTGGCGTGAAGCAACGAGGTTTGAGACGGTGACGGGGAAGGCGCCGATGCCGCAGGGGCGGCGCGAGGCACGAAAAAGCCAAAACACGCGCGTTCACGCGTGAGGCAAGGCGCGCGGGGACAAGACAAAACAAAGAAAATTTAATAACATACAAATCGTGAGCTGGAACGCACTGCGGTAAAAGGAAAACTGTGTTGAAAGATGAGGGGGAGACTGTGGAAAAGTACAATGGGGTATCTGGGATCAAGTCAAGGCGTTCACATGGAAAAAATGCAAAAATCAAGCTCGAAAACGCATACAACAATCAATATTGAAAAATTCGTTTGCCAAATTGAAATGTGAAAAAAAGAAAAGTTGTGAGAAAAGGCATGCCGGATAGCCTATCATGTCAGAACACCGTTCTGACAAAGAGAAGACCTGGTCACCTGGAAAAAACCAAAAAAGGACCCCCAAAACGGGACACGAAAATTAATATAAAAATATACGGGCACCAGAATGAAGGGTAGTAAAAAGGAAAATTGTCCCCAAGAAGAGGATTCACATGGTGAGCAAATAAAATGCATATCTAGGGGAATAAGAAGGGGTTCACATGCAAAAAAGGTGAAAATCGACCCCTCAAACGCATACGAGAATTAATATCAAAAAATCCACTAGCTGAAACAAAGTGAGGGAAGAAGGAAAAATGTGCAAAAAAGTGTACCCGATAATCCTATCACATCATAACACAATTCCAAGCAAAAGAAACCTCGTTCTCATGGAAAAAACCCAAAAATCATATACGAAACGAAATTCAAAAATTAATACTAAATGATCCGTGCACTAGAATGGAGGGCAAGAACAAGAAAAAATGTCAGGACATATATAATATTCAGGGCTATCACATCAAATCTCAATTCGAATGGGGTTAGGAGGCATTCACATGGAAAAAACAAGAAAATATAGCTCCAAAATACCAATAAAAATTAATAACAAAAAATCCAAAGGGCCAAACAAGGTGGAGAGAAAAGGATAATTGTGCAAGAAGGATGGTTGAACAAGGCTATCCACTCAGGATTGAATTCTAAAGAGAAGAGGGCAAGTTCACAAGGAAAAAGGTCAAAAACGTACGCGAAAAAGGCACGAAGCCACACGAAAATTAATTACGGACAAACTGTACAGCAGAATGATAGGTGATTAAAAGAAAAAATATCCAAGGGAAAGCATAGGACAAGGCTGGTATGTTAGAACACAGTTCCGAACCGATAAGGGCGCATTTGTGTGGAAATACATGCAATTGTCCGAGAAAAGCTTCAAAATTTAATAACGCAAAAACAGTAAGGTTCGGCGAAACAAGGGGATGTAAAAAGGGAAAGTGTGTCATTCAAAGGGACGAACATGACTATAAGGTTGGATTGAGAGTTTGGTGAACGTAGGGTATGTTCACAAAGAAAAGAGAAAAATTACGCAATAAAAGCAACCACAAGGGAAATGGCCTCAACGACAGGGGGTACGAGGGTGGGTGGGTGAGAAAGGGACCCCATCAGGGTAGAACTAGTATGTGGTAGACACGCATGATTGGGTAATGACATATGCAGGGGGTATGCACATCAGACACGCAAGGACGCATCCCCACACTTAAGACCTTACCAGTTAGGATAGATTGATCGACACGGTCGCGGACTTGTCAACCGACTGGACGCTAGCGTCCCCACACTTAAGACATAACATGCACTTGCAAAAAAAAAGGTAAGGTTAGGAACACTTGGCCCATTTTGTAGATGATTGAAGGGAACCATCATTGTTGATGTAGGAATATTGAAGCTGTCATTGGGTTGCAGGAGGGACCAAGGCATAGCATAGAACACATCCAGCATGGCAGGGACCATGCAACAACACCCAGGGAGATAGCTTTGTCGATAAACTCCATCAATTCAAGTATCGATGACGAAGAATAGAACTCTCAGCTCACAAGCACTCAAGAGGATGATAGAACAGTCACTCACCCCATGACGCACATCGCTCAATGAATAAGCATGAAATCCCATGACTCACGGGCAGTGTAGAACTGAACAAGGGAAAAGTGATTGGGAGGGAGTATGTCAGTTTGTACAATTGATGGTGCATTCGTGTGTTCCACCCATCTGGCATAGGTGCAAGCAAGAAGGCCAAGGAGCCTTATAGTGCAATGCACAGAACAAGGTGGCGTGTCCTGTGACAATGGCTGAGACCTGTTCCGTATGTGCATAGTGAAACATAAATGTACCTGGCTTCAATTTTTGTAACGTCCCTCATCCTCACCTCTCGGAATTGATTGAGGAGAAACACCAATCACACTCAGCCCACCCTCTGTCTCACACTCTGTTGAAAGATACAGAGGGCAACCCATTCCTGAAACCCATTGATGTAATCCTCACATTCACTTGTGCAAAGGTTGTATGCCTTGTGCCCATTTGATGGTGCAATTGTGCATCCCACCCTGTGCCAGCATATGGTGCGAGAAGTAAGGCCAGGGAGCCTTATAATGCAATGCATAGGAACAGATCGTGCTTTGTGCATTGAGAGGCCCATCCCGTGCATGCAATACTCCATTCACACATCTCACCTCTCATTTGAATTGAAGGAAAACAATTGGTCACTCACCCCACCCTCTATCTCACACTCACTGATAGATACAAAGGGCAGACCATACTCACATCCCCATCCAATTAGGATGAAAACTTACATCACTCAGGGGGTTGTTGATGAAGATCGCTTCGTCTGTTGATAAAGAGGCATACCCAGGGAGGTATCCAATAGATCAGAACTGTGTATCAGATATAGAACATGTCGTCTACTAGAAAACTATCAAACGCTCTGTAGAGAGGCACATGACACAGCATACCAAGGGAGGCGGCTTCGAAACTGGGTCCTGGGGATGTCAATTGATGGATCAACTTTCTGGACTATTGGGTGTTACCACCTTTTTCACAGCCAGCTTCCCACCCAAGGGCGTTTGCCACCTTTTCTTGGAACGAGGCCTACTATGACAAGGAACCGCTTCCTTTTCTCCCATAACAGTTTGTTTGTTTTTTTTCTTTTTCTTTTTTTTTAATAAAGAGTATGGTAGAAATACCATGTGGTAGGACCATCAAGTACCTTATAGGGGACCCATCTAACATTGTTGAAGCTTGCCAACAAACTTTCCAAATCATGAATCATAGGCCAAGACAATATCACCTTCTTTGAACTCCTTGTGCTTGATGAAGCTGTCATGACAGGCCTTGCGTCGCGCTTGAGTGGTTTCCATGCATTGTAGGGCCAACTGTAGGGCCATCCGCCGAATCTCATCCAAACATTCCAAATGCAGCAGGCGGCACTAGAGAGACTCATCATCTCCGAGGCATTCTTTAACTGCCACTCGCAAAGAAAGCAACTCCAGAGCTCAACATGGAAGACGGCTTCTATGCCATACACCAATTGGAAAGGAGTTTGTCCTGTAGTAGCCTTGTAAGAGGTTCTCTATGCCCAGAGGGCCTCTGTAAGTCGATCATCCCAATCGCGGTGATGTGCGACAATAGTCCTTGTCAGGATCAAGCAGAGGATGTGATTGGTGACTTCAACTTGGCCATTGGCTCTGGGGGGTAATAAGGAGTGGACTTGCGATGGCAGATCTTATACAACTCTGTCAACTCCTCCATGATCTTGTTAAGGAAATGAGTACCTCGGTCACTTACAAACTCTAGGAGATTGTCAAAATGGGTGATGATGTTTTCATACACAAACAAGGTCGTGCTGTTACCATCATCTCGCTTCAAAGCTTTAGCTTCACACCACTTTGTGACATAATCTGTATATACCAGGATGTATCTATTCTGCTTCCATCTGGTGGGTGAATCAATGGGACCCATGAAATCAATCCCCCACTTCTCAAATGGTTTTAGGGGAAGGATAGATTGCAGTAGTCATATGCATCCTTGTGGAGGATCGGCCACCAGTATATTGCGAGCAAAGCCTTCATGGCTGTTGCTTTTCCTACAAAGCATCCACCATATGGCTCATCATGACAAGCCTTAAGAATAATCCTGATCTTGTCTCCTGCAAGACATCTTCACAACACTTCATCTTTGCCTTTCTTGTACAATGTACCGCCTAGCAAGGTGTAGGGGACTGATTCCAACAGAAGCTTCTTCTTCTCACGGCTTGAGATGCCCGGAGGATACTATTGAGTTGCCAGGAGGTTAGCTATGTCTACATACCAGGGAGTAACTGTTTCGACTAGAAACAAGGAAGGATCAAGGATGTCTGGATCATCATGTTCCTCTTCTACAGTTTGAGGAAGTGACAAACAATCAACTAGAACATGGGAATGGCTGGGCTTAGTGACCACTTCAAAATCAAACTCTTGGAACATGAGCAACCATCTCATCATTTGTCCTTCAACATCTGCTTTGTTCATCAAGAAGGACAAGGCTTCATAATCCACGTAGAACTTAAAATGCATTGACAATAGATAGTATCAAAACTTCTCCAGTGCAAACACCATTCCTAAGCACTCAAGCTCTGTCACTATGTAATTCCACTCTCGGTCAGTTACTTTCAAACTTGCATAATAAATTGGTTGATCTAATTTAGAGGGGCCCTTTTGACATAAGATAGCACCTAGCCCTTAAACTGATGCATCTGTGTGCACATGGAACTCCTTTGTCCAATCAAGAAACTGCAGGGTGGGTGCTCTAATGAGGCACTGTTTTAGGGTATTAAAGGCTTCTTCGCAATCATCAATCCAAAGGAAATCTGCAAGCTTGTGTAGAGGGGCTGCCTTGGTTGCAAAATGTGCAATAAATCTTTTATAGTAGCCCACATGGCCAAGAAATCCTCTCAATTTCTTGAGATTTGTAGGTGATGTCAAGGCTGCAATCTTCTCAATATTCACCGAGTCTATTGCAATCCCTTGTGCAGAGACAATATGGCCCAGAAGAACTCTTGATGAGATGCCAAAGACGCATTTTTCGGGGTTAAGAGAGATTCCATACTCTCGGCATCGGTTAAAACATTGCTCTAGGTATCCCCAATGCTCACGGATTAGGCTATAAACACAGAAATCATCGAGATACACCTCAATGAAATCATGCAGATGGTTTTGGAAGGCAGTCATCATTATTCGTTGGAAGGTAGTAGGAGCATTACAGAGCCCAAACGACATCACTCTGTAAGCATAAGTTCCCCATTCTATTGTGAAGGTTATTTTGGATTGGTCCTCTTCTACGATTTGGACTTGGTTATATCTACTAAATCCATCTAAGAGGGAATAGAGCTCATGGCATGCCACTGTGTCCAACAGTTGGTTTGTGAAAGGGATGGGAAAGTGATCCTTCTTCATCTTCGAGTTTAGCTTTCGAAAGTCCATACATATTTGAAGTTTCCTGTTCTTCTTGGGTACAACCACAATGGGCGAAACCCATTCACTATTAGCCACGAGATAAATGAACTCGACTTCAAGAAGCTTCAATAATTCAGCCTTTACCAGAGCTGAATAATTAGGATTCATATGCCTTTGTCTCTGCCTCACAAGTTTGGCATCAGGCTCTAGATCGATGTGGTGTTGACAAATTGTAGGGTCAATCCCCTTTAGGTCTTTGTACGACCAAGAAAACACGTCTAAGTTCTTCTTTAGTAGGTCTCGTAGGACCACTAGTTCTTCTTCTGGAAGATTGAGACCCACTTTCAGGTGACGTTCAGTACTGTCGGTATCCAGGAACGTCACTTGCCTTTCACATTCCACTTCGCGGATAAATGTCCCACGGATTGCTTCTGGATATAGGTCAGACTCCTTCAAGGGAGTAGTGTCATCGTCTGATGTTTCACTAGAATCAGTGTCCTCCTTCTGAACAATTGACTAATTTGTCTAGTGAGATTGTTGGAAGGGTATCAGAGCTTTGTTTGTTTTTGTATGAGTGGTGATTTTTTTTGGACTTAGGGATTCATCTTCAGAGGATGCGTCCAAGAATGTCACATAACACGGACCTTCTATAAGTTGTGGCTCTGATGGCTATGGCTTTTGTTGACAAGGGACATCATCATCATCTTTTCTCCAGAATGAATGGTCAGGGTGACAGGAGCCACTAGTGAACTTAATTTGTATATCTTTGATCCATTGCTTATGCCATTTCTGCATATTTTGTGGTCCATTGGTCAACCCAAATGGAACCATGGTCATTCCATATAACACCTCGAGATCCTTGGCCTCTGAGGTCTCTGTAGGGACATGAACAAGATCATCTGCTAATAGAGGAACTTCTTCATCTACACTTTCATAACTTGCTTCTTTTTCTTCATCATCATTTTTATCCTCTTCCTCTAGAGGCTCTGTCTCTGCTTCTATAGAGGTTCTATAGGAGAATAACGCATCCTTCATGTTAGTGTCTGCTTTTGCTTCTGCCTATATCTTTGGCTCTATCTTTGCTTCTCTCTCTACTTCTGACTCGGTCTCTGACTCTATGATTGCCATGTAACAGGGAGAACAGTACATCCATGCTTCTATCTTGCTGTCAAAGGTTATTTCAGAAGTCAATTCGAGTTGAGACAGGAGGTATTCTCCCATGGACAAAGACTTTGCTTCCTTCAGTAGTTGGCTTAGAGTGCCCACTGTTAGGGACTGTGCCTCTGTTTTCTTGGGAAAGATCTGTTTGAGAGCCTCTTCGTCTCCTGATGTACCATCTGTTACTTCGTTGGAGGAGTCTGTTATGACTTTGATGGATGTGGATTCAGTGCCTTTTTGCAATCCATACAATTTCAATACCACTTTATTGGGTCCTTTGCCTAAGGTTAGGGTGCCTTTGAAGCAGTATGTCCTAGCTCTTGCTTCAAAAATCCAAGGTCTTCCCAAGAGCAGAGGGTATGAGGTCCCATAAGAATTTAGTTTGACCACCAAATATGTCAGCCAATAGGCTCTTCCTACCAGGGTTGTTTTTACGTATGGGAGGCTGCCCAACGGTTTTATTATGCTTTGGTCTGCCAATCTGATAAGCCACTGTGTAGGTTGAATTCCTTGCAAACCTAGATCCTTCATTGTCACATCCGTCATTATGTTTATTGATGAGCCTCCATCAATCAATGCATCTGTAATAAAGCATCCTTCTATCCATATACTAATCTCTGGAGTTCCACGATCTAGAAAGGCGTTAGCTACATCTACTTCCTTCACAGGTTCTGAGGCTCTGTTGGACTTTGTTGTTGTTGGGGGAGCAATCCTTAGTTCATGTCTTCTCTTCAAGTTGCTTTTACATCTCTTTCAGCAAACTAGGAGACAATATCAGCAACTATTAGAATGTTAGGTTTGGTTTAAAGATGTCTAGGTCTTTGACCAAATCATACTCTTTAATAGGATTCACAGGCTTTTCCAATCGACTGGGAAATGGGACCACGCCCACTTTTATCTTCCCTTGCTCTTCTAGAAATGGCAACATTTGTGCTTCTTCTTCATGAGGAGGTACTTCCGCATCATCCATTTCCTCAATCTCTGGTCCTGTCTCTGCAACTCTTTATGGATCTGTAGTGCTCTGTACTTCCTTATTTTGGATTGCATTGTTCAGTTTTTCCCGAGGGAAGTTGAACTTCACAGTCTTAGCAGAAGGAATGTTCTCTTTTGGAACTACAGGTTCTCCTTTCTTTGCTCGTGTTATTGCGGCCACTTCCAATTCCACCAAATTGGAAGCAGGTTCTTGGGTCTTTTGTTAGGTATCAAAAGTAGATTTGACAGGGGCTGGACTTGGACAATCTTTTGTAGTATGGCCTTCTCCTTTGCATCGGCTGCATAAGGGCTTGTAATCCATAGATCTTCTAGGGTTTGGACAATTTAGTGAGATATGACCCTTTTCTCCACATCTGCAACATTTCACCTTGGATCTCTAACCACCGCCAAATTGTCGTCCTCTGTAACTTTGAGAGAAAAACCTCCTTGGACCAAAACTAGGACCAAACTCCCTAGGCTTTGGTCTAATGTCCTGCATTGTCATTTTGGATTCTAGCAAGTTGAATCTTGCGTTTTCATCTTTCTATCTTCGTTCGTGTATCTCTTTCAAAGAGCAGATATCCTCTGTATGATTCTTCCTCAAATAGTAGGAACAAAAGGCTCCAGGAATGGTTGGTTTTCAAGTACATTCAGTGGCTAAATGTCCCGCTTGATGACACTTTTCGCACCATGTATTAGAACGCATCACATCTCTCCCACCTCCTACAGGAGTGGATACATTGGCAGTATTCACCTTTAGCGTCTGTAGCTGCTCTGTAATCACATCCATAAGCTCTTTCTTGATACTTGCGATTGAGTTGGATGGGTAGTCCTTCAGATTTTCACCTCCTAGAGTACTTGTAGTAGGATTTTGAGAAGCTTCTGTAATTACTGCATACACAAGCTAGGTTGATCCAGGAGGTCCTCTGTTCTGATTCTAATTTAGAGCTCCTATTGAGACTTGGGATTGTTGATTACAGTTGGTAGGGTGTCACTGTTGTTGAGTCACCATTGGAGAAACTGTTTGAGGCCACTGTTGTTGTGGTTGAACCATTATTTGAGGCATTGTTGTTTGCGGCCACTATGGATTAGGTGCATTGTACTGGGCATTGTTTGCATCTCGGAATAGGGGTAGGGAACTGTCCCTGGGACTACATTTGGTGGGTATACCATTCCTAGCATGGGAGGATGTAAGACTCCTCTTCCTGGAGTCACTGACAACCTTGCTTCAACTTCATTATACAGTCTTGCACCTTCCATTGTAGCTTGTAGATTGACTGGTCTTCTTAATTCCACAAACTGCAAGCTTCTGGTTGTAGGCCTTTGAGAAACACTCCTTTCTGGATACCTTCATCCAAATGATGGTTATTCCATCTCTTCAGGATGGATTCCATTCGCGAGACATAAGCTTCTACTCTTTCTCCAGATGATTGACTTAGGTTTATGAACTTCTCTTGCATCCGCTCTTCAAAACCTTCATGCTTGAATTTAGTGAGGAAGGTCAACTTCAGGTCGTCCCATGTTCCAAAAGTTCATGCTGCATGTCTCTCATACCATTGAAACGCCGCACCCTTGAAAATGGCAGGGAATATCGCTAACCAATGTTCAGTCTAGCATTATTAGCCACACATGCTACCATAAATTTTGCTACATGAAGATTGGGGTCTTCATTGTACTCTCCCTTAAAAATTGGCAATGGGACTACATTTGCTGGCTTGTCATCAATATTTCCAGGATGAATCTGACTAGGAAGGGGACCTTGAGTCGCCATGGGGACTTCTATAAAGAGTGCTTTTAGGACATCAAAGGAGGTTTCTGCTACAAGCTCATTCTCGTCATTGATTCTTGCCTTCTCTCTTCTCACATACCTCTGCACTTGTTCTAGCGCTTACCTCTTGATTACATCATTCATCAAGGGGTTGGATCCAACCAGTTGGCCTATACTCAACGGAATAGAATTAGAGGGGCTTCAGTCTCTAGAGGACTCTCTGACCAATATCTCTTCTACTTCTTTCCTTTCAACTTCTCTGAATTCAACTTTCAAACAACTACAGAGGGGAAGATATTCCATTCTAAAAGTATCAAAACTCATTCTTCTTAGGATCGTTGTTGTGCCATCATTATAATAATGCTAGCTTCTGAGGGTTTGAATAGTGCATGTTGTAAAGAACACTCTGTCTACCAACTTCTAGTAGGTTGCTAATTGGACAAACAGGAAATTGTCAGTGCACCTAGCATCCCACGTGTCCTATTGTTGAGCATCCATGAACAAGTTCCAACTTTTTTCCTTCTTATTTTCATGAACCTCCAATGACCATGACTCCTGAAGCTTCTTCATGATCTCCCACTTGATGATGTCTAGAAACTTCTCAATGAATGTCAAATCTTCCATGAATGGTCATTCTCTCTGTTTCTGCTCTTTAATTTGTTCCCAAACAATTTGCCGCCAAGATGCGCGTCTATGTTGCTTCAACTGAGAGAGGAAATAGTCCACCACACAGAGCTTGCATCATGATGATAATATGTTTCTGTCGTTGTGGGATGAACTTCTTGTAGAAAGTGGCTTTGGCAATAAGAATCTCCAACTCTTTAGTGGAAGAAGGAACTTTGCAAGCATCCATTGAATTCTCCTCTTCTTGGTAATGCCATTTCCTTCATTTTCAGCCTCTTCTGATGCTTGTTGATGGCAAGTTTCCCCGACTGCGCACCAAAAACATGGAGCCCCAAGAGGAACACCAAGGAAAAGGGGTTTCTACTACAAGAAAATCTATCTTCTTGTAACATCAACAAGCTTTTGTTTCATTCTTTAGAGAACCACAATAAGGAAAATAACAAATCTTCATGCAGCATCATAGTAGATATCTCCCACGGATTTGATAGAATCAACCATAATCTTCAACATCCTCACAGAATCCATCAATAGAACAAGAAACACAAAGGAATACACCATTTTTGAATGGAAATAATCACATAGTGTTCATCTTCATTGTCTTCATAGTTTTCTCTCTCAATCTCTCATAGATAGGTATATTGTTTTGATAGAATTAGCTATCTCTGACTCTCTCTCTCTCTCTCTCTCTCTCTCTCTCTCTCTCTCTCTCTCTCTCTCTCTCTCTCTCTCTCTCTCTCTCTCTCTCTCTCTCTCTCTCTCTCTCTCTCTCTCTCAATCAATCAATCAATCAATAGTACATCATCTCCTCACTACAATAATCAATAACAACTCGTAATAATCCTTCTTATGTCATGGATGCACCTCCCAAGAGGCATGGGAGGTATGAAAGGGTACTAGAGCCACTACAGTGTCTCTTCATAGCTCACTACTGTCACTTCACTCCAGACTGCTCTTGAGTCTTCAGCAACTGCTTCTTCCATTTGTTTTAGCTCTTTTGAACTTAGATTCAGCATTTTCAAAAGTTAGAAAACTTTCCCAAAGTCACACATACATTCTACAAAACACTTACAGAAGATCTACAGAATGGAATAGAACAGAAACAAAACAGAGACAAAGGCTCTACAGAAGATCTACAGAGGGTTACAGAAAGTCAACAGAGAACAACATAACCTCATAACTCATACTAAAACCATTCCAAACTATCAAAAACTATTCAATAAACTTTCAAAAGATTTCAGCCTTCATCAATCATCAATCCATGCTTCATACAGAAGAAAATCAAAACAAAACAGAAGCTAAACAGAAGGTATCATAACCTCAACAGAACCTACCAAAACATCATAGAGCTTCATATTTCTACTAAAAATCATCATGAGCTTCCAAAACATAATCAATATCATCCAAAACACTTCCAAAACAACCAATCATTACTCAAAATCCATCAAAATCAACCATTCAGGCCTCAAAAACAACAAAAAATCAACCAAAAAATCTGTCTTTTTCCACTCTCAACAAGAATAATCCAAGGGGTCTCCTTCCCTTCCCCTCCTTAGAGGGTGTCCACACGCGTCCTTTCTTCCCCCATTGACTACGAACTTATACCTTGTCTTGTGAGATTATCCTCCACCCATAAGCTCAATTCTCTCCCCAATTGGCCCCCACTAATCAAGGAAAAGGTGTGGAAGTCTTATGCGATTTGCATCCAAGGGAGACAAAGATCGAGAATGGGCCCCATGTGGAAAATATCACACACGGATGGCAATCCTACAATGAAAGCCTCGAGCGAGGACTTCATTGCCCATCCAATTGCGGTACCAATTGTTAGTAACATATTTCCAAGTTTATGAATGCTTGCTTTGATTCTCGCACGAGATGCATTAGACCCGTATTATGCCGCATGAGGATAGGACATTGAAAATGATAAATTGCATCGCAAGTATTCGAAGGATTGAATTCACCAAATGCGAGTATCAAGAGAAGTTAATTGTATTTAGATGCTAGGCAATGAATTTAAAAACAACATATAAGGCTTCAAACATCGTCAACTTGCCATCCTCGCAATAGTAGGTATGTTTTTATCACTTTGAAGGTATATGTTGTAACTTGCATGCCTGATGGATTGCATGGCAAGCAACTTAGTCTAGAAGAGAATCATTTTCAAAGCTCTAGACCCTTGCCCACCAAGCTCTCATTAATAGCTCATGTTTGATAGATTGGGAATCTTGATGTTGTGCTTAGCTAGTACAAACAATGATCATAAGGATTAAAAACTAAGATGCCTTGGGATCCGTCTAATAACCACTACATTTATCAATCCAAATTTGGGGGTTGGGCTAGATATGACGCGCTTCAAAGGCAAGTAGAGAGCTCTAGGGATTAGAAAAACCTGAGTCAAGTAAAGACCACTACTTTTGGGGAGGAAGGTTGGGTTATCGAATAATGTAGGTGATATATAAGACTTACGCCCTGTACAGTGTTAGAAACCTTACCTTATGCCCTAACTGAAGGAAGGGAGTGTTAAATAAATTTTGCATAATATCGCTCTTAGATCCCAAGGGAGAGAGCAAGTATGCAATGGAAAGGTTATCGTGACTATTCTTACAAGGTTTGGAAAAGAATATCATTGTTTTTGTTGGTTGATCAAACAACACCCTAAATGTTTTTACATTCAATTGTTTGTTGCATTGTGGTTGGATGATTATTCCAAGTGTTTGTGGTTGATGGTAAATTCATGGCCGAGTTCTGTGATGACAAAGTTGCCATGGGGATAAAGGAATGTTTTCTTGGTAAATGATATTAGGGTTGATTGCCTTGGTTGTGCTTGATTCCTAATTGGATTTATTAAGAAAATGATATTTTGCACGGGTGGATCATCTCCAAGATCGCACCATGGTTTAATCCGAAAAGAGCACTACTTGATTCACTGGCCGAAGGTCGAGTGGTGAAAAGGCCAACCATAGAAATTGTGTTTCATCCCTCAGGTGGAGCTCTGGACACCCCTTGCCTAGTCCAGAACGAAGGTGAAGACTGCTGTGAGCCCAATGTTTGAGGCATTGGAAGATCCTATTCTAGATAAAGGATGGAAATTATGGTGCCATGTGATTTAGACTGGAAACTTCTGCAAGGTAGAAGAGAAATATAATTTCTCCTGTATGGGCAGTGTATGGGTAGAAGACAAAGATCAACTTGAAGATAAGTTAAGGAACTTGTTTGACAAAAAGACTACTTACTTTGTTTTTGTGTCAGTGCTATAAATTACATGAACAAGCCCTATTCCCTAAAAGGCTTAATTAAGGAAGCTGATTTTAAATGTCATACATAATTGTGGCATGACCTAATTAGAAAACTAAAGCTATCAAGGGAAGCAGGTGGGTGGAACCCCGACAGGTCTGTCCTACAACAGGGTGGTCCTAGAGAATTGGGAGGCTTCTCACAAGGTTTTACAGATGTCGACCCCTAGAAATTGTTAGGTTAGAACTCGATTCATGCCATTTTAGGAGACTGGAATGGGACTATGCCCTACGGGCAGAGAGGTTGATCAACGTATCCCTCTTGTTTTCCATTCTCTTTGAACCAAGTATGGCATGGATTTGCTTTGTCTTGGGTATCTCTACATAAAGTAGGATGTCCAAGACCTAATGCTAGAATGCTATCAGGAGACCTTGGCCACTAGGAATCTAGATTTCAGGTCGATCCTAGTGGGTTTGTCAACCGCGAACATTCCATTGTGAGGTAGACTCAAGAAACCCTAGATGACAAACCCCATAACATTCCATGGGAGTTCCGGGCGGCATCACTTAGATTGGACTCCTAAAAACATGCTTGGACAGGCACGTTACAATAAAATCCTCCACGAGGCTCTTGGAAATCATGTTGGTTGAGACCTAGGGACAAATAAAGATGAACATGGTATATGGAAGATCAGTGGGGCCACTCTCAGATATTTATCAACAATGGTAGAAGAGGAGGCTGTTGTTATTAAGATCTTTGTTGTCTCCCTTAGTGGCAACCACCACCATGGCTTTCTTTGATTTGTCATATCTTTTAGTTGTTTTTTAATTCTTAGGGTCTCTCCCACCAACTTGTGAGAGAGCTTGACCTTGGTGAACAACTAAGTTTCTTGAATGGTGAGGTACGTGATGAGATAAACTCGATGCCTGGTTGGTACTCTTGAATTTTGTGTTATCAGTAAGTCATAATTGAGAATGGTTAACTAGATTACTAATTGTCAATCTCAAAGTGGCTTGTAAACAACGTAGATTACACTATGTTTGTTGCAAATAATTCAAAAAATCATTTCGATAATAGTTCAAAGAATAATATTGATATGAAATGCAAGCTAGGTAGTTATGAACCATCACCACAATAGGAGAATACATTGGAATTATGTGGCAAGATAAATATTATTGAAATAAGTTTACAAAATTCATAAAAATTATAAATTACATGATGAAGAGGTAGTGATCATGGTACCTACAAGCCAAACAAAAACACTAGTTAGTAAGGATGAAAAAGTATTGACTGTTTGCAAGTATCGGGAAATCACTTTAGTTGTTATCCCCTTTACACCATGTAAATTCTACTTAATTAGAAGATAGAGAAGCCATGGAACTCATCACAAATAGAAGCTACCTTTTATCTCTAAATATCAAGGGTGATTTGATCATATTCGAAGAAGTAATTTTATAGAAAGGATCATAAAAATGCCATTTCATTATAAAAATGCCAAGTTATCTATCTCATGCATTTGTCAGGAAAGGAGAGGATGAGTTGGATACAAATTTAAACAATAGTATTCTATTAAATTTTTCAATATGGAAGGCTAATAATATGGTTAATTAAAGCTTTCGAGAAAGAAGCATCAATAGTTCAGATTACCTTGTGTGTTTTGAGTCCACCCTAGGAGAGGGAGAGCTATTGCACAAGATTTGATAAATTGAGGAAAGTAAATTATATTGAAAGGGCATGAAAAGGAAGGAATGGTGGTTCAAAGGTACGTTTGTTGAGGCTTATATGGATTAGTTTGTCAAAAAAGAATATGTGTAAAAGATATCGAGAGTCATTTCTAAGTGGATGGGCTAGAAGGTGGTTTCATTTTATCAGTCAAATAGGCTAGTTGTGGCAAGGCGATCACAGGTTAGTGGAGTAGAGGAGGAGTAAACACTTTTCAAATAATTCGCTAGGCATCACACTCTATGCCATTACTATACATTGAAAAATGAGCATAACTAATTGGCTATATTGCTTGAGGTGGCCCATAATTGAATATGTATAAATGATAAGGCACCCAAAATTATATTGTATTATCCTTGGTATTATCCTTTGCTTTAGCTAGTTTTCTTGTGTACCTCCTTTGTGATGTACATCATGCTATACTAATTGGTTATAAAATCAAGTATATTGACTAATATTTTTAATAGTCCTAACTGTTGAGATATCAAGCTCCACTCGTGATATGCCAGGGTGACCGTTGTGCATTTATGTCACCGACGTGTTAGTTGTAGACACGGTTGGTACACCGCCCATGAATAATAGCTACATGACAGCTATCCTTATCTACTCTAGTTCGTGGCTCAGTTAGTATGCCACCTTAGTTAGTTGAGTTTGGTTTGAGACCCATATATAGGGTTTTTCTATTTCTTTGTATGAGAGTTCTTTTGGCTTACACAACTAAGAAGAGGAAAACTGTTTTCAGCCTCCACCTCTGTGTGTATTCCCCCATTGTGCAAGCAAGAAAGCTACAAGTGAGACTCCTTTCTTCTCTCCCAAAATCTTGACATGGTATCAGAGCCTTGTTCGTGGTAAGGAGCTCAAGGAAGCAAGCCAAGCTCACGGTGTTCTGGTAAGAGGAGCAGTGTTGCTTTCATTTTCTGTTTTGGGAGCAAGTCCCTGCAGGCAGCACAGCCGGAAAGTGCAGGAGTGCATTGTCTCAGGTTGAGACGCCCTTCGCGGTGAAGCAAGAGGGCAGTATATGCTGCGGGAAAGGGCTTTAGCCCTTGGCAACCCTGTTTTTTTTATTTGAGCCCATTTCGGGGCCTGTTTTGGAGGCGGAAGTTTTATGCACGCACTTAGGAAAAGGCCCAGTTTTATGCTGTGCAGCCACTGTTCTACAGGTCGGTGAAAAGTTACCACAGAAATTGCATCGTATGCTTGTGTGCAGAGACATTGGGAGTTACAGAATCATCCTTGGTTCCTGTTTATGCAAAATCGTCACTAGGAAGTGACTATGTGGTCAAATACCACTTTCGCCAGTTTTGCAGATTTTCCCTTGTGAGGGTGAAGCTGTGTTTTTTGCAGTGACATAATTTTTTGCAATGTTCTGTAATGGCGTCTGATTCTCTTTCACAAATTGTCACTGAAAAGCTTGACAAGAACAACTTCCAAGCATGGAAGTTTAGAATGACGAATTTCCTTATGGGAAAAGGATATTGGGAATTTGTTGCAGGAAATGAAGAAGAACCAGTTCTTCCTGATGTTCCCAATCAACAGCAAATGCAGGCATTCAAAGCATGGCATGAGAGAGCTAGGAAAGTTATGTATTGGCTGTCTATCAGTATTTCAGACTCTATGACTGTGCATATTCAGGATGCAAGTATGCCAAAGGAGGCATGGGATACTTTGTCAAAAATGTATAGCACAAATACGCAAGCCAGGAAAATGCAGCTCAAGCAAGAGTTGCACAATGTGCAAAGAGAAAATATGAGCATCAATGACTACCACATGAAGGTGAAGAAGATTGCAGATGCACTTGCTTCCATTGGGTCGCCAGTGGAAGATGATGATTTAGTTTCTGTGACCTTGAATGGTCTAGGAAAGGATTATGCACAATTCCAAACATCCATTTCCGTCCGTAAAAGATTTCCTGATTTTGAGGAGTTGATTGCTCTTCTAATTTCTGAGGAGCAGAGAAATGGTGGTGCATCTTCTTCAGAAGGAACTTCAAAAGAAGCTGTCTTCTACTCAAATGCTGGAAGAGGTAGAGGCAGAGGTAGAGGAGGCCGATTTGGAGGCCGTGGTAGAAATCAGAATATGCAGCAAACTCAAGAAAACCAGTCCTATGGAGGAGGACATGGTAACTCTAGAGGCAGGGGGAGCCAAAGAGGTCGTGGTAGATGGCAAAGATGCCAAAATGCAAACAGTAATGTTGAATGCTACTACTATGGTAAAATGGGTCATATGGCTAAAGACGCTATTAAAAGCAGAATGACATCATGAATGGAAAACTGCAACAAGGGAATTATGCATCTTCTAGTAGACAGGGTGATGACAGAAATGAGAATTTGTTTATGGTGCAGCACATGAACAATTATGTGACAAGTGTAGAAGAAAGCAATGATGTATGGTATGTTGACTCAGGTGCATCAAACCACATGACAGGTCATGCAGAATGGATGGAGGATGAAAGGAAAATGGAAAAACCAGGATTTGTGGAGGATGGTGATGATACTGCACATCCTATTGTGCAGATTGAAAAATTTCATTTGTCTATGCAGGATGGGAAAAAGAAATACATGTCCGATGTATTTCATGTCCCCAATATTACCAAGAATCTGGTTTCTGTTGGTCAAATGGTTGAGCAGGGCTTGCAGGTCAGATTTAATCCTCATGGATGCTTTGTTAAGGATATGAAAAATAAAGGTCGCTTGATAGCAAAAGGAAAGAAGAAGGGCAGAATGTTTACATTGGATGCAGACATGTCTGAATTGAGTGCAGCAATGTTTGCACATGGGACCGGTGTAGTTGCAGATATTGATATCTGGCATAAACGCATTGGTCATGTTAATGTATAGTGACTTAAATCAATGCAGGCCCAAAATATTGTTGCACGATTGCCTAAATTCAAGGTTGCAGAAATGCATAAGGTATGTGAAGCCTGCCAATTTGAAAAACAGGCAAGGAAACCATTTCCTAGACATGTTCAAGAGAGTGAGAAGCCATTGGAATTAATCCACTCTGATGTGTGGACTACTAAAGCTGCATCTCTTGGAGGCTGTCATTATTTTGTCACTTTTAGTGATGACTATAGCAGAAAAGTTTGGGTGTATTTTATGAAAAAGAAAAGTGAAGTTTTTGGGCATTTCAAAACTCTTAAAGCTATGGCTGAAAAAGAAACAGGTCTGCAAATAAAATGCCTAAGGTCAGATGGAGGGGGAGAGTACCTCTCAAATGAGTTTGCAAGGTTCCTGCAGGAGCATGGCATAAAGCAGCAATATTCATGTAGTCATACCCCACAACAAAATGGAATTGCAAAAAGAAAAAACAGGCATATTGGAGATGTATCTCGTGCCATGCTCAATGAAAAAGACCTGCCAGATTTTTATTGGGTTGAAGCAGTTGCTACATCAGTCTACATAATGAACAAGACTCCCACTGCAGCAATACATGGGATGACTCCAGAGGAGAGGTATACTGGTAGGAAACCAGATATTTCTCATTTGAAATTTTTTGGTTGCATTGCCTATGTACATGTGCCAGATGAGTTGAGATCCAAGTTGGATCCAAAAGCTGAGAAGTGCATCTTTATTGGCTACTCTCTACAGCAAAAAGGATATAGATGCTATAACCCTTCTACTCGTAAGTTTACAGTCAACAGAGATGTTGCTTTTTATGAGATGAGTAGCTGGTATAAACCAGTAAATGTGATTGATGATGTAGATGCACAAAATGGTAATGCTGCACAGAATTCACATCAGCAGTCACAAAATATTAGATGACCTGGAGCGTCCTCTAGCAGTGGTTCACATTCTTCACCATGGACAGGCAGATTGAGATCAGGAGAATCTTCTCAAAGTAATGCAGATAGTGGTATACAGGTATCACGAAAAGGAAAAGAGAAGGTTGATCAGCCCATGTTTGATGTGAATGCAGGTCACTCTTATGTGGATGGTGAATCCAGTGGCTCAGAACAGAGCATTGATGATGAGTTGGGTATTCCTTCTATTGTTACACCTGGAGTAAGGAAGACCAGGGATGTTTTGAGAGCACCTAGGTGTGAACCTATTTTGCGCAGGTCTACGAGAGCTAGGTATCCTGTGGATAGGCTGAAATATGATAGATTTACAGCCATTCACTATGCATATATGGTCAAAGTGATACAAGAACCAGAACCCACTTCTTTTGAGCAAGCCATGGAAAAAGAAAAATGGGAGAAAGCCATGGATGAAGAAATGGATGCCTTGGAAGCAAATGCTACATGGGAATTGGTACCTTTGTCTAAAGGTAAAAATGCAATTGGCTGTAAGTGGGTTTATAAGGTGAAGCACAATGCAGATGGTTTTGTGAACAGATACAAGGCAAGATTAGTAGTCAAAGGGTATGCACAAACATATGGCATTGACTATGAAGAAACATTCAGTCCAATTGCAAGGATGGCAATCGTAAGAGCAGTCATTGCTATGGTTGCATCAAAGGGATGGTCTTTACATCAGATGGATGTAAAGAATGCTTTCTTGCATGGTGATTTGCAAGAAGATGTCTATATGGAGCAGCCACCAAGTTATGTGCATGATGTTCATCCTGAGTTTGTTTGCAGGTTGAAGAAAGCATTGTATAGCTTAAAGCAAGCACCTAGAGCATGGTCTGACAAGATAGGATAGTATCTTATCACTATTGGCTTTCAGATTTCCAAGGCAGATTTCTCACTTTATGTGAGAAAAACAAAGAAAGGTATTATGCTACTTGTCATTTATGTTGATGATTTGATTATGACAAGTGACAGTGATGAAGATATCCTTCATGTGAAAATGCTATTGAAGCAGAAGTTTAAGATGAAGGATTTGGGAGAGCTGCGTTATTTCTTGGGCATTGAGGTGATTAGATCACCAATGGGATACAGCTCTTGCAGAGGCAGTATAGATTGGACATGCTGTCCAAATATGGGATGACAGGCTGTAAGCCTATTTCAGTTCCTTTAGAGCAGAATGTGAAGTTGAGCACAGATGCAGGTGAGCTTTTAGAAGACCCTACTATGTACAGACGCATAGTAGGAAGTTTGATTTATATGACTATTACCAGTCCAGATTTGAGCTATGTTGTTGGATTGGTAAGTCAGTTTATGCAGGCTCCAAGGAAACCACATTTGGATGCGGCTAGATGCATACTCAGGTATGTGAAGTCCACATTGCAGTATGGACTATTTTATGAGACTGGGGTTCAGATACAGTTGCATGGATACACTGATGCTGATTGGGCTGGTAGTATTTCTGATAGACGATCTACCAGTGGATATGTGTTTTCTTTTGGGAGTGCTGTAGTCACTTGGAGCAGCAAGAAACAGCCTACAGTTGCCTTGTCGAGCACAGAGGCTGAGTACAGGGGTGCAGCAATGGCTGCATGTGAGATAGCTTGGTTGCATAAGCTACTTTATGATATGCATCAGTCTACAGATGGGCCAGTTGTCATTTATTGTGACAACATGAGTAGTATACACTTGGCAAATAACCCAGTCTATCATGCTAGAACAAAGCACATTGAGGTGCATTATCACTATGTGCAAGAGAGGGTTTTACTAGGTCTTATTGATCTAGTTTATGTCAACACAGAGGATCAGGTAGCTGACATATTCACGAAGGCATTAGGCGTAGAGAAGCTGCGCAAGTTTAGAGACCTGCTTGGTGTGCAGGAATTGGGATTGAGCTCGAGAGGGAGTGTTGAGATATCGAGCTCCACTCGTGATATGCCAGGGTGACCGTTGTGCATTTATGTCACCGACGTGTTAGTTGCAGACGCGGTTGGTACACCGCCCATGAATAATAGCTACATGACAGCTATCCTTATCTACTCTAGTTCGTGGCTCAGTTAGTATGCCACCTTAGTTAGTTGAGTTTGGTTTGAGACCCATATATAGGGTTCTTCTATTTCTTTGTATGAGAGTTCTTTTGGCTTACACAACTAAGAAGAGGAAAACTGTTTTCAGCCTCCACCTCTGTGTGTATTCCCCCATTGTGTAAGCAAGAAAGCTACAAGTGAGACTCCTTCCTTCTCTCCCAAAATCTTGACACTACCTCCAAATTTTAACATTATTTGTGGTGTGCATCATTTGGGGCCTTATTCAAATCAGTAATGAAAAAGTGAGGAGTAAGTGAATCAAACAAAGGGATTCTTCATCTACTCAAGGATTTTGAGATTTCATCAAATCAATGTTTGTTATAGGTGAATTGGAAAAAGGATAGGGAGAGGTTGGGAACCTTTAAGTTGATTATTTCACAAAATGATAAGAAAGCATCAAGTCTTGCATTGCATTTTGAACATTTGGCGGTCATGAGGGGATGTGATTAAGCCCTAATTTGAGCAACCTTGTAAGAGAAGGACTCTCAATTATATTGAGGTTACAAGTTACAACATGTTGATATTCTTGAAAATAGAATTTATAATTATAGATGTGATAGAAACATGTTGAATCATTTCCATTCAGGAAGCATTCTTTTGGGTGAGGTGATAGAATGTTTGCTTAAGAGAGGGTGAAAAGTCCATCTAAATGTGATAGATGACCAAATCGAGTGAGGAAGAGTTATATCTTGTACAAAAAAGCACTCTCATAATAGGGATTCAAAATGCATTCTTTTCGAGAGTACATTTGCGAAACAAACGTGGATTTCCATCTTTTGACTTCTTTTTAAGAGATGCGACTTCCTTTTATGAGATTTCCTAATTAGAGAAACATGCATCATTCATACAATAGTTACTTAATAATACTACTCCAAGCATCCAATGCAATGCCTTTGCATTTTAAGTTGGTATATGTAGAGCTCCTTGTAGATGGTTCATAGAGGACCGTATTTCTATTTCCAAAATTCATTGGTTTGGAAGAAGAATGTCCTCTTCTACTCCTTGAGACGATGTCACATTTTGATAGTAGTTGCCTCTTTTGTAGACTTGTGATGTTGACTCAACTCTGTTGCCCTTAGGGGGAAGTAGGAATTTGTCGATAAGTTTAATGCCATCACCTTTCAATTTTGCAAGTAAACTTCGATTTCTATGTGTGAGTGTCTTCTTCATAGCAAAAAGAATTAGATCTCTACAATAAGCAAAGACTAATGATGCTTTGATAAGACATGGCATTCACCAATCCATTTGAAGAAGAGAATCATATATTCCCTTAAGGACCCCCCAATGAAGATTTTTTCTACATGATGGATGATGAGCCACAATGCATGCTCAAACCATAAAATCAAGCTACTCTTGCATTCTAACCAGTGATGACCAATAATGTCACATGCACACTTGATAAAAGTCCCAAAATAATTCATATAACCATATAGGAATTCAACATCTTTTCTAGTGGCCACACAAAGACCATATAGCAATGGGCAACAATTTGCCTCAAATGTTTGCATAGAAAAAGGTCCCATTAGGTGTGTGGTGCTAGACAATGAAAATACCCCATCTTGAGCAAGTCTTGCATATTCTTTAGCTTTTGAAGATAAGTCCTTTTCTCCCAATAATATAAACCACATTTCAATTAGGATATGGGCAACTACAATGTAGGCCCCAAATTTCCAAGTTTTTTTATTCTTATTAGGAAGACGAAGTTCTAGATGTGAAGGTGGAATGAAGGCATCCACGTAGAGGGGTCCTTCCTTGTTATTTATCCATGATGGGGTATGCCAAATAGTGGCAAGTGCATTGGTCTCCTCTTTAGAGTATGATGAGGAATAAGTGAGGAATATTTGACATTTTCAAGGGTTAATGAAGGTGAAAGGATTTCAAATGACATTCTTGGTTTGGGATTTGTGAGGTGAAAGGGACTTTATTGATAGTAAACATATGCTTAAGTATTTTCCTTGAAGAATCAAGCCATTTTGAATGCATTTGCTCATTCTTTTCTATGCATTTTGAGATATTTTTAGCAAGACTCTTCAACTTAGTGATAGCTTCTTTTGGATCTATTAGATGCATTTGGTATATTTTAAGCCATCCAACAGTATTTAATTGCAAAAGAAGGAGAGCGTCAAAATTAGGTTCATTAGCAAGAATGGAGGAGTCGAGATTGATGGGTGAATGATCATATTCCACATCATTGATACATGTAAATATTCATTGAGGAATTCAAGAGATTGGCCTACATCTCTAAGTACTAAAAATTTGAAAGGAATACAAGTTGAAGAAATACTATAAGGGGCACTAGTTTTGGGAACAATCACGTGTCAACTATTGTCTCCAATATAAGTGGTAAAGTGTTTATTTTAGATTTGTGAATTTTTCTTATTGTAATTGCTGTGAAATTAGGTTAATTACCACCCTATCCAAGAAGGAAGGCTTGTTTAGGAAGAGAGTCTCCATAGCCAAGGGCAAGCAAATCAATATGCCATGTATTCTAAAAGGGCATCAATCAATATTATTAATAGTAAAATAATAATAAATAAATATCATATATGTGCTTGAACACTATGACCACAAGTGCGTGTCTTATTAGTAAACTCATAATTGAGAATAGTTAACTAAATTGTTGATTGTTAATCTCAAAGTGGCATGTAAACAATGTAGATTACACTATGTTTGTTGCAAATAATTTAGAGAATCATTTTGATAATGGTTCAAAGAATAAGTTTTGATATGAAGTACAAGCTAGGTAGTTATGAACCATCATCTACAATAGTTTTAAAAAAGTTGCAAATTACATGATGAAGAGGTGATCTCGGTACCTGCAAGCCAACCAAAGACTAGCTAGTAAGGACAAAAAATTATCCACAGGTGTTGTAGGTGTCGAGAGATCATCTCGATTGTTATCCCCTTACATCATGTAAATTGTACTTTATTAGAAGACAGAGAAGCCATAGATCTTGTCATAAATAGAAGCTACCTTTTGTCTTTGAATATAGAGGGTGGTCTAATCATATTCAAAGAAGCAAGTTTATAGAAAGGAGCATAAAATTGCCATTTCATAAGGAGAATGCGAAGTTACCTATCTCACAAATTTGTTAAGACAAGAAGGGGATGAGTTAGATACAAAGTTAAACAATAATAGTTTATTAAAGATTTTGAAATGGAAGGCTAATAATATAGTTGATTAAAGCTTTCAAGAAGGGAGGATAGATAGTTTAAATTACCTTATGTGTTTAAGTCCACCTAGGAGAGGGAAAGCTATTGCACAAGATTTGGTTAAATGAGGGAAGCAAAATTTTATTGATAGGAAAGAAGAAGGAAGAAATGGTGGTTCATGGATATGTTTGTTGAGGTTTATATAGATTAACTCGTCAAAAAAGAATGTGTGTGGAAGATTTTGAGGGCCACTTCTAAGTGGCCGACGCCAAAAGGTAGTTTTGTTGTTAACCAAATAGGCTAGTTGTGGTAGGGCAATTGCAGGTTAGTGGAGTAGAGGAGGAGTAAGCCGTGATTCTAGGCAGGAAACCTAGAAACCCTTCAATGAAGGAGAGAGTAGTATTTTGCAATAGGAATGTTGAATTCATCCTAAAGGAGATGACTTCCTTAAGAGAAAGTTTCCCAATAATTTGAGAATGGCCTAGAAAAGGAAAGTCAAAGAATCTAGGGAGCTAGTCCTTCAAGGTTTATAAAATGAGCCTTTTTCTTCAGAGACATACTAGTTTAAGCAAGTTTATGTATGCCACCTATGTGTCTCCTTTATAGTAGGGAAAAGGAAGGTCTCAACCATCTTTTTGATGAGGTTTTGGATGTGAGAACTATTTAGCATAAACTCAAGAGGTTGATGGGGAAGGTCTAAACCGTGTTTTCGAGTGGTCATTTGTGTAATTGACATATTAATATGCCTTCATCATATACTTATTAAGATTAATCATCAATCAAACAATGATAATAATATAAGTGGACAAGATTTCAAAAATCACTAGGCATTGCATCCAAGTGCGAGAATGTGTATGATAGGGGGATCCATCTCCTTTGTGAGATTTTGCAATCATATTATTATTATGGTAATTGTATATCAGATGTGAAGCAAAGAGACAAACATGAATGCGTCATGACCTTGACTGATGGTGATGGGCTTCTCAGGTAGTAATATTTGTATATGAAGCTAAGTATTGTGTGTATTTAGAATTTGGGAAAACTTCAAAAAGAGGAGTTATATGGATAAAGATTGGTACTTAATTTGGTACACCCTTTATTGTTTTCCATGAGTTTGTTTAGGTATAATCTATAGTTTGTGAATTATTTTTAGAGCTTAAGAGCTTGAGAGATTCATATTTTGGGTGAGCCTTGGTCATTATACAAGAATGGGGATTGGATGCCTTAGAAGAATAGAAGTGTGCTTTGGGATCTTTGAGAATATGACATTTTGTAAGGCAAGCCATATATGATCCTAGTTCCTAAAGAGATTAGCGATTACTTATACACTAGATCTTAACTTCTAGGTCACAAAAATGCACAATTATAATGGTTGTAGGTAATTCAATTAAGAGAAAAGGCACTTAATTTGGTACACCCTTATTGTTTACCATAGTTGATTTCAAAAAGTGATGAGAAATTTTGTCTAGGTATAATCTATGGTTTGTGAGTTATTCTTAGAGCTTAATTGCATGTGCACAAATCTTGTATAATGTGTTGAGAAATGTGCAATCACACCCACTATAGCCTCTTTGTAAGGAACAACAAGGCAAAGAATCGCATTGCAAATAAAGCCTTAGACTAGGTCATGTATGCATGGTTTATTAAAACCACAGTTGGTGAATACCATGGTCCCTTTCCACTTTTTTCCACCTACCAATACCACCTACTGTAAGCCTATAAAAGGTACTCATCCCCACACTCATTTGATCTATCATTCTCATTCAGTTGTACTTACATTATGCTTGAGTAATATCAGTTGTTCTTCTTTGTCATTACTTATGTCTCATCATGATTGTCTACTTGCTCATGAGTGATCCACCTTAGCATGCATCCTCAATATTTTAACATGGTATCAGAGTGAGTTTCAAGCTAATGAGTCATTAGGCCACTAATTAGGTCACTTCAGTTTGAATTTTTGGCTCCCTCCACTTTCCCATGAATCTCTCACCTACCTCCATAACCACCCACCTTCATTGGAGGGCTTGAATCTCTCCTCCCATGCATTATCAACCCGTACTCTCTTTTGGACAACTCTTCCTCGTCTCCAACGCTCCTTCCTATTACCTCTCATAGCCTGACATTCTCATCTCTCTGCTCCAGTATTGCATTTTTTTCAGCCACTGCCTATTTGCACCTGCAGTCTGATCATACAGCCTACTCAATCCGTACATGCAACGATGTTGACGATTACCATAGGGATTTTGAAGCTATACACCTATCTCCCGATCAAATCTTATGCCATATAATCACTTGTACAAGCTACAATGAGCAAAAAACCAGACCCCTATCTGCAAACCCTAAAGGGCAACCATAGCCATTAATCTCCAAGCTCATATTTTACTTCATTTTCTCACTTCCTTTGGTTCAATGATGTCAGTAACTCTCTGATCTACTACAACACTTAGTCCTTAGCAAAGCTACCACTTCAAATCAGTAAGAAGAAGATTCAACATCAAGATCAACATCAAGTGCTTCAACTACATAATATCTTTTGATACTACCTAGTGTTGGTTAACACTAATCTTCTTGTGTCCTTTCACACACTCAAATTCAACTCTTCATATGGTCTATTCTTAGTTAATTGCCACCTACTCAATTAGCAACCCTGTTTAGAGCTCACTCAAAATCCTCAAATATGGCTTACTAATTGAATTTTTTAGGCTTGACATGAAGAGTAGTACCTTGCTTCTTGCAACTAATTTGAATTATGTGGAAAGCTTGTTGACACAACTTGAAGGAATCGACTTAAAGATGGATGAAGACATTTGCATTGGAGTACTTCTCAAAAGTCTTCCACCTGAGTACGATAATGTTTCTACGACATTAATCAACATGCCAAAGCAGAAGCTTGTGGATATCAAAGCTTCTCTCCTTGAAGAGGGAAAGAAGATCAAGAGTAAAGGAGAAGCAAGCACCCCAAGAGGAGACCAACAACTCCTCTATGTGAAGGAAAAAGGGAAGAAGTGCATAGTTTGTGATTTTTGTAAGAAAAGTGGGCATATTTAGAAGTTTTTTCATGCTAGGAAAAGATCTCAAAGAGCATATATTGTAACAATCAAAGAAGATGAAGACAACATTGGAGAAGAAGAAGAAGAAGACACCCAAGAACAAAAGGATAGGACTCACCACGAGTCCCTCCTTTGTAGCTCATTTTTAATAGACTTTTTTAGGCTTTAAATGTATACTTGCCTAATGTTCTTACCATAAGCTATTGTACTCATGTAACCTTTGCACACTACAGCCTCTACACACTTAGTGAGGCCTTGTGACAACTGCTAGCTTTATTTGGTTATTTCTTTCCATGTCTACACTTAGCAAGGTTTTACTCATGACAGCCTTTGTATACTCAGTGTCTTTCTTGGTTATGATTGAGGAGGGGTGTTGAGAAACGTGCAATCACACCCACTATAGCCTCTTTGTAAGGAACAACAAGGCAAAGAATCTCATTGCAAGTAAAGCCTTTGACTAGGTCATGTATGCATGGTTTATTAAAACCATACTTGGTGAATACCATGGTCCCTTTCCACTTTTTTCCACCTACCAATACCATTTACTGTAAGCCTATAAAAGGTACTCATCCCCACACTCATTTGATCTATCATTCTCATTCAGTTGTACTTGCATTATGCTTGAGTAATATCAGTTGTTCTTCTTTTTCATTACTTATGTCTCATTATGATTGTCTACTTGCTCATGAGTGATCTACCTTAGCATGCATCCTCAATATTTTAACATGGTACCAGAGCGGGTTTCAAGCTAATGAGTCATTAGGCCACTAATTAGGTCACTTTAGTTTGAATTTTTGGCTCCCTCCACTTTCCCATGAATCTCTCACCTACCTCCATAGCCAACCACCTTCATTGGAGGGCTTGAATCTCTCCTCCCATGCATTATCAACCCATACTCTCTTTTGGAGAACTCTTCCTTGGCTCCAACATGTGCACTTACCTAATATTCTTGCCATAAGCTCTTGTACTCATGTAACCTTTGCACACTATAGCCTCTACACACTTAGTGAGGCCTTGTGACAGCCACTAGCTTTATATGGTTATTTCTTTCCATGTCTACACTTAGCAAGGTTTTACTCATGACACCCTCTGTATACTCAGGTCTTTCTTGGTTGTGATTGAGGAAGGGTGTTGACAAATGTGCAATCACATCCACTATAGCCTCTTTGTAAGGAACAACAAGGCAAAGAATCTCATTGCAAGTAAAGCCTTTGACTAGGTCATGTATGCATGGTTTATTAAAACCACACTTGGTGAATACCATGGTCCCTTTCCACTTTTTTCCACCTACTGTAAGCCTATAAATGGTACTCATCCCTACACTCATTTGATCTATCATTCTCATTCACTTGTACTTGCATTATGCTTGAGTAATATCAGTTGTTCTTCTTTGTCATTACTTATGTCTCATTATGATTGTCTACTTGATCATGAGTGATCTACCTTAGCATGCATCCTCAATATTTCAACATGGTATCAGAGTGGGTTTCAAGCTAATGAGTCATTAGGCCACTAATTAGGTCACTTCAGTTTGAATTTTTGGCTCCCTCCACTTTCCCATGAATCTCTCACCTACCTCCATAGCCAACCACCTTCATTGGAGAGCTTGAATCTCTCCTCCCATGTATTATCAACCCGTACTCTCTTTTGGAGAACTCTTCCTCAGCTCCAATGTGTGTACTTGCCTAATGTTCTTACCATCAGCTCTTGTACTCATGTAACCTTTGCACAGTACAGCCTCTACACACTTAGTGAGGCCTTGTGACAGCCGCTAGCTTTATTTGGTTATTTTTTTCCATGTCTACACTTAGCAAGGTTTTACTCATGACAGCCTCTATATACTCAGTGTCTTTCTTGGTTGTGATTGAGGAGGGGTGTTGAGAAATGTGCAATCACACCCACTATAGCCTCTTTGTAAGGAACAACAAGGCAAAGAATCTCATTGCAAGTAAAGCCTTTGACTAGGTCATGTATGCATGGTTTATTAAAACCACACTTGGTGAATACCATGGTCCCTTTCCACTTTTTTCCACCTACCAATACCACCTACTGTAAGCCTATAAAAGGTACTCATCCCCACACTCATTTGATCTATCATTCTCATTCAGTTGTACTTGCATTATGCTTGAGTAATATCAGTTGTTCTTCTTTGTCATTACTTATGTCTCATTATGATTGTCTACTTGCTCATGAGTGATCTACCTTAGCATGCATCCTCAATATTTTAACATGGTATCAGAGCGGGTTTCAAGCTAATGAGTCATTAGGCCACTAATTAGATCACTTTAGTTTGAATTTTTGGCTCCCTCCACTTTCCCATGAATCTCTCACCTACCTCCATAGCCAACCACCTTCATTGGAGGGCTTGAATCTCTCCTCCCATGTATTATCAATCCATACTCTCTTTTGGAGAACTCTTCCTCAGCTCCAATGTGTGTACTTAGCTAATGTTCCTACCATAAGCTCTTGTACTCATGTAACCTTTGCACACTACAGCCTCTACACACTTAGTGAGGCCTTGTGACAGCCACTAGCTTTATATGGTTTGTAAGGAACAAGAAGGCAAAGAATGTCATTGCAAGTAAAGCCTTTGACTAGGTCATGTATGCATGATTTATTAAAACCACACTTGGTGAATACCATGGTCCCTTTCCACTTTTTTCCACCTACCAATACCACCTACTGTAAGCCTATAAAAGTTACTCA